>NC_044980.1:149620274-149920274 GCF_008728515.1 Papio anubis
GGAAGGAAGGAAGGAAGGAAGGAAGGAAGGAAGGAAGGAAGGAAGGAAAGAAGGAAGGATGGATGGATGGAAGCAATTGAAAGTGGAAGAATTGGATGTAAGAATGAAAAAGCACAGCATTAAACTCCCCTGGAAATATCCTGGTTGGTGCAAATATAGTGAAGTCACTTCTTCCAGGTGCCACAGTGTGGAACCTCAGACAAATATAAATGGCTGCCATTGGCAATTGAGTTTAATTGGATTTCACATAGCCTTAGTAAGAGTTATTTTTACAAATATTCTAGTTATCTTCTAGGCACATAAAAGAGTAACATGCCCCATCGCCATGATGTTCATTATGGACACATGACTGGATTTGGCAAGTGCGTGTAAGCAAAAGTGTCACGGACCACTTGCAGGTAGAAGCCTAAAAGAGTTGGTGTACATGTTTCCTTAGCCTGGCTTCAAATAGTGAAAGACCCCAAGCCTGGGTCTTTGATTATGAATGATGTTAAGTAGAGCCCCACCCTCCATCCCTATGATCCTCAATGGAAACATGTAAAAATAAAAAGCAAACTTTGTTATTCTTTTTTTTTTTCCTGAGATGGAGTCTTGCTCTGTTGCCAGGCTGAAGTGCAGTGGCGCTATTTCAGCTCACTGCAACCTCTGCTTCCCGGGTTCAAGTGATTCTCCTGCCTCAGCCTGTAGCTGGGACTACAGGTACACACCACCACACCCAGCTAATTTTTGTATTTTTAGTAGAGATGAGGTTTCATCATGTTGGCCAGGATAGTCTCGATCTCATGATCTCATGATCCACCCGCCTCGGCCTCCCAAAGTACTGGGATTACAGGCGTGAGCCACTAAGCCTGGCCCAAACTTTGTTATTCTAAACCACTAAATTATTGTTTGTTTAACCACAGCATAATCTTGCGTATCCTGATACCTCAGTCACGTGGAACCAGTAATGAGAAGTGGTTAAGAACATTCTTGCAGTGAGACAGTCTGGGATCAAAGACTGACACTAGGCCGGCTGTGGTGGCCCACGCCTGTAATCCCAGAACGTTGGGAGATCAAGGCAGGCAGATTGCTTGAGCTCAGGAGTTCAAGGCCAGCCTAGGCAGCATAGCGAAGACCCATCTCATTATTAAAAAAAAAATTAAAAGGTTCTGACATTAGCTACATCTTCAACCATTCTGCACCCTTGTCCCTGGCTCCCATACCTCTCTCAGTCCAGAGCTGTGGTTCTCAGATCTGGTTACATCTTAAAATCACAAGAGGGGTGCAGATTCCACATGACTTCATTGGTCTGGGCTGGGGCATAGGCATTAGTAATTTTTTAAGCTTAAATGTATAGCTAGGCCTGAGAACCACTTGCCTAAAATTCCCTACTCTTATTTAATTGGTTCACCCTTCAAAACTTGGACTGAATCTTCTCCAACACATCTTCTTAAATGCAAGTTCCCACTGGAGCTCCAGTGGGAGCTCCTGGGCACACTTTATCTCTATAATTAGAACATCATATTAAGATTATCCATTTTCACATTTTTTTTTTTAGATGGAGTCTTGCTCTGTTGCCCAGGCTGGAGTGCAGTGGTGCAATCTCGGCTTACTGCAACCTCTACCTCCCAGGTTCAAATGATTCTTCTGCCTCACTCTCCCCGAGTAGCTGGGATTACAGGTGTGCACTACCACTTCTGGCTAATTTTTGCATTTTTAGTAGAGACAGGGTTTCGGTATGTTGGCCAGTATGGTCTAGAGCTTCTGACCTTGTGATCCGCTCACTTTGGCTTCCCAAAGTGCTGGGATTACAGGCATGAACCACCATGCCCGGCCTTCATATCTATTTTCTAACCACAGTGTGATCTCCTGGAGCACAGGAACTGGACTGGAATCATCTCATAGCCCCAGCACTTAACATAGACGCTGCCATCATATATCAAGGTATATACCCAATAAATACTTATTGATCTCAACAGAGAAAAGCCCACTTGATTAAAAATTAAGAAACCATTGATGACCTTTGAGAAAATGGCTTTAAGGGATGGGTGGAAGAAATGACCATTGTTGGCCGGGCGCGGTGGCTCACGCTTGTAATCCCAGCACTTTAGGAGGCCGAGGCAGGCAGATCATGGGGTCAGGAGTTCAAGACTAGCCTGACCAATGTGGAGAAACCCCATCTCTACTAAAAATACAATAATTAGCTGGGCATGGTGGCGCGCACCTGTGAAAAAATCAAAGTAAATAAAAGATAAGATCAGAAACTGTCAACAGGTGCGTTTCAGCAGAAAAGTAAAATTATTTTAGGATTCAAAATGGGAGACGGAGGTGGAGAAAAGAGCACAGGTGTACAAAATGTCAAATATGGTTATTTTTATGTGGTAGGATTTGGGTGGTGTGTTTTTTTCACTCCAGCAGGTGCTAAGTAATAGTCAGATAAATAGATCTTCCTTGCATGAGTTAATGCATGTATTTTCTTCACAGGTGTAGAACTAAGTTCATCATACGTCTTAAGGCACAACGTCACCGTGGGTCTGTTAAGCCTCCTCAGATTTTCCCTGATATCGCAATACATACTCCAAATTTTTGCTAAAGTATTAAATCAATGTCATTAGATATGTAAGCATCCTTGAAAGATGCACAGTGTTGATTTGCATATTATGTTTTCAAATTACAAAATATTTTGCTATCCTTCTGCTTCCTTTTCCACCCAACTCTTTGTTCGTAAAATCTAACTGTGTTACCATATGTATATTTAGCTTATAGCTCCTAATTGCTGCATAATATATAATACCACTTTGGACATATCCCCTATTTTATTCACCCTTTTTTTTTTTTTTTTTTTTTTTTAGATGGAGTCTTGCTCTGTCACCCAGGCTGGAGTGCAGTGGTGCAATGTCGGCTCACTGCAACCTCTACCTCCCAGGTTTAAGTGATTATCTTGCCTCAGCCCCCCCAGTAGCTGGGATTTCAGGTACATGACACCGTGCCCAGCTAATTTTTGTATTTTTATCGGAGATGGGGTTTCACCGTGATGGTCAGGCTGGTCTCAAACTCCTGACCTCAAGCAATCTGCCCACCTCGGTCTCCCAGAGTGCTGGGATTACAGGTGTGAACCACCACACCCTACCTATATTCGTCCATTCTCTTAATGAGGAATACCTAAGTTACCTCGAACCTTCTACTAACACAAAAAAGGTTTCATTAAATAACCTCATACATGTCCCTGCATGGACCTGAGAAAGAGTTTATTAGAGTAGGCATCCAGAAAGGGAACTCTTACATCATAGGCTAGCCACACACTTGATTTCACTAAATACCATCAAATCTCTCTCCAGAGCAAACTGGCCAGCTTGACTCCAACTCCCTGCACATGAGAATTCTGATAACCCAGGTGTTGGCTAGCATTAGTATATCTCTTTATAATTTTTGCCCAGCTGATTGATGTTATGCATTGCTTTGTTGTTGTTCTCTCTCTTTTTTTATGATTTTGGGGGTTTAATGATTTATTCACATATTTGTGAACTGTTTATGTTTCCCCTTCAGTAAATTGACTTCTCACACTTTTGCCCATATTTCTATTTTTCTTCCTCTTCTCCTCCTCTTCTTTTCTCTTCTTCATTTCCTTTCTCTTTCTGTCTATTTCTGCATGGGTATCTGTATAATGTCTTCTCTGAACATTAAAAGTAATTTCTTCTACTCCATCATCCCTCTGTCAAATTTGTCTGTTGAATAATTCACTTAACTGAAATCCTAAATACTGATATATTAATGTTAGAAATCATCCATCTTTATCCCATGGCTTCTGCTTTGGGGATCTTGTTTAAGAAATCTTGGCTGGGTGCAGTGGCTCACCCATGTTATCAGCACTTTGAGAGGTCAAGCTAGGAGGACCACGTGAGCTCAAAAGTTCAAGACCAGCCTGGACAACATAGCAATACCCTCTCTGTACAAAATTTTAAAAAAATATTACCTAGGTGTGGTGGCAAGTACCTGTATTTCTAGCCAATCAGGACACTGAGGTGGGAGGATTGCTTGAGCCCAGGAGGTCAAGGCTGCAGTGAGCCACAATCACACTACAGTACTCCAGCCTGGGCAACAGAGAAGAACTTGTGTCTTCTCTTTTAAAAAAGAAGAAAGAAAAAAAAAAATCCTTTCCCACTGCAAGATTACCATAATATTTGCCAATAGTTTTTCTATTAACTTCTTAGTTTTGCTTTCCCAATTAGTCATTAATCCCTCTGGAGTCCACCTTTGTATATAGTAAGAGATAGGAATCTAACTTTATTTTTTCTAT
The DNA here is from genome assembly GCF_008728515.1 of Papio anubis. Classification (NCBI taxonomy): domain Eukaryota; kingdom Metazoa; phylum Chordata; class Mammalia; order Primates; family Cercopithecidae; genus Papio; species Papio anubis. Next base: position 149,624,551 of record NC_044980.1, read on the forward strand.
ATAATAATATAGTTTTCCCACTACTTTCTGCTAAAAATCCATTTTTTCCTCATTGATATATGATGCTATGTCGATCATATGCGATGAAGGATATTGGATAGGTGGATAAAGGTATGTGCTGTATGCGTGTCCTATGCTGTTTATTCTAAGGCATTGGACTTTGTTCTTGCACCAGTATCTCATTATTTATTATGAAGGCTTTGTAACAAACTTCAGTATTAACAAAGAGTGAGTCCAATCCCTCCCACTGCCTTTGGTCTTTTTAAACAATTTTTAAAGCTATTTTATACATTATACTTCCATGAAAATTCCAGAGTCATCTGTTGAGTACCCCAAAAAATCCTATTAGCTTTTCTTATTGGAGTTTTCTTGACTGACCCAATTGACCCAAGAAGAAATGACATCTTTACAAATGTTAAATCATGCCATCCATAAACTCAGCATATTCATGTTTTCTTATGATTCTTAATGAAGTTTTAGATTTTTTGCCATAAAGGTTCACTGCATTCTTGATAAGGTTAATTACTAATACTTTAGGCATTTTATTGCCAATGCGATTTGTATGTTATTTTTACATTTTCTAGAAAATTATTGATGAGATAAAGAAATGCTATATATTGACTTCTTAACTATTTTCTACTTTGTATTTAATCAGCATGGATTGCTTTTCCAAAAAAATTTTATGAAACAAATGGAAAAAAGAAAACACAGATGAAAAGTTTGCCTTTGCAAAGGAACAAGGCTATTTCTTCCTCTAAAATAAGAAGGAGTGAAATAAGAAAGGGTAAAGATACAGAAAAATGTAGTCGATTAAGTGGAGAAAGTTGAACAGTTCACTCCTTAAGTTGAAGTAGTCCTGAGGGGTTTAAACCTCATCTCTTAAAAGGGAAAATACTTTCCTGTTAGAAAACTCAGTTCAGTCATTATGAATTAGGCAGCTACTAGTTACTAGGGAAACAACCCTTTTCAAAAATGGTTACAAAGGCCAGGTGCAGTGGCTCACACCTGGGATCCCAACATGCTGGGAGGATCACTTGAGCCCCCAAGAGTTCAAGACTAGCCTGGGCAACATAGTGAGACTCTGTCTCTACAAGAAATAAAACAAAATTAAAAAATGGTTATATAAACCAAGAATTGAGGAGCCAAGCCTTTACAGCAAAAACAAAACAAAGATCAGAATGAAATCCAAACAACATATTCACCACCTACTCCCTCATGTAGAAAAAAGTCTGTACTAAATGATACCTAAACTTCCTTTTGTCTCAAATCTCTGAAAATAGTCTTTTTAGAAAATGAACAAGTGGATGCGGAAAATAATTTTGTGTGAATTCATCTCCACCATTGACTTTTCTATCATTTTCTTTGTCAAAAAGACTTTGAGAACAATTTTTCTTCTTTTTTTCTTTCTTTTTTTTTTTTTTCTTTTTCGAGACAGGGTTTTGCTCTGTTGCCCAGGCTGGAGTGCAGTGGCCTGATCACAGCTCACTGCAGCCTCAGCCTCTCAGGCTCAAGCAATCTTCCCATCTCAGCCTTCCAAGCAGCTGGGACTACAGACATATAACACCAGGCCTGGCTAATTTTTAAATTTTTTGTAGAGACAAGGTCTCACTATGTTGCCCACGCTGTCTTGAACTCCTGGGCTCAAGAGATCTGTGCACCTCAGCCTCCCAAAGTGCTGAGATTATAGGCATGAACCACGACACCTGGCCAAGAAGAGTTATTCTTTAAGGGAACTTGAGGGGAGTGAGTTTAGTCTACATAAGTGCACAGATACAATTCAGGAATGGATATTTTTGGAGAGGAATTATTTTCACCATTGTCATTTTGGCTAGTTCCTGAACTGGCTCTTTCCCTGTCATCAGCTCATCAGTTCTACCACCCCCCAACCCCCCACTCTAATATTGAAGCTCTTTTCAACTGGGTCCATGTATTTTAAGTGTTTCCTAGTTTGAAAAGAGAAGAGGAAGAGGGAGAAATGAAACTTCTGGAGTTGTATTGCTAAAGGAAGCTTGTCCTTTCAGACACTTTTCTACCAAAGTTTTACTCAAACTTCCTCTTTTGTGGGCTAAGAGAGTTTTTTTTTCATATTCAGATAAAAAAATATACTTGAGAAAACATGCAAAATCCAGCACCTGAGTATCTTGCATAACAGATGTATTTCTTCACTTCGATGAAGTTCATTTCTCCATCTACGCACCAGATCCAATTTCTTCCCCAACATCTCTAGGGTACCCGGGAAAGAAACCAATGTTACACTTTTAAAGAATAGCAGATCTTAAAATCAAATGATCATCTCAAAATGCAAAAATAAGGTTTAGAAGTAGGTGGAGGTACAATAAATTTCTTAAAAATGAATACAAGACTAGCGTTAATATCATACAATTGCAAATAATCTAAGTCTCATGTGCCATCAACGTGAATCAAATAAAGATTCTGAGTAGTCGAATAAAGATTCAGCAACCATTTACAAGAATATTGTATCACTGATCATTAGAGAAATGCAAATCAAAACCACAATGAGATACCATCTCACACCAGTCGGAATGGCTAATACTAAAATATCAAAAAGTAACAAGTGCTGATGAGGTTGCAGAGAAAAAGGAACGCTTCTACACTGTTGGTGGGAGTGTAAATTAGTTTCCACCAGTGTGGAAACCCAGGTGACTATTTTTCAAAGACCTAAAAACAGAACCATCATTCAACTCAGGAATCCCATTACTGGGTATATACCCAAAGAAACATAAATTCCTGTATCATAAAGACATATACACACAGAAGTTCATTGCAGCACTGTTCATAATAACAAAGACATGGAATCAACCTAAATGCCCATCAATGACAGATTGGATAAAGAAAATGCGGGCTGGGCACGGTGGCTCATGCCTGTGATCCCAGCACTTTGGGAGGCTGAGGCAGGTCTATCACCTGAGGTCAGGAGTTTGAGACCAACTTGGACAACATGGTGAAACTCCATCTCTACTAAAAAACTACAAAATTAGTGGTACGTGCCTGTCATCTCAGCTGCTCGGGAGGCTGAGGCAGGAGAATAGCTTGAACCTGGGAGGTGGAGGTTGCAGTAAGCCAAGATTGTGCCACTTCACTCCAGCCTGGGTGACAGAACAAGATTCCATCTCAAAAAGAAAAAGAAAAAGAAAAGAAAAACAAAAATGTGGTACATACACACCATGGAATACTATGCAGCTATAAAAAAAGAATGAGATCATGTCCTTGGCAGGAACACAGATGGAGCTGGAGGGTGTCATTCTTAGCAAACTAACACAGGAACAGAAACCCAAATAACTCATGTTCTCACTTGTAAGTGGAAGCTAAATGATGAAAATGCCTCATGGACACATAAAGGAGAACAATAAACACTGGGGCTTATCAGAGGGTGGAAAGTGGGAAGAGGGAGGGGATCAGGAAAAATAACTAATGGGTACTAGGCTTAATACTTGGGTGACAAAATAATCTGTATAACAAACCCCCATAACACAAGTTTACCTATGAAATAAACCTGCACATGTACTCCTAACCTTAAAAGTTAAAAAAAGTAATAAAGAATGTTGTAGGTGCATATTTATTGATATGAAAAGATCCTCAGGATAGAAGTGAGGAAAACGATCTTCATCATTGAGTGTGACAATTAAAATCCAAAAGATCAACAACCTTAACCCACTCGTGTAAGAAGGAACACACACACACACAGACAAAAGCCTGGAAGGTTATATTTTTTAAATTGTTTAACAAGTGTCTCTTCTGGGCAAAGGAAACAGGTGATTTTTGTCTCCTTCTTCTTTTATATATATATACATCTTCGAATTTTGTATAACAATTTTATTTTTGAGACAGGCTGTCATTCTGTCACCCAGGATCGAGTGCAGTGGCATGAATATGGCTCACCGCAATCTCCACCTCCCAGGTTCAAATGATACTCCCACCTCAGCCTCCCAAGTAGCTGGGATTACAGGTTCACACCGCCATGCCCGACTAATTTTTTGCATTTTTGGTAGAGACAGGGTTTTGTCCTATTGGTCAGGCTAGTCTCAAACTCCTGAGCTCAGGTGATCCACCTGCCTCAGCCACCCAAAGTACTAGGATTACAGGCGTGAGCCACTGCACTGGTCCTGTATCTTCAGTATGTTGGTAGTTATACAATTGTATATGTTTGCCAGTCTGAGGTACACCTGAATTGGGTGAGTTCTGTTGTATGTAAATCATACCCCAATATAGCTGTTTTTACGAAGCATGCAACAGAATTTAAGAAAAAAACACTATCAAAATATGTGGAAATATAAAATGTAAAGCTCTATAGAAATATAAAGAATTTTTCTTTAGTGCTTTTCTTTGAAAACAAAACAAAGGGATGGCTGGAAAGATGGCCAAATAGGAACAGCTCCTGTCTGCAGCCCCCAGCGAGTTCAACACAGAAGGTGGGTGATTTCTGCATTTCTAACTGAGGTACCTGGCTCATCTCATTGGGACTGGTTAGACAGTGGGTACAGCTCACAGTGGGTGAGCCAAGCAGGGTGGGGCGTCGCCTCACCCAGGAAGTGCAAGGAGTTGGGGAACTCCCTCCCTTAGCCAAAGAAAGCCTTGGGGGACTATGCCATGAGGAATGGTGCATTCCAGTCCAAATACTAAGCTTTTCCCACGGTCTTCGCAACCAAGAGACCAGGAGATTCCCTCGAGTGTGTACGCCATCAGGGCCCTGCATTTAAAGCACAAAACTGGGCGGCCATTTGGACAGACACCAAGCTAGCTACAGGAGTTTTTTTTTCATATCCTAGTGGCGCCTGGAACACCAGTGAGACAGAACTGTTCACAACCCCCAGGGAAGGGGGCTGAAGCCAGAGAGCCAAGCGGTCTAGCTCAGCAGATCCCACCACCATGGAGCCCAGCGAGCTGAGATCCACTGGCTTGAAATTCTTGCTACCAGCACAGCAGTCTGAAGTCGAGCTGGGACACTCCAGCTTGGTGGCGGGAGGGAAGTCCGCCATTACTGAGGCTTGAGTAGGTGGTTTTCCCCTAACAGGGTAAACAAAGCCACAGGGAAGTTTGACCTGGATGGAACCCACCACAGCACCGCAAAACCACTGTAGCCAGACTGTCTCTCTAGATTCCTCCTCTCTGGGCAGGGCATCTCTGAAAGAAAGGCAGCAGCCCCAGTCATGGTTTATAGATAAAACTCCCATCTCCCCGGGACAGAGCACCTGAGAGAAGGGGTGGCTGTGGGTGCAGTTTCAGCAGAATTAAACTTTCCTGCCTGTCAGCTCTAAAGAGAGCAGGGAATCTCCCAGCACAACACTTGAGCTCTGCTAAGAGACAGACTGCCTCCTCAAGTGGGTCCCTGACCCCCATGCCTTGTCACTGGGAGACACTTTCCTGCAGGGCTCAACAGAAATCTCATACAGGAGATCTCTGGCTGGCATCTGGTGGGTGCCCCTATGGGACGAAGCTTCCAGAGGAAGGAACAAGCAGCAATCTGTGCTGTTCTGTAGCCTCTGCTGGTGATACCCAGGCAAACAGGGTCTGGAGTGGACCTCCAGCAAACTCCAGCAGACTTGCAGTAGAGAGGCCTGACTGTTAGAAGGAAAATTAACAAACAAACAGAAAGGAACAGGATCAACATTAACAAAAAGGATGTCCACACAGAAACCCCATCCGAAGTTCACCAACATCAAAGACCAAAGGTAGATAAATCCATGAAGATGACGAAAAAACAGTGCAAAAGGCTGAAAATTCCAAAAACCAGACTGGCTCTTCTCCTCCAAAGGATCACAACTCCTCTCCAGCAAGGGAACAAAACTGGATGGTGAATGAGTTTGATAAATTGACAGAGTAAGCTTCAGAAGATAGGTAACAATAAACTCCTCTGAGCTAAAGGAGCAATGCAAGGAAGCTAAGAACCTGAAAAAAGGTTAGACAAATTGCTAACTAGAAAAACCATTTTAGAGAAGAACATAAATAACCTGACGGGGCTGAAAAACACAGCACGAGAACTTCGTCATGCATACACAAGTATCAATAGCAGAATTGATCAAGTGGAAGAAAGGATATCAGAGATTTAAGATCAACCCAATGAAATAAAGTGTGAAAACAAGATTAGAGAAAAAAGAATGAAAAGGAAAAAACAAAGCCTCCAAGAAATATTAGACTGTGTGAAAAGACCAAACCTACATTTGATCGGTATACATGAAAGTGATGGGGAGAATGGAACCAAGTTGGAAAACACGCTGCAGGATATTATCCAGGAGAACTTCCCCAACAGAGCAAGGCAGGCCAACATTAAAATTCAGGAAATACAGAGAACACCACAAAGACACTCCTTGGGAAGAGCAGCCCCAAGACACATAATCGTAAGATTCACCAAGGTTGAAATGAAGGAAAAATTGCTAAGGGCAGCCGGAGAGAAAGATTGGGTTACCCACGAAGGGAAGCCCATCAGACTAACAGCAGATCTCTTTTCAAGAACCCTACAAGCCAGAAGAGTGGGGCTAATATTCAACATTCTTAAAGAAAATAATGTTCAACCCAGAATTTAATATCCAACCAAACTAAACTTCAAAAGTGAAGGAAAAATAAAATCCTTTACAGACAAGTAAGTGCTGAGAGATTTTGTCACCACCAGGCCTGCCTTACAAGAGCTCCCGAAGGAAGCACTAAACATGGAAAGGAAAAACCTCTGCAAAAACATACCAAATTGTAAAGACCATCAATACCATGAAGAAACTGCATCAACTATTGTGCAAAATAACCAGCTAGCATCATAATGACAGGATCAAATTCACACATAGCAATATTAACCTTAAATGTAAATGGGCTTAATGCCCCAATTAAAAGACACAGACTGGAAAATTGGATAAAGAGTCAAGACCCATTAGTGTGCTGTATTCAGGAGACCCATCTCATGTGCAAAGACACACATAGGCTCAAAATAAGGGATGGAGGAATATTTACCAAGCAAATAGGAAGCAAAAAATAATAATAATAATAATAAAATAAAATTTGAAAAAGCAGGGTTTGCTATCCTAGTCTCTGATAAAACAGACTTTAAACCAACAAAGATCAAAAAAGACAAAGAAGGTTATTACATAATGGTAAAGGGATCAATGCGACAAGAGGAGCTAACTATCCTAAATATATGTGCACCCAATACAGGAGCACCCAGATTCATGAAGAAAGTCCTTAGAGACCTACAAAGAGACTTAGACTCCCACACAGTATTTGTAGGAGACTTTAACACCCCACTGTCAATATTATACAGATGAATGAGACAGAAAATTTACAAGGATATTCGGGACTTGAACTCAGTTCTGGACTAAGCAGACCTAAGAGACATCTACAGAATTCTCCACCCCAAATCAACAGATCTTCTCAGCACCACATCGCACTTATTCTAAAATTGACCACATAATTGGAAGTAAATGCAAAAGAATGAAAATCATAACAAACAGTTTCTCAGACCACAGTACAATCAAATTGGAACACAGGATTAAGAAACTCACTCAAAACCACACAACTACATGGAAACTGAACAACCTGCTCCTGAATGACTACTGGGTAAATAATGAAATTAAGGCAGAAATAAATAAGTTCTTTGAAACCAATGAGAGCAAAGACACAACATATCAGAATCTCTGGGACACAGCTAAGGCGTGTTTAGAGGGAAATTTATAGCACTAAATGCCCACAAGAGAAAGCAGGAAAGATCTAAAATCAACACCCTAACATGACAATTTAAAAAACTAGAGAAGCAAGAGCAAACACATTCAAAAGCTGGCAGAAGACAAGAAATAACTAAGATCAGAACAGAACTGAAGGAGGTAGAGACAAGAAAAACCCTTCAAAAACTCAATGAATCCAGGAGCTGGTTTTTTGAAAAGATTAACAAAATAGACAAACTGCTAGCCAGACCGATAAAGAAAAAAGAGAGAAGAATCAAATAGACACAATAAAAAATGATAAAGGGGATATCACCACTGATCCCACAGAAATACAAACTACCATCAGAGAATACTATAAACACCTCTATGCAAATAAACTAGAAAATCTAGTAGAAATGGATAAATTCCTGGACACATACACCCTCCCAAGACTAAACCAGGAAAAAGTCAAATCCCTGAATAGACCAATAACAAGTTCTGAAATTGAGGCAGTAATTAATAGCCTACTAATCAAAAAAAGCCCAGGACCAGACAGATTCACATCCGAATTCTACCAGAAGTACAAAGAGGAGCTGGTACCATTCCTTCTGAAACTATTCCAAACAATAGAAAAAGAGGGACTCCTCCGTAACTCATTTTATGAGGCCAGGAGCATCTGGATACCAAAACCTGGCAGAGACACAACAACAAAAAAAGTTCAGGCCAATATCCCTGATGAATAGTGATGCAAAAATCCTCAATAACGTACTGGCAAACCGAATCCAGCAGCACATCAAAAAGTTTATCCACCACGATCAAGTCAGCTTCATCCCTGGCATGGAAGGCTGGTTCAACATACACAAATCAATAAACATAATCCATCACATAAACAGAACCAACGACAAAAACCACTTGATTATCTCAATAGATGCAGAAAAGGCCTTTGACAAAATTCAATAGCCCTTCATGCTAAAAAACTCTCAATTAACTGGGTATTGATGGAACATATCTCAAAATAATAAGAGCTATTTATGACAAACCCACAGCCAATATACTGAATGGGCAAAAGCGGAAAGCATTCCATTTGAAAACCAACAGAAGACAAGGATGCCCTCTCTCATCACTCCTAGTCAACATAGCACTGGAAGTTCTGGCCAGGGCAATCAGGCAAGAGAAAGAAACAAAAGGTATTCAAATAGGAAGAGAGGAAGTCAAATTGTCTCTGTTCGCAGATGACATGATTGTATACTTAGAAAACCCCATCATCTCCGCCCAAAATCTCCTTAAGCTGATAAGCAATTTTAGCAAAGTCTCAGGATACAAAATCAATGTGCAAAAATCACAAGCATTCCTATACAGCAATAATAGACAAGCAGAGAGCCAAATCATGAGTGAACTTCCATTCACAATTGCTACAAAGAGAATAAAATACCTAGGAATACAACTTACAAGCGATGTGAAGGACCTCTTCTTTTCTTTTCTTTTTCTTTCTTTGGGATGGAGTCTCACTCTGTTGCCCAGGCTGGAGTGCAGTGGTGCAATCTCGGCTCACTCCAACCTCCGCCTCCTGGGTTCAAGTGTTTCTTCTGCCTCAGCCTCGTGAGGAGCTGGGATTACAGGCGCCCGCCACCACACCTGGCTAATTTTTGTATTTTTAGTAGAGATGGGGTTTCACCATATTACCCAGACTGTTCTCGAACTCCTGACCTTGTGATCTGCCCACCTCAGCCTCCCAAAGTGCTGGGATTACAGACGTGAGCCACCATGCCCGGACAAACAACCTCTTCAAGGAGAACTAAAAACCACTGCTCAAGGAAATAAGAGAGGACACAAACAAATGGAACAACATTCCATGCTCATGGATAGGAAGAATCAATACTGTGAAAATGTCCATATTGCCCAAAGTAATTTATAGATTCAATGCTATCCCCATCAAGCTACCAATGACTTTCTTCACAGAATTAGAAAAAAAAACTACTTTAAATTTCATATGGAACCAAGAAAGAGCCCACATAGCCAAGACGATCCTAAGCAAAAAGAACAAAGTTGGAGGCATCATGCTACCTGACTTCAATCTATACTACAAGGCTACAGTAACCAAAACAGCATGGTACTGGTACCAAAACAGATATATAGACCAATGGAACAGAACAGAGGCCTCAGAAATAATGCCACACTTCTACAGCCATCTGATCTTTGACAAACCTGACAACAACAAGCAATGGGGAAAGGATTCCCTACTTAATAAATGGTGTTGGGAAAACTTGCTAGCCATATGCAGAAAACTGAAACTGAACCCCTTCCTTACATTTTATACAAAAATTAACTCAAGATGAATTAAAAACTTAAGCATAAGACCTAAAACCATAGAAACCCTAGAAGAAAACCTAGGCAATATCATTCAGGACATAGGCATAGGCAAAGACTTCATGACTAAAACACCAAAGGCAATGGCAACAAAGCCAAAATTGAAAAATAGGATCTAATTAAATTAAAGATCTCCTGAACAGCAAAAGAAACTACCATCAGAATGAACAGGCAACCTACAGAATGCGAGAAAATTTTTGCAATCTATCCATCTGACAAAGGGCTAATACCCAAAATCTTTAAGGAATTTAAACAAATTGAGAAAAAAACAAACAACCCCATCAAAAAGTGGGTGAAGAATATAAACAGACACTTCTCAAAAGAAGACATTTATGTGGCCAACAAACATATGAAAAAAAGCTCATTATCACTGGTCATTAGAAAAATGCATATCAAAACCACAATGAGATAACACCTCACACCAGTTAGAATGGTGACCGTTAAAAAGTCAGGAAACAACAGATGATGGAGAGAATGTGGAGAAATACGATTGCTTTTACAGTGTTGGTGAGAGTGTAAATTCGTTCAACCATTGTGGAAGACAGTGTGGCGATTCCTCAAGGATCTAGAACCAGAAATAACATTTAACACAGCAATCCCATTACTGGGTACATACCCAAAGGATTATAAATTATTCTACTTCAAAGACACATTCACACATATGTTTATTTCGGCACTATTCACAATAGCAAAGACTTGGAACCAACCCAAATGCCTATCAATGATAGAATGGATCAAGAAAATGTGGCACATATACACCATGGAATGCTATGCAGTCATTAAAAAGGATGAGTTCATGTCCTTTGCAGGGACATGGATGAAGCTGGAAACCATCATTCTCAGCAAACTAACACAAGAACAGAAAACCAAACACCACATGTTCTCACTCATAAGTGGGAGTTGAACAATGAGGACACATGGACACAGGGAGGGGAACATCACACACTGGGGCCTGTCAGGGGGTTGGGGAGTAGGAGAGGGGTAGAATTAGGAGAAATACCTAATGTAAATGATGGGTTGATGGGTGCAGTAAACCACCACAGCACGTGTATACCTATGTAACAAACCTCCACGTTCTGCACGTGTATCCCAGAACTTAAAGTATAATAATAATTAAAAACAGTACAAAGAAACAACCTTAGAATATATTCAGCTAATGATGATCTTCCTTTGATAAAAGGAGAAGTGGGTGTAAGCAAGGAGACAAAGAAATAATTGTTGTCTGTTCCATTGATTTCTTTTACCTGTGTTAAATTTTATATAACAGTTCAAGGGGAAATATATATCCTCTAAGTTATTTTAATGCTGTTCTCTGCTAAATACCTAGAAAGTACAGGGAGGAAAAACTTCCTCATCTCCAGCACAAAACTCTGCCAATGAAAACCTTGCGAAATAGCCAACAGGTGTTAAATATTTGAAAAATCTTCAAGTTCACATTTTCTGCCTCCAGTGACACTTTGTAAAAACTGAATCTAAGAGGATTTTTCTGTTTTTATTTTTATTTTTATTTTTTATTTTTAGAGAGAGAGTCTTGCTCTGTTGCCCAGGCTGGAATTTAGTGGTGCGATCATTGCTCACTGCAGCCTCGAACTCCTGGGCTTAAGTGATCCTCCCCACGAGACTCCTGAGTATCTGGACCCACAGACATGCACCACCACTCCTGGCAATTTTTTTTGGTAGAGATGGGGGTATCTCACAATGTTGCCCACTCTGGTCTCTAACTCCTAGGCTTAAGCAGTCTTCCTGCCTTGGTCTCCAAAAGTGTTGGGATTACAGGTGTGAGCCACCACACCCAGCCTAAGAGTTGTTAAATACTTGCATGATAATGTATACTAATAAGTGGCAGAGTCACAAGGTTGTTTAAAAAAATAATAAGTGGTAGAGCCAGACTCTATAGTCTAACGGAGCCTGAATGCCTGGTCATCACCCTATACTGCCTCAAAGAGAAGCTCCCTGCAAACAAATAGACAGTAACAGTCAATGAGGGGATTGTAGCTATGGAGGAGGAGGAGGAAGTTCTTTGGAAGTAAGAAGTGGTAAAGGTGGTGGCCACACAAGGAGGAGGAACCCGACGGAGAAACGGCAAGGAGCTGAATCAGGTCCTCCTTTCAAAGGAGCTGTGGCCTGGCTGGCCTCTGGTGTCCCTTTCTATGGACATGGGGGGAGGGGTGACCACATGACACAATTGGGACTGTGTTCAGGGTGACTGCTCAGTTTGTCTCAGTCACGGATGGGACATTTGTGTGCTAAGGACTCTGCATCTCCGGGCTGAAAGGAGTAGCTAGCAACCCTAATTGTTAAGCTACTCTATATTCAGCAGACCATTGACTAAAATGAAACACAAAAATAAAAAACAGGCCTGGCATGGTGGCTCACACCTATAATCCTAGCACTTTGGGAGGCCGAGGTGGGTGGATCATCTGAGGTCAGGAGTTCGAGACCAGCCTGGCTAACATGGTGAGACCCCATCTCTACTAAAACACAAAATTAGCCAGGCTTGGTGGTATATGCCTATAATCCCAGCTACTTGGGAGGCTGAGACACAACAATTGCTTGAACCCAAGAGGTGGAGGTTTTTAGTGAGCCAAGACCGTGCTACTGCACTCCAGCCTGGGCGACAGAGTGAGACTCTGTCTCAAAAATAAAATAAAAATATAAAACAAAACTATTCTACATTTACATTTTGTGTCTAATGTGTCTTGTGTTCCCCCTTTCACAGGTTTCTGGGCTCCTAATATTGGTAATAGAGCCCTGAACCCATCATCTCTGCTTCGTCACAAATTCCTTCATTAAAGACGTTAGTCTGGAAGAGCTGAAAAACCTACAGACACAAAGGTTTACACTGCCTTTATACCACTTAATTTATGGGGGAGGCTTTTATAGATAAATTCCATTGGTTTTATGTTAGTATTATTACAAAATAAAGCATGGTTATTATTCATCTATTTATTTCCTACAAAGAAAAAAAGGCAAATTGCATATGATCGTACCACTAATCAATAGTTTGTGATGTAGATCCTGCCAGTCATAATCACAAATAGTATACATATGCTTTCTAATCTGCTTTTATTTCATGTACTGCACCATGAACATGTTTCATATTCTTACATTTTAATTTAAACTTTCCTCTACTAAGTTGTTTTTTTTTTTTTTTTTTAATTGAGACCAGAGTCTCACTCTGTCGCCCAGGATGGAGTGCAGTGGCATGATCTCAGATCACTGCAGCCTCAACCGCTCGGGCTTAAGTGATCCTCCCACCTCTGAACCTCCAAAGTAGCTGGGACTACAGGCACCCGCCACCACACCCAGCTAACTTTTGTCCTCTTGTAGAGATAGTGTCTCGCTATATTGCCCAGGTTGGGTCTCGAACACCTGGGCTCAAGCGATCCTCCTGTCTCAGCCTCCCAAAGTGCTGGCTTACAGGTGTGGGCCACCATATCCAGCCTTACTAAGTACTTTTTTTTTCTTTTTTACAGATGGAGTCTCACTATGTTGACCAGGCTGGTCTCAAACTCCTGACTTCAAGCAATCCTCCCACCTCAGCCACCCAAAGTGCTGGGATTATGGGCATGAGCCACTGTGCCCGGCTTTTTCTAAGTATTTTTAATATCATAATGATTGTTTGCATTCTACAAGGATATGTTATAATTTACTTTATATTAAGTCCCCTTTGTGGGATAGATTCTCCCCCTCCCCAAATTTTTACTATTAGAAACAATATTTAACACCACCACCTGAAGTAATTTTTTCAAAAATATTAAAAATCTAATATTTCCTAGCAAGCAGAAAAAGAACTATTTAAAGGAAATTAAAAATAGTAATAACAAATGGAAAATTGTGAGTAAAGCTGAATCTAATAAACCATCCAGCTCCAACTTGAAGGTTATAGGAAATGAAACCATATGAAAAGTCCACAATGTGGGACATTTTACAGAAAAATTCATCTAGTATTTTCAACAAGTCAATGGCATGATAAAAAGGGGAAAGTCACTATTCTAGATAAATACTTAAATAATACACTCTGTTGAGTGGTATCCTGGTCTCTAAAAATATCTAAAATTTGTTTTATTTTTATTTTTATTTTATTTTATTTATTTATTTATTTATTTATTTATTTTGTGTTTATTATTATTTTGAGAGATGGCGTCTTGCTCCGTCGCCCAGGCTGGAGTACAGTGGCTTGATCCTGGCTCACTGCAACTTCCACCTCCTGGGTTCAAGTGATTCTCCTGCCTCAGGCTCCAAAGTAGCTAGGAGTACAGGTGTATGCCACCACGCCTGGCTAATTTTTATACTTTTAGCAGAGACAGGGTTTCGCCATTGTTGGCCGGGCTGGTCTCAAATTCCTGACCTCAAGTGATCCACCCGCCTTGGCCTCCCAAAGTGCTGGGAGTACAGGTGTGAGCCACCACACCCAGCTGAATTTGTTTAAAATACTGCAGGAAAAAAAATAAGGGAATCAAATTTAATAACAATCACTAAGCCTAAATTGAGGTGATGGGTAAATGCAGGCTTACTTCAGTGCTTTCCATTTCATCTGTGTTTGAAAGAAAAATATCTGAACTCTTTTATTTTAACAAATTCCAAACATGTAAAAGTAGAAACAATATTAAATGAACTCCCTTTTATCCATTACCCAGGGTCAACAAACATTAGTTCACGGTCAATGTTGCTTCCTCTATATCACCTCCCATTTCTCTATCCTAGATTGTATAAAACAAATCCAATACCTCATATCATGCCATCTGTAAGTATTTTAGAATGTATGTCCAAATAATAAGAACTCTTTCTTTTTATTTTTATTTCCATGATACAGCCCCCAGGAGGTCCTGAGAACGTATGCCTGAGGACTCTTTTTAACATAATCAAAATACCATTATTATGCCTACAATCATTCAATAATTTCTCAGTATCATCGAGTAAGCATAAGTGCTTAAATTTCCTCGTCTTAAAATATTTTTGAGTTTTATGACTTGTCTGAATCAGGATCAAAGTAAAATTTATATACTACAATATGCTTTTTAAGGGTCTTTTGATCTACAGATTCTCTACCATCTCTTTTTCTTTTTTTATTTAAATTTTTTTTGAAAAAACAGGTTAGTTGTGCCCTAGTGGTTTCTAAAATATAGATGTTGCCGATTCTGTTCTCACAGTGTTGTTTAACATGTTCATCTTTCCTTTGTATTTCCTATAAATTAATCATAATCTACAGACTTGATACAGTTTGATTTTTTGGCAGAGTTGGGGATGTGACTTTCTGTCAGGAGGCACATTATATCTGCTTGTTTCTCTTCTGTGATGTTAAGAACCTTTGGTGATCATTGCTTAGCTCCATTAAAATGTTTGAAAATTTTTATTATATAAAATAAAAAATAAATTTTAATAATAGTGGAAAATGCAAATAGGAAAGAGGTATTCCTATATTTATTAACATGAAAATAACTGAGATATATTGGTACATGAAAAAAGTTGGGAAATATTATGCATAGAATAATCCCATGTATGATTACAATTATGTGTATATAAATATGTACATGGGAATATAAATGTACAGAAGAAAATCGCTAGGCAGTGAGTGGCTGGGTGTACAAACAGTGAAAGGACATTTTTTTTTCTTTTTTTGAGACAGAATCTCACTCTACCACCCAGGCTGGAGTGCAGTGGAATGATCTCAGCCATCGCAACCTCCGCCTCCCAGGTTCAAGTGATTCTCCTGCCTCAGCCTCCCGAGTAGCTGGGATTACAGGCATGCACCACCATGCCTGGCTAACTTTTGTAGTTTTAGTAGAGATGGGGTTTCACCATGTTGGCCAGGCTGGTCTCGAACTCCTGACCTCAGGTGATCTGCCCACCTTGGCTTCCAGGAGTTCAAGACCAGCCTGGGCAACATGGCAAATGGCTGCCTCTACCAATAAATAAATAAATTAACCAAGTGTGATGGCATTAAACCTGTGGTCCCTGCTACTTGGAAGGCTGAGGTAGGAAGATTGCTTGAGCCTGGGAGGTCAAGGCTACAGTAAGCTATTCTCTCACACCACTGCACTCCAGCATGGATAATAGAGAGAAATTTTGTCTCAAGAAAAAAACAAAACAAAATAAAAACAGGCCAGGCACATGCCTGTAATCCTAACACTTTGAGAGGCCGAGGCAGGTGAATCACTTGAGGCTAGACATTCGAGGCCAAACTGGGCAACACTGCAAAACCACATCTCTACAAAAAATACAAAAAATTAGCCGGGCATGGTGGTGCACACCAAAAGTCCCAGGTACCCAGGAGGCTGAGGCAGGAGGATCATTTGAGTCCAGGTGGAGGTTGCAGTGAGCCAAGATCACCATTGCACTCCAGCCTGGGTGACAAAGTGAGACCCTGTCTCAAAAAAGACAAAGAAAAAAGGAATGCCATTGATTTTTATATGTTGATTTTGTATCTTGCAACTTTACTGATTTGTTGATCAGTTCTAGGAATTTCTTGGTTGAGGCTTTAGATTTCTCTCTATATAAGATCACATCATCTGAAAAAAAAAAAAAAAGACTTTTTCTTTTCTAATCTGGATGCCTTTTATTTCTTTCTCTTGCTTGATTGCTCTGGCTAGGACTTCTATGTTCAACAAGAGTGGTAAAAGTGGGCATCCTCACCTGGGCAACACAGCAAGACTGTCTACAAAAAAAAAAAAAAAAGACAGCCTTATCTAGTTCCAGTTTTTAGAGAAAAGGCTTTCAGCTTTTCCCCATTCAGTATGATGTTAGTTAGTATGATGGGTTTGCCTTATATGGCCTTTATTATGTTGAGGAATATTTCTTCTATGTTCGTAGTTTGAGAGTTTTTATCATGTAAGGATTTGAATTTTATCGAATGTTTTTTCTTTGTATATTGAAATGATCATATGGTTTTTGTCCTTCATTCTGTTGATGTGATGTAGCACATTTATTTGTTTGCATATGTTGAACCATCTTTACATCCCTGGGATAAATCTCACTTGATCATGGCATATTATCTATTTGATGTGTTGTTGGCTTCCGTTTGCTAGTATTTTATCGAGGATTTTTGCATCTATGTTCATCAAAGATGCTGGCAGGTAGGGTTTTTTTGTTGTGTCCTTGTCTGGTTTTGGTTTGAAGCTGGTATCACCTTGATACCAAAACCAAACAAAGACGGTGTGGAAGAGAATATCACCAATATCCCACATGAATATAAATACTAAAATCCTTAACAAAATGTTAGGACATAGAATTTGGCATTATATAAAACAATTTATACAACATGACCCAGTGGTGTTTATTCCCGGCATGTAAATATGATTCAACATTCAAAAATCAGTCAGTGTAATCTACTATAGTAACAGACTGAGGAAGAAAAATCAAAAGATCATATCATTAACACAGAAAATATTTGATAATATTTAGAACTCATTTATGAGTAAGATTCTCATAAACATAAAAATAGAGGAGAACTTCCCCCAAGAACATAAAGAGCACATACATAAGAACCTACAGCTAGCATCACACTAAAGGTGAAAACTGAATATTTTCCCCTTAAAATTGGTAAGGAGACCAGGATGTCTTTCTCCTCTCACCATCCTTATTCATGAGGATGAGGGTTGCAAGTTCTATTCAGGTCAATAAGACAAGAAAAGGAAATGAAAGACATACAAATCAGAAAGGAAAAAATAAAACTGTCCTTGTTTCTATATAACATGATTGTCTACATAGAAAATCTTAAGAAATCTTCAAAAAAAACCCCTCCTAGAATAAGTGAGTTCAGTAAATATGCAAGATATAAGATAAATATGCAAAAAATAATTGTATTTCTATATAAATGCAATGAATATATAGACACTGAAATTAAAAATACAACAGCATTTTAAATTGTTCAAAAAAAACCAGAAATACTTAAGTGTAAGTCTAACAAAAATGTATGGGACTTGTATGCTGAAAACTACAAAATACTTAGGAAAGTAACTTTAAAGAAGATCTAGGCTGAGCGTGGTGACTCACGCATGCAATCCCAGCACTTTGGGAGGCCAGAGTGGGAGGATTGCTTGAGGCCAGGAGTTTAAGACCAGCCTGGGCAACATAGCAGGACTCTGGCCCTAAAAAAAGGAAGAAGAAGAAGAAGAAGAGGAAGAGGAAGAGGAAGAGGAGGAGGAGGAAGAGGAAGAGGATAAATGACACATACTGTGTTCATGGATTGCAAGATTTAATATAGTAAATATATCAATTATCTACAAATTGATATATATGTTTAATGCAATTCCTATCAAAACCTCAGCAAGATTTTATTAATATACACAAAATTATTCTAAAATGTGTATAAAAAAACAAAGGAACTAGAATAACTGAAATAATTGTAAAAATAAAAAAGCAGAACAATTTAGGAGTAATCTTTCTACCCAATTTCAATATTTACATAGCTATGGTCATCAAGATTGGGTAGTATTGGCTGAGTGATAGAGTCTTCAATCAATGGAACTGGAAAGAGAACCCAGAAATAGACCCACAAGTACATCCAATAAATTGTATTTACTGATACAACATATTTGTATGTATTTATGGGGTACATGTGATATTTTGTTACATGCAGTGACCAAGTCAGGGTATTTGCTATAAATTTGTACAAAGTTGCAAGCATAATTGAATGAAAATAGCCTTTTCAACCATTGATGATGGAGCGATTGAATATATACTGACAAACAAAAAATAAACCTCAACCTAACCTCAGACCTCATATAAAAATTAAACCTCAAATGTATCATGGACTTAAGTTTATATATAATAAAAAACTATGAAACATTTAGGAAAAAACTTATTAGAAAAATTTTCTGGATCTAGAACTCAGCAAGAAGTGTTCAGACTAGACACTGAAAACATGATCTGTAAAAGGAAAAATTGTGATACATCAAAGTTAAAACTTTTTCTCTGCAAGAGACTCTGTTAAAAGGAAGAAAGATAGGCCGGGTGTGGCGGTTCATGCCTGTAATCCCAGTACTTTGGGAAGCCAAGGAGGGCAGATCACCTGAGGTCAGGAGTTCAAGGCCAGTCTGGCCAACATGGTGAAACCCCATCTCTACTAAAAATACAAAAAATTAGCCAGGCATGGTGGCACACTCCCTTCTGCATAGGCTGTAATCCCAGCTATGCAGAAGGGAGGCATGAGAATCGCTTGAACCCAGGAGGTGGAGGCTGCAGTGAGCTGAGATCCTGCCACCGCACTGCAGTCTGGGTTACATGGTGAGTCTTCGTCTGGAAAAAAAAAAAAAAAAATGGAAGAAAGATAAGCTACAGACTGGGAGAAAATATTTGCAAACCACATATCCAGCAAAGAACTGAATCTATAAAATACATAAAGAACATGTATAGAAAACATAAAGAGCTCAAAACTCAACAGTTAAAAAAATCTAGTTAGAAAAGATATAAATGGAAATTTCACTGAAGGAGATGTACAGGTGGCAAAAGAGGACATGGAAAGATACCATTGTTAGCCATTAGAAAAATGCAAGTTAATGCTGGGAGTGATGGCTCACACCTGTAACTCCAACACCTTCGGAGGCAGAGGTGAGAAGATTGCTTGAGTCCAGGAGTTCGAGACTAGCCTGGGCAACATGGCAAAACCCCATCTCTACAAAAAAAAAAAAAAAAATACAAAAAAATTAGCCAGGTGTGGTGACATGCACCTATAGTCCCAGCTACTTGGGAGGCTGAGACAGGAGGATGGCTTGAGCCCAGGAGGTGGAGGTTGCAGTGAGGCAAGATTGCATCACTGCACTTCAGCTTGGACAATATAGTGAGAACCTGTATCTACAAAAATAAAATAAAATAATACAAGAAATTGCAAGTTAAAACTGCAATTAGGTAACATGACACATCCATCAGATTGGCTAAATTTAAAAATAGTAACAATATCAAATGCTGACACGTGTCCAGAAACACAAAATCACCCATTCTTGCTAATGGGAATATGAGCAGTGCCACGATTCTGAAAAATTGTTTGGTAGTTTCTTAAAAATCTAATGCACAAGTAGATCCAAAATCAATTGTTAAGTAAAAAAAAAAACAAGTTACAGAACAATATGCATAATTTGATCTTCTTTTAAAATTTTATTTCAATAGTTTTGGGGGAACAGGTGGTGTTTGGTTACATAGAAAGGTTCTTTTGTGCTGATTCCTGAAATTTTGGTGCACTCATCACCTGAACAGTGTACACTGTACCTAATGTGTAGTCTTTTATTCCTTACCCTCCTCCTACTCCTCCCCACAAGTCCCCAGAGTTCATTATATCATTCTTATGCCTTTGCATCTTCATAGCTTAGCTCCCACTTATAAATGAGAACATACGGTATTTGGTTTTCCATTCCTGAGTTACTTGACTTAGAATAATGGTTGCTGTGAATGCCATTATTTTGTTAATTTTTATGGCAGAGTAGTATTCCATGGTATATAAATAAAACACATTTTCTTTATCTAACTTGTTGGTTGATGAGCATTTTAAGATTGGTTCCATATATTTGCAATTGTGAATAGTGCTGCTATAAACATGCTGTGCAATTGTCTTTTTCATATAATGACTTATTTTCCTCTGGGTAGATACCCAGTAGTGGGGCTGTTGGATCAAATGGTAGTTCTACTTTTAGTTCTTTAAGGAATCTCCACACTGTTTTCCATAGTGGTTGTACTAGTTTACATTCCCACCAGCAGTGTAGAAGTGTTCTCTTTTCACTACCTCCATGCCAACATCTGTTTTTATTTATTATTTAATTATGGCCATTTTTGCAGAAGTAAGGTTGATCTTATTTTTAAAAGCACAACACAAAACAAAATGTATATGGGTCTTTATATTTGTATTTGCTTAGGAAAAGCTGTGGAAGGGATATATGGGCAACCATGAATTGCACTAATCTCTTTGTTATGGAATAAGAAAGGAGACTGAGGAAAACACATTTTCCAGATGTGATTAGAAGTGGTCTCTATGGCAGCACTATGCAATAAAATATTTTGTGATGCAGAATTAGAAAAAACTATTTTAAAATTCATATGGAACCATAAAGGAGTCTGTATAGCCAAGACAATCCTAACCAAAAAGAACAAAGCTTGAGTCATCATCCAACTGAATTTCAAACTATACTGTAAAGCTACAATAACCAAAACAGCATGGTACTGGTATAAAAACAGACACATAGACCAATGGAACAGAATAGAGAACTCAGAAATAAGATCACACATAATCTTCAACAAACCTGACAAAAACAAGCATTAGAGAAAGAATTTCCTATCTAATAAATGGTGCTGGGAAAACTGGCTATCCAATTGCAGAAAATTGAAACTGGATCCCTTCCTCACACCTTATACAAAAATTAACTCAAGATGGATTAAAAACTTAAGTGTAAAACCCAAAACTATAAAACCCTAGAAGAAAATCTAGGCAACACTATTCAGGACATAGACACAGGCAAAGATTTCATGATAAAATTGCCAAAAGCAATTGCAACAAAAGCAAAAATTGACAAATGGATCTAATTAAACTAAAGAGCTTCTGCACAGCAAAAGAAACTATCAACTGAACAGGCAACCTACAAAGTGGGAGAAAATTTTTGCCTTTATTTTTGAGACAGAGTCTCACTCTGTCACCCAGGCTGGATAGCAATGGCACAATCTCAGCTCACTGCAACCTCTGCCTCTCAGGTTCAAGCTATTCTCCTGTCTCAGCCTCCTGAGTAGCTGGGATAACAGGCACCTGCCATCGTGTCCAGTATTTTTGTAGAGACAGAGTTTCACCATGTTGGCCAGGCTAGTCTCAGACTCCTGACCTCAGGTGATCCACCCACCTCAGCCTCCAAAAGTGCTGGAATTATAGACTTGAGCCACTGCACCTGTCCAAAAATCTTTGCAATTTATCCACCTGACAAAGGTCTAATATCCAGAATTAGATAGTACAAGGAACTCAAACAAATTTACAAGAAAAAAAAAAAAACATTAAAAAGTGGGCAAAGGACATGAACAGACATGTCTCAAAAGAAGACATTCATGCAGGCAACAAACATTTGAAAAGAAAGCTCAACATTACTGACCATTAGAGAAATGCAAATCAAAGACACAGTGAGATACCATCTCACACCAGTCAGAATGGCCATTATGAAAAAGTCAAGAAACAACAGATGCTAGTGAGGTTGTAGAGAAACAGGAATACTCTCACACTGTTGGTGGGAATGTAAATTAGTTAAATCATTGTGGAAGATGGTGTGAAAGAATAATCAAGCAAAATAAAAATTAAGAATACTTGTTTACAAAAAAAAAAAAAAAACATTTTGTGATGATGGAAATATTCAACACTGTGCTGTCCAACAGGGTAGCTCCTAGCCAATTGTGGTTACTGAGCACTTGAAAAGTGGCTAATGCAACTGAGGACTGAATTTTTAATTTAATTCCATTTTAATTAATTTTAATTTTAAAATAGCCATAAATGGCTAGTGGCTGACTTAGTGAACAGCACGGCTCTAGAATCAAAATGAATGTATCCACAGCCTTTTTCCACCACTTTCAAGTTATTTAAACACAAGTACATTTCTGAATGCCTCAATTTCTTCATTTATGGAATCTGGATGATAGGAATATTTTACTGGTAAGGTTGCTGTGTAATCTCCTCAGAACCATACTTATACATTGATATAATTATGTCACCTCCTATTTAATACTTTGTGTACTTTTGAAATTTTGTACAATAAACATGTATTTCCTTTGTAAGTTTTATAAAATATATTTTTTGAAAGCTAAAACTTCACTGGTTTTGTATAGTCTCTTCCATGAATAGAAAAAAAATGCAATTTGAGTCCCACTTTTCCCTCTACCCAGTTACAAGTTAAGGCTGACATTATTAAATGGGCAATGGTATAAAGTCAAAAATGGCTGACCTGTGGGTTCCTAAGAAGCCTGAGACTTCTCTGGCTTAAGCTCACATTTTTGCAGTGAGGCACTACTGGTTACCTTCCTGGGTCTCTAAGGCTACTTATTTCCTTGAGTTATTTTCCTTCCCCTCTCACATACCTGAGATGTTCCACCCTTTAGAACTATCATGACCTACTGTCTTCATGGAGCTTAGCATCTAGAGGTGGAGAAAGAGAAAACAAGTAATCAATTAAATGTTGTAACAGATATTATGAATAAAAGAAACAAAGCTGTAGACAAAAAAAAAAAAAGGTTGGCAGAAATATTGATCAAAAAAGGTCTTTCTGAGAAAATGACTATGATGATTAATTTTATGTATCAACTTGACTTGGTCACAGGATGCCTACATAGCTACACATTATTTCTAGGTCTGTCTGTGAGAATGTTTCTGGACAAGGTTAGCATTTGAATTGGTGGACTGAGTAAAGCTGATGGCCCTCCCCAGTATGAGTGGGCACCCTCCGGTCTGTGAGGATCTGAATAGAACAAAAAGGTGGAGGAAATTAACTCTGCCTGACCACCTGAACTGGAACATCAATCTTCTCTGTCCTCAGTGAATCTGGTTTGCAGGCCTTTAGACCCAGACTGTCATCTACAACATCAGCCCTCTGTCTTTCAGGCCTTTGAACTACACTACCAGTTTTTCTATGTCTTCAGCTTGTAGACAGCATACCAAGGGACTTCTCAGCCTCCATAATTGTATGAGCTAATACCATATAATAAATCTCTTCCTTTATAGATAGAGAGAGAGAGAGATGCCATGAAGTGAGCCAAAGGCATAGCCTTGCAGATAGAGAAAACAGAATGTGCAAAGACACTAAGCTGAGAAATAACTTGGAATTTCCTAGACATATAAAGAAAGCAGGTATGACCAGAAAACAGTGAGTGAGGGAAAGGTGATGTGGGCCATACTTGAATAACTACCAGAAAAAAGCCATATGACACAGGCCAATGGAAGAACCGGGGGTTTTATTCTAAGGACTATGTCTAGATAGATTACATAATATAATTCACATTTTAAGGTTATTGCTTTGTCAGAAATGGAAGAATAATGACCTTATAGTCCATCAAGCCCTCCTCTTGTTGGCTATTATCAAAAACGGCATCAGTGAGGCTGGGAATGGTAGCTCACACCTGTAATCCCAACACTTTGGGAGGCCAGGAGTTTGAGACCAGCCTGGGCAACATGCAAGATCCTGTCTCTACAAAAAAATATTTATAAAATACATTTTTTAAATGGCAGAAGGGCTCTTTTCACTCTAAGGGGTCATTTCAGTTACCTATTGCTACATGCAAAACACATCAAAGCTTAATGGCTTAAAACCACATTATATTATTATTTCTCATGTTTCTGGAGCATTGTCATTTGGGGTCACTTATGCAGTTGCTATCAGATGATGACTGGGACTGCAATCATCTGAAGTCTTGACTGGGCTGGACATCCAAGATGGCTCCCTCCCATGGCTTGCAGTTGATGCTGGCTTTTGGCAGAAAACTCAGCTGGGCTGTCAACTACAGTATCTAGCCAGACTCTTCATCTGCCTTGGGCTGCTTTCATTATGACAGTTGGGTTCTGAATAAGAGCATCAAACAGGGAGCATCTTAAGAACAAGTGTTACAAGTGGTCCAAGTGAAAGCTGCAAACCTTTTTTTTTTAGACAGAGTTTCACTCTTGTTGCCCAGGCTGGAGTGCAGTGGCACGACCTCGGCTCACTGCAACCTCCACCTCCCCGGTTCAAGCGATTCTCCTACCTTAGCCTCCCAAGTAGCTGGGATTACAGGTGTGTGCCACCATGCCTGGCTAATTTTTGTATTTTTAGCAGAGACAGGGTTTCACCATATTGGCCAGGCTGGTCTTGAACTCCTGACCTCAGGTAATCTGCCCACCTCAGCCTCCCAAAGTGCTGGAATTATAGGTGTGAGTCACTGCGCCTGGCCTGAAAGTTGCAAGGCTTCTTATGATCTAACTTCAGAAGTTCCCATAACATCACCTCTGCCGCATTCTATAGGTTGAAGATCACTGAGGCTAATCCAGATTCAAGGTGAGAGGAATTATATTTCACCTGTCAATGACTGGACACTGTGTTAGTTATCTACTACTGGTAAAAACAAATGAACAAAAAAAAAGCAACTATACTGACTTTAAATCACATATATTTATTAACTCATAGTTTCTATGGGTCAAGAATCTGGGCAGGGCTTGACTGGGTCCTCTACTTTAGGGTCTCTTACGAGCAAGCAACCAAGGTATCTGCCAGGGCTGGGGTCTTATCTGGAGGCTCAACTGGGAAAGGATACACTGCTCATTTGCATGGCTGTTGGCAGATTTTAGTTCCTTGTGAGCTGTTGGACTGAGGGCCTCATCTTATTGCTAGCCATCACACAAAAGCTTCCCTGAGTTCCTCGCCATGCGGGTCTCTCCGTATGATGATATCTTACTTCATTAAAGCCAGAAAGGAAGAGAGCCATTATAGAAACTGGTAGCAACACAAAAGTTGCAATCTCATTTGCTTCATTCTGTTGGTTAGATGCAAATCACTAGGTTGGTCCACACTCATGTGTAGGGGATTTCACAAGGATGTGAATATCGGAAGTGTGAATCATCAAGGACCCTCTGAAAGTCTGCCCACCACAAGTACAAAAGAATGCAGGGCTGTCTTTAATCTGCCACAGGAGCTTGCTACTAAAGACTAAAAGGAGACTGGCAAATATTAATATATTCGACAATATTTACTGAGTGCCAGCTATGTGCCATTCAGGCATCAGAGCAGGCCCAAGAAATACAGGGACGAATAAGACATCACAACTGCCCCCAAGGAGATCATAGGCCAAAAGGAGAGAAAGACCTTTAAGGAAATTGCAGTGTAATAAATGCAAGAATAAAAATACATGCAATGGGGCTGGGCACAGTGGCTCACACCCATAATCCCAGCACTGTGGGAGGCCAAGGCAGGAGGATCACCTGAGCCTGGGACTTCAAGACCAGCCTGGGCAACATGGCAAGACCCAGTTTCTATAAAAATAAAAATAAGAAACACATGCAATGTATAGAATGGCAAAGAGGATGATATAGAGGGGTCTGTCAGGAAAAGACGAAGCCTGACCAGGGTATTGAGAGGTGAATGGGAGTTTATGAGTTAAATGAAGTTACGCTAAGCCATGGAACTAGCATTGCAATAGAACAAAATGAGAAACAGCATTGTGTATTTATAGGATAATGAACCTTTTGGCTTGTCTGGAGGATAAAGTCAAAGAAACAGGAAGAACCAAGAGTGGAAAGTGACCCAAGAAAAGGTGTAGTACCAGGGGCCACATTAAGATGCATCAATTCTCTAGGTCATGAGGTAAAAGACAGAGTCCTCAGTAGGAGAGAAATATAACACATACATACTTTAATCTCATCTCTGCAGGGGTTGCATGGAGAATTAGCTGAAGGGAAGTGAAGGGAGAAGGAGAGTAGACAGGGGAGGCTAATGCAGTAATCTAGTACAAGTTAACCAAATTAGAACTGAAAGCACAGCTGTGGTGAATGGAAGGCTAGTTATGGATTAAAGGCAGTCATGGGATATAATCAATAGGCTGTACTTACTGTTTGTAGTGGATGAAAGAAGAGCTTTGGGAAAGAATGAAGCAAGTTGGAAAAATCCAGGCTACATCTTGTTTTCAGACTCAATGCTGTTTGTGGAAGAAGGAGGGGCTAAAAAAGGTTAAGTGCTCATCTGGACACAGAAGGCTGCAGCTGACTGTGAAATACCCAGGTGGAAATGTGAAGCTAGCAGTTTACAACTGGTTCTGTAGCTCAGGAGAGACACCTGACTGCAATAGAGATTTAGGACTCTCCAGTGAGTAGGGAGAAGATGCCTAGAAAGAAGTACACAGCAGGATGAGTCCTGAGGGACATAAACACGAAAGGACATAGAAAAAGAGGATCCAGCCACCACTGCTAAGAACAAATGTAGAAGATGTGTTAGTTTGTTTTGCGTTGCTATAAAGACATTCTTGAGGCTGGGTAATTTATGAACAAAAATGTTTATTTTGGTTCGCCATTCTGCAAGCTGTACAAACATAGTACCAGCATCTGTTCAGCTTTTGGTAAGGCCTCAGGAAGCTTTTACTCATGGCAGAAGCCACAAGGAGAGCAGGCATGTCACATGGAGAAAGAAGGAGCAAAAGAGCTGCCAGGCTCTTTTAAACAATCAGCTCTTGCATTTACTATTAGAGCAAGAATTTCCTCATTACCACAGGGAGGGCACCATGCCATTCATGAGTGGTCTGCCCCCAGGATCCAAATACCTCCCACAAGGACCTACTTCCAACATTGGGGATCACATTTCAACATGAGATTTGGAAGGGACAAAAGTCAAAATGATATCATTCTGCCTTGGCCCCCCAAATATCATGTCCTTCTCACATGGCAAAATATAATAACGCCTTCCCAATAATCCCCCAAAGTCTTAATTCAATGCAGCATTAACTCAAAAGCCCCAAGTCCAAAGTCCAAAGCCTCATCTAAGACTCAAGGCAAGTTCCTTCCACCTATAAGCCTGTAAGATCATAAACAAGTTACTGATTTCCAAAATACAATGGTGAACAGGCATTGGGTAAATATTCCCATTCCAAAAGAGAGAAATTGGCCAAAGGAAAGGGGCAACCGGTCCCATGCAAGTCTGAAACCCAGCAGGACAGACATTAAACCTTAGATATCCAAAGTAATCTCCCTTGGCTCCACATTTCACATCCTGGACACACTGGTGGGAAAGGTAGGCTTCCAAGGTTTGGGCAGCTTCACCCCTATAGCTTTGCTAGGTATAGCTCAAGTGGCTGCTCTCATGAGTTGGAGTCTGATGTCTGTGGCTTTTCCATGCTAGGGTTGCTGGCTGCTGGTGGTGCCACCATGCTGGAATCTGGACGGTGGCAGTCTCATTCCAACAACTACACTAGGCAGTGCCCAGCTGGGGACTCTGTGTGGGGGCTCCAACCCGACATTTCCCCTCAGTATTGTGATAGTAGAGGCTCTTTGCAGGGAAGGGTTCCACCCCTGCAGCAGGCTTCTGCCTGGGCACCCAGACTTTTCCATTCATCCTCTGAAACCCAGGTAGAAGCTGCCAAGCCTTCTTCACTCTTGCATTCTGTGCACCTACGGGCTTAACACCACATGGGAGTCGTCAAAGCTTATGGCTTGTGGCTTCCAGATTGCATTCTCTGAAGTGGCAACCAGAGCTGAACCTGCAGCCCTTTGAACTCTTTTTTAGTCATTCTAGTCTCTCTAGCAAGCAATCGCTTTGTAGCCTGTTTGAATTCCTCTCCTAAAAAAGCTCTTTCTGGGGCCAGGCGTGGTGGCTCATGTCTATAATCCCAGCACTTTGGGAGGCCAAGGTGGGGGGGATCACATCAGTTCAAGACCAGCCTGACCAACATGGTGAAACCCCATTTCTACTAAAAATACAAAAAAATTAGCTGAACCACGCTGGGATTACAGGTGGTAGGTGCCTGTAATCCCAGCTACTTGGGAGGCTGAGGCAGGAGAATTGCTTGAAACCGGAAGGCGGAGGTTGCAGTGAGCCGAGACTGTGCCACTGCACTCTGGCCTGGGCAATAAGAGCAAAACTCTGTCTCAAAAAAAAAAAAAAAAAAAGCTCTTTCCTTCTATACCACATGGCCAAGCTAT
Source organism: Papio anubis (assembly GCF_008728515.1). Classification (NCBI taxonomy): domain Eukaryota; kingdom Metazoa; phylum Chordata; class Mammalia; order Primates; family Cercopithecidae; genus Papio; species Papio anubis. The sequence goes on from NC_044980.1 coordinate 149,653,165, forward strand.
ACATTTTCTGAACTCTTACACTCTGCTTTCAACTATAAATTCCCACTCTGAGTTACTCGTTTGCTCCCACATCTGATCATAGGCTGTTAGGAGCAGCCATACCACCTCTTGAATGCTTTGCTGCTAAGAAATTTCTTCCACCAGATACCCTGTCATCACTCCTCATTTTAACCTTCTACAAATCCCTAGGGCACAGACACAATGCAGCCAAACTATTTGCTAATGTGTAACAAGGGTGACCCTTGCCCAGTTTCTCATAAGTTCCTCATTTCCACTTAAGACTACATCAGCATGGCCTTCACTGTCCATTTTTTTTTTTTTGAGACGGAGTCTCACGCTGTCGCCCAGGTTGGAGTGCAGTGGCGCCATCTCGGCTCACTGCAAGCTCCGCCTCCTGGGTTCACGCCATTCTCCTGCCTCAGCCTCCTGAGTAGCTGGGACTACAGGCGCCCGCCACCGCGCCCGGCTAATTTTTTGTATTTTTAGTAGAGACGGGGTTTCACTGTGGTCTCGATCTCCTGACCTTGTGATCCGCCCGCCTCGGCCTCCCAAAGTGCTGGGATTACAGGCGTGAGCCACTGCGCCCAGCCACTGTCCATATTTCTATGAGCATTTTGGTCACAACCACCTAACAAGTATCTAAGAAGTTCCAAACATTCCCTGGTCTTCCTGTCTTCTTTTGAACCCTCCAAATTCTTCCAATCTCAGCCCAGTACACAGTCTCAAAGCTGCTTCTACATTTTCAAATGTCTTTATAGCAACACCCCACTCCTTGGTACCAATTTTCTGTGCTAGTCTATTTTGTATTAATATAAAAGAATACCTGAGACTGGATAGTTTATAAAGAAAAAGGTTTATTTTGGCTCATGGTTCTGCAGGCTGTACAAGCATAGCATGAGCATCTGCTTATCTTCTGATGAGGCCTCAGGAAGCTTTTACTCATGGCGGCAGAAGGCGCAGAGAAACAGGCACGTCACATGCCTAAGTCACACATATCCATCTATCAATCAATGCAAGTTCTTTTCCTACTCTTAATTTTGTTGAGGTGTAATGTAAAAACCATAAAATGCACCAATTTAAATTAGTTCTTAGTGTATCCATAAAGTTGTACAATCATCACCACTATCTAATATAAGAACATTTTTATCATCCCAAAATGAAACTGCATATCCCTCCATATTTCATTAACAGCCACTCTCTATTCTTTCCTCTTTTCAGCCCCCTCAAGCCAGTAATCTTCATTCTGTTTCTGTATTTTCCTAGTCTGGATATTTTATAGAACATAAAATATACTACATTGTCTTCTGTGTCTGGCTTTGTTCACTTAGCACAATGTTTTTGAGGTTCACCTACGTTGTGGCATAAATAAGTATTTCATTTCATTTTATGGCTGAGTAATATTCATTAGACGGATATACCAAGTTTTATTTATCCACTTATCATTTTGGGACATTTATTTCTGTTTTTTCCTTCTATAAGTAATGCTGGTATAAACATTTATGTTCAAATTTTTGTAGGAACATATGTTTTTAATTCTCTTTGATATATACCTAAAAGTGGAATTTCTGGATCACATGGTGACTCTATATTGAACTTTTTGAGGAATGACCAGACTAGGCTGCTTTCCAAAGTAGCTGCATCATTGTACATTCACAACTGAAATGTACAAGAATGTTATCTTCTGGTTTTTGTTTGGTTGGTTTTGATTTTCCGTAATTACAGCTACCTTAGCAGATGTAAAGTAGTATCTCATTGTGGCTTTAGTTTATAGTTTCCTAAGAACTAATAATGTTAAGCAGTTTTTCATGTAATTATTGGTCATTAATATGGTTTTGTTTTGATTTGTTTTTGAGGCAGAGTCTTGCTCACCCAGGCTGGAGAGCAGTGGCATGAGCTCGGCTCACTATAACCTCTGCCTCCCAGGTTCAAGTGATTCTCCTGCCTCAGCCTCCTGAGTAGCTGGGATTACAGGCACCCACCACCACATCTGGCTAATTTTTGTATTTTTAGTAGAGACGAGGTTTCACCATGTTGCCCAGTCTGGTCTCAAACTCCTGGCCTCAAGCGATCCACTCGCCTCGGCCTCCTAGAGTGCTGGGATTACAGGCATGAGCCACCGTGCCCGGCCTGGTCATTTGTTTATCTTTTTGGAGATATGCCTATTCAAGTTTTTGTCCATTTTTTAACTAATTATTTGTCTTTTGTTGTTAAAAGAGTCATTTATATTATTAATTAATTAATTTTTAAAAATTGTTTTTTGTGGAGACAAGATCTCCCTAGGTTGTCCAAGCTGGCCTCAAACCCCTAGGCTCAAGCAATCCTCCCACCTCAGCTTCCCAAAGTGCTAGGATTACAAGCATGAGCCACTGTGCCTGGTAAGAGTTCTTTATATATTTGGGATAATAAACTCCTACCAGATGCCCTTTCTCACCACTCCTATTCAACATAGTGTTGCAAGTTCTGGCTAGGGAAATCAGGCAAGAGAAAGAAATAAAGGGTATTCAAATAGGAAAAGAGGAAGTCAAATTGTCTCTGTTTGCAGATGACATGATTGTATATTTAAAAAAACCCCATCATCTCCGCCCAAAATCTCCTTATTCTGATAAGCAACTTCATCAAAGTCTCAGGATACAAAATCAATGTGCAAAACCACAGGTTTTCCTATACACCAATAATAGACAAACAGAGAGCCAAATCATGAGTGAACTCCCATTCACAATTGCTACAAAGGGAATAAAATACCCAGGAATCCAGCGTACAAGGGATGTGAAGGACCTCTTCAAGTTGAACTACAAACCACTGCTCAACAAAATAAAAGAGGACACAAACAAATGGAAGAACATTCCATGCTCATGGATAGGAAGAATCAATATCATGAAAATGGCCATACCGCCCAAGGTAATTTATAAATTCAATGCGATCCCTATCAAGCTACCAATGACTTTCTTCACAGAATTGGAAAAAACTACTTTAAAGTTCATATGGAACCAAGAAAGAGCCCGCATTGCCAAGATAATAGTAAGCAAAAAGAACAAAGCTGGAAGCATCATGCTACCTGACTTCAAAGTATACTACAAGGCTACAGTAATCAAAACAGCATGGTACTGGTACCAAAACAGATATATAGACCAATGGAACAGAACAGAGATCTCAGAAATAACACCACACATCTGCAACCATCTGATCTTTGACAAATCTGACAAAAACAAGCAATGGGGAAAGGATTCCCTATTTAATAAATGGTGCTGGGAAAACTGGCTAGCCATATGTAGAAAGCTGAAACTGGATCCCTTCCTTACACCATACAAAAAAAAAATTAATTCAAGATGGATTAAAGACTTAAATGGGGCCAGATGCAGTGGATCATGCCTGTAATCTCAGCACTTTGGGAGGCTGAGGCAGGCAGATCACTAGGTCAAGAGATCGAGACCATTCTGGCCAACCAACATGGTGAAATCCCATCTCTACTAAAAATACAAAAATTAGTTGGGCGTAGTGGTGCACACCTGTTGTCCCAGCTACTCAGGAGGCTGAGGCAGGAGAATCGCTTTAACCCAGGAAGCGGAGGTTGCAGTTAGCCAAGCTCATGCCACTGCACTTCAGCCTGGTGACAGAGCAAGACTCCATTAAAAAAAAAAAAAAAAAAGACTTAAATATAAGACCTAACACCATAGAAACCCTAGAAGAAAATCTAGGCAGTACCATTCAGGACATAGGCATGGGCAAAGACTTCATGACTGAAACATCAAAAGCAATGGCAACAAAAGCCAAAATAGACAAATGGGATCTAACTAAACTAAAGAGCTTCTGCACAGCAAAAGAAACTATCATCAGAGTGAACAGGCAACCTACAGAATGGGAGAAAATCTTTGCAGTCTACCCATCTGACAAAGGGCTAATATCCAGAATCTACAAAGAACTTAAACAAATTTACAAGAAAAAAACAACTCCATCAAAAAGTGGGTGAAGGATATGAACAGACACTTCTCAAAAGAAGACATTTATGCAGCCAACAGACATATGAAAAAATGCTCATCGTCACTGGTCATCAGAGAAATGCAAATCAAAACCACAATGAGATCCCATCTCATGCCAGTTAGAATGGCGACCATTAAAAAGTCAGGAAACAACAGATGCTGGAGAGGATGTGAAGAAATGGGAACACTTTTACACTGTTGGTGGGGGTGTAAATTAGTTCAACCATTGTGGAAGACACTGTGGCAATTCTTCAAGGATCTAGAACTATAATTACCATTTGACCCAGCCATCCCATTACTAGGTATATACCCAAAGGATTCTAAATAATGCTATTATAAAGACACATGCACACATATGTTTACTGAGGCACTATTCATAATAGCAAAGACTTGGAACCAACCCAAATGTCCATCAATGATAGACTGGATTAAGAAAATGTGGCACATATACACCATGAAATACTATGCAACCATAAAAAAGGATGAGTTCATGTCCTTTGCAGGGACATGGATGAAGCTGGAAGCTATCCTTCTCAGCAAACTGTCACAAGGACAGAAAACCAAACACCAGATGTTCTCACTCAAAGGTGGGAGTTGAACAATGAGAACACATGGACACAAAGTGGGGAACATCATACACTGGGGCCTGTCGGGGGATGGGGGGTTGGGGGAGATATAGCATTAGGAGAAATACCTAATGTAGATGATGAGTTAATGGGTGCAGCAAACCAACATGGCACATGTATACCTATGTAACAAACCTGCACGTCGTGCACATGTACCCTAGAATTTAAAGAATAGAAAATAAAATATAATAAAATAAAATAAACTCCTATCAGATATGTGATTTGTAAATATTTTGTTCCATTCTTTGTGTTGTCTTTTCACTTTCATGATGGCGCCCTTTGATGCACAAAAGGTTTACATCTTGATGAATCTTAAATTTAGCTGATTAAAAAATAATTTAAAAATAGGCAGGGCATGGTGGCTCATGCCTGTAATCCTAGCACTTTGGGAGGTCAAGGCAGGAGGATCTCTTGAGCCCAGGAGTTCAAGTCCAGCCTGTACAACATAGGAAGACCCTGTCTCTAAAATAATAATAAAATAATAAATAATAAAATAATAGATAAATAAAATAATAAAATAAAAATAATTTAAAAATTTTAAAAAGGTTTATATTTTGATAAAGTCAAATTCATCTGTTTTTTTCTTTGGTTGCTCATGATTTTGGTGTCATAACTAAGAGTCATATCCTATCCAAGGTATTGAAAATTTACACTTATGTTTTCTTCTACATAAACTTCTTACAAATGCTTTGCATGGCAAGTGCATAATAAAGACTTGTTAAATTTTGAATGAAAGATCAATGAGTGGGGGAGATTAGAAAAATTAATGTAGGCCAGGCACAGTGGCTCATGCCTATAATCCCAGCAATTTGGGAGGCCAAGTCAGGCGGATCACCTGAGGTCAGGAGTTCAAGACCAACCTGGCCAACACGGTGAAATCCTGCCTCTACTAAAAATACAAAAATTAGCAGGGTGTGATGATGGGTGCCTGTAATCCCAGCTAGTCTAAGGAGGCTGAGGCAAGAGAATCTCTTGAACCTGGGAGGCAGAGGTTGCAGTGAGCCGAGATTGCACCATTGCACTCCAGCCTGAGTAACAGAGCAAGACTCCATCTCAAAAAAAAAATAAAAGAAAAATTAATGTAATTTTTTTTCTTAAAATGTTTACAGCTGGGAGCAGTGGCTCACGCCTGCAATCCTAGCACTTTGGGACATCAAGGGAGGTGGATCACTTGAGGTCAGGAGTTAGAGACCAGCCTGGCCAACATGTTGAAACCCCATCTCTAATAAAAATACAAAAAATTAGCCAGGTGTGGTGGCAGGAGCCTATAGTTCCAGCTACTCCAGAGGCTGAGACAGGAGAATAGCTTGAACCTGGGAGGCAGAGGTTGCAGTGAGCCAAGATCACACCATTGCACTCCAATGTGGGTGACAAGAGTGAAACTCCATCTCAAAGGAAAAAAAAGTTTGAAGCTGGGTGTGGTGGCTCATGCCTGCAGTCCCAGCACTTTGGGAGGCCAAGGGGAACAGATCACTTGAGCCCAGGAATTCAAGATCAGCCTGGGCATCGTGGTGAAACCCTGTCTCTACAAAAAAATACAATAATTAGCCTGGTGTGGTGGTGCACACCTGTAGTCCCAGCTACTGGGGAGGCTGAAGTGAGAAGATTGCTTGAGCCTGGGAGGTGGATGCTGGACTGAGCCATGACCATGCCACTGCACTCCAGCCTGGGCAACAGAGCAAGACTCTGCCTCAAAAAAAAAAAAAAAAAAGTTTGAATCTATGGAAAACTAAGCAAAGCAAAAAAGTGTGAATCTGGCTGGGCGCAGTGGCACTTTGGGAGGCTGAGGTGGATGGATAGCTTGAGGGCAGAAGTTCAAGACCAGCCTGGCCAACATGGCAAAATCCCCCCTCTACTAAAATACAAAATAAAAAGCTGGGCGTGGTGGCATGTACCTGTAATACCAGCCACTCAAGAAGCTAATGCAAGAGAGTTGCTTGAACGCAGGAAGCAGGGGTTGCATTGTGCCAAGATCACACCGCTGCACTCCAGCCTGGGTGATCCTATTCATTTGGAATGTGCCAATGAACCAAAGACTCCCAGCCTCATGTAACTAACTTAATTACTTTTTTTTTTTTTTTTTTTTTGAGACAGAGTCTCACTCTGTTGCCCAGGCTGGAGTGCAGTGGCACAATCTCGGCTCACTGCAACCTCTACCTTCTGGGTTTAAGCAGTTCTCCTGCCTTAGCCTCCCTAGTAGCTGGGATTACAGGCATGCACCACCACACCCAGTTAATTTTTGTATTTTGAGTTTTTAAATCTACAAACAACCTGCAGCTAATACCATACATAATGGTGAAAAACTAGATGCTTTTTCACTAAGATTAGGAAGAAGGCAAGGATATTCCTTCTCACTACTCCTTTCCAACATCATACTGAAAGTCCTAGCTAATGCAGTAAGACAAGAAAAGCAAGTAAAAGGCATACAGATTGCAAAGGAAGCAATAAAGCTCTTTGTTCACATGTGACATGATTGTCTATAGAAAATCTCAAAGAATTGACAAAAAAAAAAAAAAAAAAAAAACAACTCCTGGAATCAATAAGCAATTACATCAAGGTTCAGGATACTAGGTTAATATCCAAAGTCTATTGCTTTCCTATATGCCAGAAAGTAAAAACTGGATTTTAAAATTAAAAACAATACATTAACACCAAAAGAATAAAATAGGTACATCTAACAAAATATATGCTAGAGCTGTATGAAGAAAACTTTAAAAAACTGATTAAAGAAATTGAAGAACTAACTAAATAAAAAGGTATACCATGTTCACGGATAGGAAGAGTCAATATTGCTGTCAGTTCTGCACAACTTGATGTATAGATTCCAATCAAAATCCTAGAAAGTTGTTTTTGTGAAATTGACAAACCGATTCTATAGTATATATGGAGAAGCAAAAGACTCAGAGAAGCCAATACAATATTGAAAGGTTAGAACGAAGTCAGAGGACTGACACTACCCAACTTTAAGTCTTACCATAATTGAACTACAATAACTTTGAGCTACAGGAATCAAACTGTATTATTGGTGAAAAAATAGACAAAGAGATGAGTGCAATAGAGAATCCAGAAACAGACTTATACATATATAGTCATCTCACCTTTGACAAAGAAGTAAAAGCAATAGAACCGAGCAAATGGAGTCTTATCAGATGGTGCTGAAGCAATTGGATGTCCACATATTAAAAAAGCGAACCTAGACACAAACTTCATTCCTTTCACAAAAAATAAATCAAAATGGATCACAGCCCTAAATGTAAAATGCCAAACTACAAAATTCGTACAAGATAAGAGAAGAATATCTAGATAACCTTGGGGTTGGCAATGACTTTTTAGATACAACATGATGTATGAAAGAAAAAAGTGACAAGCTGGAATTTAATAAAATTTAAAACTTCTGCTCTGCAAAAGACATCATCAGTAGAAAGACAAGCTATGTACTGGGAGAAAATATTTGCAAAGGACATATCTGATAAAACATACAAAGAACTTTTAAAACTCAACAGTAAGATAATGAACCAACTGATTTTAAAATGGCCAAAAATTCTTAATAAACATTTTTTCAAGATATACAGCTGGCAAATAAGCATAGGAAATATGTTTAGCATGTAATTAAGGAATGCAAATTCAAGCAACAATGCCATACCACTACATTCCAATTAGAGTGGCTAACATCCAGCACTAAATGCTGGAAAGGATGTGGGGCAATGGGAACTCTCAATCATTGCTGGTGTGAATACAAAATGGCTCAGCCACCTTGAAAAACAGTTTGGCAGTTTTTTACAAAACTAAACATTCTCTTATCAGACAAGGCAATAATTGGGTTCCTTGATATTTACCTAAATCAACTGAAAACTTATGTCTATACAAAAGCCTGTGTGCACATGAATGTTTATGGCAGTTTTATTCATAATTTCTAAAACCTGGAAGCAACTAAAGCAAATGAATAAACAAAAATACATTGTAATACAACCAGACAATGGAATATTATTTAGCAATAAGAAGAAATGAGCTGTGTAGCTACAAAAAGAATGGAGGAAACTTAAATGCATATTGCTAATTGGAAGAAACCAATCTGAAAAGGCTACATACTGTATGACCCCAACTATCTGACATTCTGAAAAAGATAGAACTATGGAGACAGTGAAAAGATCAGATCAGTGACTTCCAGGGATTTGGGGAGAGGAAAGGATGACTAGGTGGATCTATAAGATTTTTAGGGCAGCAAAACCATTTTGCATGATACTATAATGGCAGGTACATGTCATTATACATTTATCAAAACCCATAGAATGCACAACACAAAGCATGAACCCTAATGTAAACTATGAACTTCAATTGATAATGATGTGTCAATGTTGATTCATCATTTGTAACAAATATGCCACACTGGTGGGGAATGTCAACAATGGTGGCAAAATCATGTGTGTGTGTATTGTGTGAGGAAGGTGACTATGTGGGAACTCTGTACCTTCTGTTCAACTTTGCTGTTAGCCTAAAACTTTTCTAAAAATTAAAGTCTATTAAGTAATGTATGCATCAGTCATCATCAAGGTATATTTTAGAGCTGGCCACGGTGATGCTCACCTGGAGTCCCAGCTACTCTGGAGGCTGAGGCAAGAGGATCGCTTCAGGCCAGGATTTCAAGGCTGTAGTGCACTAAAATCATGCCTGTGAATAGCCACTGCACTCTAGCCCAGGCAATATTGCAAGACCTCGTTCCTAAAATTTTTTTAAGTATTTTTAGGCTCAAGCAGGTGCAGGGACTTACAGGCAGAGCAAGCCCCATCTCAGCTGTCCACAGCACAAAATAGAGGTTACCCTAGAGCATTTCCTCGCAGTCCAAAGGGGACTTTCTTATTTATTTTTACCAGTTTGTAGGGGAAACATTTAGTTCCTAGGAGGCCCAGGGACAAAGTCAGCTGAACAGCTGTAAGCCAGCTTCCTGGGAAGCTTTCCAAAAGCATGGCAGCATTCGGCCGTCTTGTTCCCAGGGGTGCCACCAACATCATGCTCTTGTAATGTGTGCTAGACATAGGACACACCTGTGGTCACCAACCTCTTGCCATTTTTCCTACTTGGTTTTTCATCTGATCTAGCCTATTGTGGACATTTTCCTGTTTAATTCTGTGTCTTATGTCCTTCCAGAGCGCTTGACACACACGACATGGAAACAGGATGTCATCTCCCCTTCCCAAGTCTCTCAAGGTCGGTGGTTCTCAATCTCAGCTACATGCTCAAATCTCCCGGGGAAGGCTGGTCACAGAGCTCATGCCTGGAATCCCAGCAGTTTGAAAGGCTGAGATGGGAGGATCTCTTGAGCCCAAGAGTTCAAGAACAGCCTGGGCAACATAACAAGACCCAGTGTCTACAAATAAAAAAATTAGTTGGGCATGGTAGTGTGCCTGTAGTCCTAGTTGCTCGGAGGCAGAGATAGGAGGATTGCTTGAGCCCAGGAGTTTGAAGCTGCAGTGAGCCTTGATCACACCGCTGCCCTCCAGCCTGGACAACACAGCAAGAATCTGTCTCAAAAACATAAAAAATCTGGGGATATTGAAAAAATTATAATACCTGCGACCCACCTCCTGACATTCTGATTTAATTGATCTAGGCATGGGTAGTTTCTCAACCTTCCTAGATGATTCTAATACGCAGCTAAGGTTGCAAATTACTGATCTCAGAGAGTCATTGAGATTCACACTGGCTCCAGCCAGTAATATAAATAGACTTGTAAAAGAGTTTTAAAGACACTCTTCCCTTCTCTATCCCATCCCTAGAGTACACAGGAAGGTTCAAAGAAACATTCTTTTATCAATTTACTTTTTATTTTTATTTGTTTGTTTGTTTGTTTGTCTGAGACAGAGTCTCACTCTGTCACTCAGGATGGAGTGCAGTGGCACAATCTCAGCTCACTGTAACCTCAGCCTCCTGGGTTCAAGCGATTCTCCTGCCTTAGCCTCCTGAAACTAGCTAGGATTACAGGCGTGAGCCACCACACCTGGCAAATTTTTGTATTTTCAGTAGAGACAGGGTTTCACCATGTTGGTCATGCTGGTCTTGAACTCCCGACCTCAAGTGATCTGCCCCCCTTAGCCTCCCAAGGTGCTGGGATTACATGGGTGAGCTGCTGCACCTGGCCCTATCCATTTATTAACTAATTTTAATAGACATATATATCTCGAACACCTACTAAGTATAAGCTAGGTGCTGAGAAAATACAGACACTTCCCTCGAAATGTTGAGTAAAAAAAAGCACCATCAACGTAAATATCTCTAATACAAGGGACAAAGTTATAGGATCACCACTTGTGGTTTTAGTTTGCACAGCACAAAAATCCTAAGTCACACTCCTTTTTACAAGCTCTGTCCTGACTCAGGGCTGTGTCAGCCAGAAAGAAGAGGAAGGCCTCTTTGTAATTTACCCTAAGATGCCCCAAAGGCTAGACGAAACCCTGGCCTCATGCAGAATAATCTCAGCTAGGTACTAGCACCATGCCTAGAATATGAGAGGTACTCTATTTTTCCATGTTTATTGAATAATTAAAAAGGGCTGCCCAGAAGTATTCAGAAGAGGGGATTCTGTCCAGGAGGATTAGGACCAGAAGGGCTGAAGCAGTGACGCTGGAGCAGGACTTTGAGGAATGACATGCCCCTTGGAGAACCAGAGGGCAAGCATTCCTGGCAGGTGGGATGACCCACGGAGTAGAGAGTGGATATCTGAGGCATTTATAGCCTTTGAAACATAGCAGGAAGGGACCCCATGAAGCAGGCAAAGTGAGTTGGGGATAAGCAGTGGAGGGCTTGCTGTGGAGTTGAGAATTTTACCAAATTGGGAGCAGTTGAAGGATTTCCAGCTAAGATGTAATGCAAACAGATTATGCTGGTGGCCCTGCAGAGGAAGGACTCAGGAGCAACTAGGGTAAGGCACAAGTAGCCACCCAAGACTCCAAGTAAGAGTTGGAAAGGTACTTAGTAGCCATGAGAATCCCCAAGGAAACACTACAATTAGATTCCCAGGAGTTCTGAGTTATAGACTGTTTCTCCCTCAGCCCCATGTACGCTGTGCTCACATTCTGTGTCTAGGCTACCAAGGGCACCCTGTTTTTTGGTTGGCTATCATTACTTTTGTAGTGGGTAGAGCAACAGCCTTTGTGTATGTATCCTTAGACAATCTAATGCGATCAATAGTCAAAGAAATAAAGTTTTGAGAGAGCCTGGGCAACACAGGGAGACTCTGTCTCTACAAAAATACAAAAATGAGCCAGGCATGGTGGCACATGCCTGTAATCCCAGCTGCCCAGGAGACTGAGGTAGGAGAATCGCTTGAGCTCAAGAGTTTGAGGCTGCTGTTAGGGTTAGCCATGATCACACCATTGCACTTCAGCCTGGCAACACAGCAAGACCTAATCTCTACTTAAAAAAAAAAAAAAAAAATTAGCAGGGCATGGTGGCTTTAAGAGGATATGACTTCTGAGACCCTCCAAAACTGTTTACAATTAATGGCAAAAGGGCCAGGTGCAGTGGCTCATGCCTGCAATCCCAGCACTTTAGGAGGCTGAGGTGGACAGACTGCTTGAGTGAGCCCAGGAGTTTGAGACTAGCCTGGGTAACATGGTGAAACTACATCTCTACAAAAATCACAAAAATTAGCTGGGCAAGGTGGTGCACATCTGTGGTCCCAGCTACTTGGGAGGTTGAGGTGGGAGGACTTGAGCCCAGGACTTCAAGGCTGCAATGAGCTATGATCACACCACTGTACTCCAGCCTGGGTGACAGAGCAAGACCCTGTCTCAAAGGAAAAAAAAAAAAGCAAAAGGAAATCAACGACAAAAGAAACCCTTAATCAGAAGGAGATCAAATGACTAATTGTTATTCCTTTCCTTCCAGAGAGCTACGAACCTGTAAGAAACATCCACAAACTAAACCATGAAAACCAGAGTGTAAATAAGCTTCCCCTACATTTTTTGGGTCTTCCTATATTTTGGAGACTCCAAGTAATTTTATTTAGCCTCAGAAGTGACAGTGCAAAGTTGGGCATGGTGGCTCATGCCTGTAATCCCAGCACTTTGGAAGGTAGAGGTGGGCGGATCACCTGAGGTCAGGAGTTCAAGACCAGCCTGGCCAACATGGTGAAACCCCATCTCTACTAAAAATACAAAAATTCACCAGGCGTGGTGGCAGGCGCCTGTAATCCCAACTACTTGGGAGACTGAGGCAGGAGAATGGCTTAAACCCAGGAGGCAGAGGTTGCAGTGAGCCGAGATTGAGCCATTGCACTCCAGCCTGGGCAACAAGAGCAAAACTCCGTCTCAAAAAGTAACTAAATAAACAAAAGTGGCAGTGCAATACCCAAAGTCCCCTGCAAGAAAGAATTTGTGTTCATTTCCTGAGATTTACATGTGAAATAAGTAGAAGTAAAGGATGATTTTATGCTCTTATTTCCACACATTCTCTCATGAAGTCTGAATGCTTTTATTGAAATGTAAAATATTTTATAGTAGCTTGTCTTCTGTCACTTAAACAAACAAAAATTATCAGGTCCCATCTGTACTGCTAAACCAGAATGTCTAGAAATAGGGCCGAGAAATGTGTATTTTAACAAGCTCCCAGCTGATTTCACCTATTGACTCTCTGACTTCAGGCATCTACATAACCTTTGCCCCGTTCACATTGCTTTGTTGCTATTATTCACTCAAATTATTTCAGATTAATTAACTTTAACATTTTACTCATCCTAATCAATATCCATTAAATCATGGGTTTGATGCATCTTTAAAAATACACATCAAAAAACTATTTTAAAAATCCATTTGTGGACTGAATAAAATCAGCTCCCGTACCATCCCACTACTGCCTCCCAAAGCGGCAAGTTTGGGCCCAAATCAATTAAAGCCAAACGTCGGTGCCATTTCCCTCTTTTTTCACAGCCCCGCTTGCTAGGCCTGGGGATGCCTCACAGCCCTGTGGAAAGCCCCTTGCTGCCAAGAGGTTCCCTTCTCCCCCTCTTTTTCCCCTGCCTATATCCTTCTGTCACCCCAACAAACCTGACTCTTGAGCTATACCTGACTTAGAATAGTGTCACTGAAGCATGTTAGTGAATGTTAGCATGTAATTTGGTGATGGGTAGCAGGTTTAGTCTTTAATATGCAAAAGTGGTTTTCTAAGAGTGGGACTCTTCCAAGTAGACATGTTTGTAGAGCCCTTTTCCTTTCTTTTTTAAATTTTTAATAGAGATGGAGGCTCACTTTGTTGCCCAGGCGGGCCTCGAACTCCTGGGCTCAAGTGATCCTCCAGCCTTGGCCCCCTAAAATGCTGAGATTACAGGTGTGAGCCACCGTGCCTGACCTATAGATTCCTTTTCATCCAGACACCTTGCGCATCTCTTCAGCCTCGCTTCTCTTCATCTCTCCTCACTCGCTAGTTTTTTAATCATTGGAACACAACGTCCTCTCTTTTAATACACAAGCTTCCTGCTGCCCCACAGCCTTTGCATTTGTTTTCCTTCCACTAGATTTTCATGTGGCTGGCACCTACACATTTCTCTTGGTTTCAGCTTAAATGTCGCCTCTTTCCTATAAGCAGCCACTGACCAACCAGCTAAAGCTACACCACTTCCTATCCCCCAACAAACACCTCTACCTCAGTAGTTCTCAACTGTGCCCGAGGGGACGTTGTTGGTTGTCACCACTGGAGTATGTGACTGGCATCTAGTGGGTGGAGGCCAGGGATGACGCTAAATACCTTAGAATGCACAGGATAGCCCCCTACAACAGAGATTTCTGTCCCCAAATGCCATAGTTGAGAAGTCAGTCTCTATCACAAGATTATTTCTCTTAGTAATAAACAGTATCAGAAGTCATGGGTTTTGTATTTCTTCCCTAAGCTCCTTAGAACCTGGAGTTCAGGGTTGTTTCGTGAAGAGCACCTGACACCTATGTGACTTGCCACAAATTGATCCACTTTGACTAGAGCTCACGGCAAGTTGCAGATGCCTGACCCAGACTAAAGGATGAGCCAGAGAAAATGTCGAGTTGGTTTTCAAATTTGTTCCATTGTTGTTTTGTTAAAACAAAGCTGTTTTGTTTTCAAGAGACAAACAAAAAGAACTTTTATTAATGAGTACACATACAAATAAACCTAGACAACCACCAAGAGTCCCTCACAGTTTCACGTATCCACAGAATTATTTGATCTTTAAAGCCATCAGTGAAAGATTAGTTCTGCTGCTTGTTAAAGTTGTGCAAAATTTCTCAATTTAAACATACACTTTTTTTTTTTTTTTTTTTTTTTGAGACAGAGTCTTGCTGTGTGGCCCAGGCTGGAGTGCAGTGGCCGGATCTCAGCTCACTGCAAGCTGCGCCTCCGGGATTCACGCCATTCTCCTGCCTCAGCCTCCCGAGTAGCTGGGACTACAGGCACCCACCATCTCGCCCGGCTAGTTTTTTTGTATTTTTTAGTAGAGACGGGGTTTCACCGTGTTAGCCAGGATGGTCTCGATCTCCTAATCTCGTGATCCGCCCGTCTCAGCCTCCCAAAGTGCTGGGATTACAGGCTTGAGCCACCGCGCCCGGCTCTAAAAATACAGTCTTAATCATACCAGTGTTCTAATGTCCCAAAACTGATTGTAGGTAATGGAATCTCAACAATACCTTAAATAATAATAATAATAAATTCAATGTAATCTACAAGATTAATATATTTAAAGGAAAATAGTTCATTCACTAAATTCCTCCCCTTTCTTCCTTCTTACCTATTCTCCCTCTCACTTGACAATTTTTTTCTACAGTATATGACGATAGCCAAATTACCCAGTATCAACCGTTTCAAAACAGAAATGTTATTTTAAAAGATACCATACAGCAAGAGACTTATAGGTGTAACACCACTGAAATTATTTACTAAGCCCTGGCCGGGCACGGTGACTCACACCTGCAATTCCAATACTTTGGGAGGCTGAGGCAGGCAGATCACTTGAGGTCAGGAGTTCAAGACCACCCTGGCCAACATGGTGGAACTCTGTCTCTACTAAAAATACAAAAATTAAGTGGACATGGTGGCTATCCCAGCTACTCAGGAGGCTGAGGCAGGAGAATTGCTTGAGCCCGGGAGGCAGAGGTTGCAGTGAGCCAAGATTGTGCCACTACACTCTAGCCTGGATGACAGAGCCAGATTCTGTCTCAAAAGAAAAAAAAAAAAATTATTTACCAAGCTGTGTTTTTGTAGTGTTTTTTAATTCTCCAAACTGCTTCAGTATCTGTAGTGTATTTTACATTTCAAAGACTTCTCACATGTAACATTTCATTGGAATTACCACTGTATGTCATAGTTGATATGGAAATTATTACATCTAACAGATGAAGAAAATGTAGACATAAAGAACCTTTTGCTCTAATGTCATCCAGTGTAACTGCTAAGAGTTAGGATTAGACTTAAATCCTATTCCTAATTCTGTATACTACCCTAAACTCCTAAGCCCCCATACATTGTACTTCACAGAATGCTACTAGTCACTGTGCTCATGCATTCCAACAAGTTTTGGAAATGTTGTGTTAAGCAAAGCTAACCAGATTCCCGGAGTCTTTATCATGCATCATAAATCCCCAGGAAGGATCCAGAGAATAGAGCAGGTGCCATAAAGTTAAAAGCCCCACACCTGCCAGCCAGGTAACAAAGGTGAGCTTGCAGTAAGGACTTGGGGATTAGAGGGCCATCTAGTGGGGTCCTGGTCACATAGCAATCCAGTCCAATCTTGCCAGGTCTTTCCAGAGAAGCTACAAATCTGGGCTTTAATTTCGAATCTCCAGTTTTGTGCATGTTGCCTTAAATCTGAGGGGAAAAAAAAGAC
The DNA here is from genome assembly GCF_008728515.1 of Papio anubis. Classification (NCBI taxonomy): domain Eukaryota; kingdom Metazoa; phylum Chordata; class Mammalia; order Primates; family Cercopithecidae; genus Papio; species Papio anubis. The sequence continues at coordinate 149,669,610 of NC_044980.1, forward strand.
ACTACAGTTTAAAAAATAAAATAAAATTTTTGACCAGATCAGGCCAGCCACATTTGGGAAAACTGAAATACCATACATCACTATCTTATTTGCCCACAGAATTTTCCTTCAAAGGACCTATAATTTCCTAGAACGATAACAGTGTTAAAAATGTTGCCTCTGGCTGGGCACGGTGGCTGATGCCTGTAATCCCAACACTTTTGGGAGGCCAAGGTGGGTGGCTCACCTGAGGTCAAGAGTTGGAGGCCAGCCTGGCCAATATGGTGAAACCCCGTCTCTACTAAAAATAAAAAAATAAGCCGGGCATGGTGGTGGGCATCTGTAATCCCAGCTACTCAGGAGGCTGAGGCAGGAGAATCACTTGAACCTGGGAGGCGGAGGTTGCAGTGAGCTAAGATTGCACCATTGCATTTCAGCCTGGGTGACAAGGAAAAAACTCCATCTCAAAAAAACAGAAACAAAAAGCTTCCTCTGAAAGCAAGCATCCTGTTGTCCCAGACAACTATGGTATGGGTAGCTCTGAACCTCAACCACGAATTATTTCAGAGTTTACTCAAACTGAAATTGAAATTAATACCCAGCCTTAACTATTCATGTAGAAATATTTTTTTTCTGACAAATCTAGCCCTTGCAAATCTATACTTTTGTTTTGTTTTGTTTTGTTTTAAGATGGAGTTTTGCTCCTGTTGCCCAGGCTGGATGCAGTGGCACTATCTCAGTTCACCACAACCTCCACCTCCCGTGTTCAAGTGATTCTCCTGCCTCAGCCTCCCAAGTAGCTGTGATTACAGGCATGCACCACCGTGCCCAGCTAATTTTGTATTTCTAGTAGAGATGGGGTTTCTCCATGTTGGTCAGGCTGGTCTCGAACTCCCATCCTCTGGTGATCCACCTGCCTCAGCCTTCCAAAGTGTTGGGATTACAGGTGTGAGCTGCCGTGCCTGGCCGGCAAATATATACTTCTAAACAATTATACTGGTTTAGTATAATTGGTTTTTTATATTGTTTTTTATATTGACTAAAGATATCATTACAATAAGCCTAACTGAATTGTCAAAAAAATAAAAAAATACAGGAATTGATTAGATATGAGAAAGACACTTTGCCTTTCCAAAACAATTTTATCTTTTTTTCTTAAATTTTTTTCTTAATAGAGAGGGGGTCTTGCCATGTTGCCCAGGCTGGTCTCAAACTTCTGGGCTCAAGCTATCTGCCCACCTTGGCTTCCCAAAGTGCTGGGATTACAGGAATGAGCCACGGCACTAGCCTCCAAAACAATTTTAAACATAAAAGTGGTTTGGAGACAATTTAAAATTTGGGTCAAAACTAGTGGGTTTCAAACACTTGTATCTGCAATGTAACTTGTAAGGCAGAAAAGGCAGCCCTTTCCCCACTCCAGCCTTTTTTTTTTTTTTTTTTTTTTTTTTGCTTTTATTTCTGATCTTCTTGGTTCTAAAAATTTGTTCAGAAAGCCTGGTGGTTGTTTAAATGCTTAGCACCGTGACACACATGTGATACAAATTGCATAAATGGGCTGGGCATGGTGGCTCATGCCTGTAATCCCAGCACTTTGGAAGGCCAAGGCGGCTGGATCGCCTGAAGTCAGGAGTTCGAGATCATTCTGGCCAACATGGTGAAACCCTGTCTCTACTAAAAAAAATACAAAAAATTAGCTGAGCATAGTGGCAGACACCTATAATCCCAGCTACTTGTGAGGCTGAGGCAAGAGAATCGCTTGAACCCGGGAGATGGACGTTACAGTGAGCCAAGATTTCGCCATTGCACTGTAGCCTGGGCAACAAGAGCAAAGCTTCATCTAAAAAAAAAAAAAAAAAAAAAAAAAATTGCATAAATGTGTTGAATCACCTGGCAAATGATTTTCTTTCCCTGGTGTCTACGTGTTCCATACTATTGTCGCCTCTTTTAACTGGTAAAATAGCTACCCCAATTCAGAGATCCAGTACTTAATGCATCACATTTCCAGAGTCATGAAAAAACAGCCATACCTGTTAGGGTGAATTAAACTCACTTTATTTCCCCATGGAGGAAATTAAAACCCATGATTTGAAACCTTTGGAAAACACAGGAAATGCAACATTTGGAAGTATAATATAGAAACAAGAGATTATCATGTAATGCTTCCAAATGAAGGATCACATCGGATTTGCTGATTTTTAAGACAGATTTCCCTCTTCTGCACAGCTCTGATGGCCAAGATAGAAGTTCATTTGCTATGTTTCCAGTGACTATTCTCTCTGATGGATACAGGATTTATAGGGTCTAAAGAGAACATACAATTCTAAAGTGATCATGTTTGACAGAGAACTCTACAATGATCAGAAGGATTGATTGAGCCTGTTTTAGCACAAAAAATTAGGACTACATTAATGACAAGGCTGACTATACACAGTTTGGAACGAGAGAGTTACTCTACCCAGTGTCACTGACGTGTTGGAATGCCAGATGAAACTGAAACAGAAAAATTGTCTTGGAGTCTAAAAGACGTCCGATATGTTCAGTCTTCTGCAGTCATGGGCGTAAACTCTCAAAGAGCACCACTGGGTCTTGGTTCATGGCATAAAGATTATTCTCAATGTAGATATTGTCTTCTGCATGGACTTCCTTTTTAACTGCATTTTGCAAAGTTTTAATTTGATGGCTCCTAAATGAAACACTGTAGAAAGAGTTGTTGAAGAATAACATGAGTAAGAAAAAAAAAAAGCAGACCACTTCTCACATATGAGCTGCACTTTTGTTTATGATCAGGCAATATCAGGTATTCGAGACTATAGGAGCCCGGTTCACACAAAGAATAAAATAAATAGTGCTTTTCTAGAGTTGTAAAAAGTGGGGCTCTTATTATTAAGTTGAAGAAAAGTCTGTTTAATAAGCAGCTAGATAGACAACCTAAGAAGTATTGAAAAACTCAGACTGGTCTCTTTGAAACTCACATAATAGAATACAAAAATGGAAAATCTAAAAATACAGAGCTGTGACATCAAACTAAGTGGCTGAATCAAGATGCACATTTTCAAATGTGGCTAAGAATTGGGTGACTGGTGTTTTTCCAACTGTGGCTTGTGATCCTTTAGAGAGGGTTGTTAAATCTACTTAGCAATCTACATCCTATATTCAAGATAAAAACAGAATAGAGAAACATTGCATATAGTTAAATTGTACTGTTTCACAAGTGTACACTGGATCATAGTGTTAAAAATCTTCCTGTGCTGGGTGCAGTAGCTCATGCCTCTAATCCCAGCACTTTGGGAGGCCATGGCAGGAGGATCCCTTGAGGCCAGGAGCTTGAGGCCAGCGTGAGCAACATAGCGAGGCCCCATCTCTACGAAAATTTTTTTTAATTAGCCAGATTTGGTGGCTTGTGCCTATAATCCTGGCTACTCGGGAGGCTGAGACAGGAGAATCACTTAAACCTGGGAGGTGGAGGTTGCAGTGAGCCGAGATCACACCACTGCACTCCAGCCTGGGCAACAGAATGAGACTCTGTCTCAAAAAAAGAAATCAGTAGAAAGAGTGGAAATACAAGTGAGGGATGAAGGTGGACTTAATTTTAACTTATGTGTAGCGTTTGATGTAACTGCTTATTTTTATATAATATATTTGTATATAGTGACTATTTGTTAACAAAGCCTGCCCCCAAAGTATGGACCTTGTCTTCATTCAGCTGCAGATGAAACACATGTCCACACATTTAAAGAACCATGAAAAACAAAGCTCCACTGTGGTCCCTCAACAGGTCAGTCATCCATGTGTGAAGACACTTAGTTTAAGTGTCAATGAGCTCAAATGACTCAGTGTGATAGAACTGCCAAGAAGATAATGTTATGAGGAAATGTTCATAATTTGTTAGTGTGGTTTTTTTTTTTTTTTTGCTTTTTTTATACTTTACACATTTCTCTGTCATTCCAGAAATATTTATGAGCATGGATTCCTGAGATTGAGTCCTTTATATGCTATGTGATGTGACCTTAGATGTCACTCAACATTTCTGAAACTGTTTTCCAATCTGTAAAATGAGAATAGTGCCTCTCTCACAGTTTATTGCTGTAAAGGGCTTGATTGCAATAACAAAAGTCGATGTATATTAAGCACTTACAATATGCTGGTCACTGTTCAGACAGGTTCTGTGGATTCGCTTGGGTAATTAACTCAGACTCAGGAAAGTCTGTGTACAAGCATCCAGTGAAGGAGACCTAGGCTTAATAGATGGAAGCCTAAGTAAGAGGGATGGGATTCTGAATTAAAGAAAGTCCTTGCTTAAAACTCAACCTGTATCAAATGAAGCAGGCTGGATGGCTTTAGAACTAGGTAGTTGTCTCCTACCATTACAGGCAATGGGGCAGATGGCCTCGGGGCATAGATGCAGTAAAGGGTATTTAAATTGCAACTGGCACTGGGCGCAGTGGCTCACGCCTGTAATCCCAGCACTTTGGGAGGCCAAGGTAAGCAGGTCACCTGGGGTGAGGAGTTTGAGACCAGCCTGACTAACATGGCAAAACCCCGTCTCTACTAAAAATACAAAAATTAGCCGGGCATGGTGGCAGGTGCCTGTGATCCCAGCTACTCAGCAGGCTAAGGCTGGAGAATTGCTTAAATTCAAGAGGTGGAGGTTGCAGATTGCACCATTGCACTCCAGCCTGGGTGTCTCAAAAAAAAAAAAAAAAAAATAGTAACTGGGCAGCAGGATAGAATGAAAGGTCTTTAAAAGCAAATTCAAGAGCCTGCAAGGCTAGACAGCTAATATAGATCAGTGGAGCAGGCTGGGTAGGGAGCAGCAGGGAATGATGGAAGCTGTAGAAAACTGGAGGCACTTGCCCTGCCTCAGTACCTTTGCACTCACTGCTCCTGCAGCCAGGAGTTATCTTCCTCCAAATTAGCTGCTTTCCTGGTGCTCAAACAGACCCTCATCCTGTTCTATAGTCCCCATGCTGTTTATCTGTAAGGACGTAAAAGAACCATGCTTATTTGCTTACATGGTTTTTGTCTGTTTTATTCATCTTTTTGGAATATAATAGTCAATAAACACTCAGTAAGACAAAGCACTGAATATGGTGAAACCCCATCTCTATTAAAAATACGAAAAAATGGCTCGGTGCAGTGGCTCATGCCTGTAATCCCAGCACTTTGGGAGGCCGAGGCAGGCAGATCACCAGAGGTCAGGAGTTTGAAACCAGCCTGACCAACATGGAGAAACCCCGTCTCTACTAAAAATACAAAATTAGCTGGGTGTGGTGGTACATGCCTGTAATCCCAGCTACTCGGGAGACTGAGGCAGGAGAATCACTTGAACCCGGGAGGCAGAGGTTGTGGTGAGCCAAGATGGTGCCATTGCACTCCAGCCTGGGCAACAAGACAAAGCATTAAACGAAATAAAAGAGCAAACTAAAGCAACAACTCATTCAATGTTTAGTCCCGTCGAGCAAATCTTGCAATTTAGTTATCTTGCCCTACGGGGTTTGCTTAGGACTGAGATGCTCCCTCTGTACCAGCTCTGTCACAACTCCAGGGAAATACACAAAGCTACAGATATCACTGGAAGGTGTAAATAATAGAATTGCTCATTAAAGTAGACCATCAGGATCCAAGGTATATGATGGAGAGTTTAGGAGAGAGACAGAAATCTGTTTTTATTTTACCAGAGTAGGAACCTCAAAAGTATTGATAGAAATACTTTCAAGCTTACCTTAGTTGTTGAATCTCTTTTTTGAAGAAATACTCTAAAGTAAAGGGGCGGGGAGAGAGGAGTTGAAGAGAAAATTAAACATCTCAGCAAGAGTTTATAATATTTTTTCAATCAAGTGTATTATTTCTGTTATTACTTGGACTTGTCCCTGGTACCTTGAGGTATCTCCTTCCCATGTCCCTTTTGATTCTGTAGGACCCAAACAAGCCATTTACCATCCAGTATCTCAATTTCATTAATGCTTTGGTGTATTCATCCACATATCCTCCCTAACTTTAACGCACTTCTTAAATTATCTTTCATTTTTAAAAAATGAGTAAGTCCAAGATCCTTCTGATAGGCTGCTAAACAACAGGCATCAACCAAGATTTGTTTTAGATGAACTGGGTCACAAGGCCATATACTTTAAAAGTCACCTCTATCAAAGGATACCTTTGCAAGAGTTTGTACTACCAATCATCTCTCTCCTAAAGAAGGAAATAATGAGTTATTTTTGCTTAAGGAGGAAAGCATATTTTGAGGTCATTAGGGTTCAGAATATAAAACCCTCAAACAGGCTTCTTTGGACTTCAAAGTGAGAGTACCTGGGGAGGAGCATATGCAGGGAAGGGCTTTCTCTGAAGCTCCCCTATCTAGCTAAAGGCCAGATCCTCCAGAAGATAATCTGTTGTTGTGAATCCTTTCCCCAGATATCTCATCAATGGTGGCAGGGTTGGGGGGGATGGGGGCGGGGAATTGATGCACATCACAGGGAGACTAGAGCTGACAACACATCCAGAGTCCAGAGGAATTTGTCCTGCCCTGTAGTCTGTTCTTTGGGCCCATTCATCTCCCCTAAAAATCATTTACTCTTCCTCTAAAATTGCCCACATCCATCACTTTTCTCTCCCCTAAGAAAAGAGTATTTAAGGCCGGGTGCAGTGGCTCATGCCTGTAATCCCAGCACTTTGGGAGGTGGAGGCGAGTGGATCACGATGTCAGGAGTTCAAGACCAGCCTGACCAACATGGTGAAACCCCATCTCTACTAAAAATACAAAAATTATCCGGGTGTGAGGGCATGCGCCAGTAAACCCAGCTACTCAGGAGGCTGAGGCAGGAGAATTTGCTTGAACCTGGGAGGCAGAGACTGCAGTGAGCTTGAAGGGAGCCAGCCCCTCCACACCTGTGGGTATTTCTCATCAGGTGGGATGAGAGACTGAGAAAAGAAATAAGACACAAAGTATGGAGAAAGAACAGTGGGCCCAGGGGACCGGCACTCAGCATATGGAGGACACACGCTGGCACTGATCTCTGAGTTCTCTCAGAATTTATTGATCACTATCTCTACTATCTCAGTGAGGGGGACGTGGCAGGACTATAGGGTAATTGTGGGGAGAGGGTCAGCAGGAAAACATGTGAGCAAAGGTCTCTGTGTCATAAATAAGTTTAAGGAAAAGTGCTGTGCCTTGATGTGCACATAGGCCAGTTTGACTTTACACAAACATCTCAGTGCAGTAAAGAGCAGTATTGCCACCAGCATGTCTCACCTCCAGCTATAAGGCCGTTTTCTCCTATCTCAGTAAACAGAATGTACAATCGGGTTTTACATCGAGACATTCCATTCCCAGGGACAAGCAGGAGACAGATGCCTTCCTCTTATCTCAAATGCAAAGGCCTTCCTCTTCCACTAATCCTCCTCAGCACAGACCCTTTATGGTTGTCAGGCTGGGGGATGGTCAGGTCTTTCCCTTCCCACGAGGCCATATCTCAGACTGTCTCAGTGGGGAGAAACCTTGGACAATACCCAGGCTTTCTTGGGCAGAGGTCCCTGTGGCCTTCCACATTGCATTTTGTCCCTGGGTACTCGAGACTGGAGAATGGCGATGACTTTTACCAAGCATACTGCCTGCAAACATATGTTTAACAAAGCACACCCTGCACAGCCCTAAATCCATTAAACCTTGAGTCAACGCAGCACATCTTTCTGCGAGCACAGGGTTGGGGTTAGGGTTACAGATTAACAGCATCTCAAGGCAGAAGAATTTTTATTAGTACAGAACAAAACGGAGTTTCTTATATCTTCTTCTTTCTACATAGACACAGTAACAGTCTGATCTCTCTTTCTTTCGCCCACAGAACTGAGATCACACCACTGCACTCCAGCCTGTGTGACAGAGTGAGAGACTCTGCCTCAAAAAGAAGGAAAGAAAAGGGTATTTAAGCTCCAGTCATCTGGCCCTTTCTTCCATCTCATATTTTGTGTGGCTTCTGTACACATAATAAATACGTATTCCTTTTCTCCTGTTAATCTCCTAATAATCTATTTTTTTCAGCGTACTCAAGTACGTACTCAAGTACTTTCAGAGGGAAAGTTTGAACTTCCCTGAAAGGTATTTTACCCAGTTTCTAAATAATCACTTTGACTACCCAAGCTCCAAAATAATTATGTAAAAACTTCCTCAAATTTGTCAAACATACTCTTAATTTTCTGATTGTCCTCTGCCCAGATCCATGAACTAGATCAGTTATGGCTTCAAATACCACATCTTGCAAAACAGCTAACTAGGGTTCTTTTACCGGAGGCAGGTTATACTGAGACAAACACACACACACAATTAGCAGAAGGGAGACATGAAGACATGAAGTGGTTGCTTTTTGAAAACTTTTGTTTTACTTTTTTAGTCTTTGTCTCGCTATCAGTTTCCCCACCCAATGTCTCATGTGCCTCTTCTGCTAAACCAGTGTTGTAAAATTTTAACAATATCACCCCCACAGTGACAAAAATTAGATCTCGTAGGGTGGAGAGACTAAATCTTATATATCACAATGGTGTGTTGACTTCCAGATCTCAACACTACCCAATAAACTCCTATTTCTTGATACAGTTGGCCCTCGATAGCCACAGGTTTGGCATCCTCAGTTTCAACCACTCACAAATTGAAAATTTAAAAAATAAATAAATAAATAAAATAAAAAATAAAAATAATACACAACAATAATAATACAGATAAAAACAATACAATATAACAACTATTTACCTGACATTTACCTTGTATATTAGGTGTTCTAAGTAATCTAGAAAAGATTTAAAGTATACTGGAGGAAGTGAGCAGGCTATGTGCAAATACTACACTATTTTATAAGGGACTTGAGCATCTGCAGATTTTGGAATCGAGGAGCTCTGGAACCAATCCCCCAATGGTACTTAGGAACATCTGTATTTAATTTTTCTTGGCCTGGCATTGTGACTCAGGCCTGTAATCACAGCACTTTGGGAGGCCGATGTGGGCGGATCACGAGGTCAGGAGATCAAGACCATGGTGACTAACACAGTGAAACCCCGTCTCTACTAAAAAATACAAAAAATTAGCCAGGCGTGGTGGCAGGCGCCTGTAGTCCCAACTACTTGGGAGGCAGAGGCAGGAGGTGGAGGTTGCAGTGAGCCAAGATCGTGCCATTGCACTACAGCCTGTGAGACAAGAGAGAAACTCTGTCTCAAAAAAATTCTTATAGAATTAAATTTTTTCCATAGGGGAATAATAATTGAAAAATAACAAGTTTAAAAAATAGTGGTTTTAAGTGAAAACTCCACTAGAATGTAAGTTCCATGAGATTTATAAAGATTTATGGCAAAAGGATCTTTCTAACTACGATTACAGTTTAAGATTGCTGTGCCCTTGTCATGTGCCAGGAACCATTCTCAGTGCTTTTTCTTCTTGTTCTTTTCCTTTTATTTCAGAGACAATGTCTCACTCTGTTGTCCAGGCTGGTTTTGAACTCCTGGGCTCAAGCAATCCTCCTGCCTCAGCCTCCCAAAATGCTGGGATTACAGACATGAGCCACTGGTCCTGGCTGGTGGTGTTTTTTTTGTTTTGTTTTGTTTTTTCATGTTTTTTTAACGAGATGGGGTCCCACCATGTTGCCCAGGCTAGTCTTGAACTCCTGGGCTCAACCAATCCTCCTGCCTCACTCAGCCTCCCAAGTAGCTAGGATTACAGGCATATGACCTCCCATTCTTAGTGCTTTGTAGGTCCTAATGCATTTAAACTTCATTTGCCTTCCCCCTTGAGGTAGATGGTATTACCATGTGCCTTTTACAAATGAGGATTTGGGGACAAAGGGAAGTCGTGTGAAGTCAAAATCACGTGGCTTATGAAACTAGTGAACCCAGGCAAATTGGCTGTACATCCCTTGCTCTAGTCCCTTAGGAACAATCTTGAAATGACTTACTTTTGGCCGGGCGCGGTGGCTCAAGCCTGTAATCCCAGCACTTTGGGAGGCCGAGACGGGTGGATCACGAGGTCAGGAGATCGAGACCATCCTGGCTAACACGGTGAAACCCCGTCTCTATTAAGAAATACAAAAAACTAGCCGGGCGAGGTGGCGGGCGCCTGTAGTCCCAGCTACTCGGGAGGCTGAGGCCGGAGAATGGCGTGAACCCGGGAGGCGGAGCTTGCAGTGAGCTGAGATCAGGCCACTGCATTCCAGCCTGGGTGACACAGCGAGACTCCGTCTCAAAAAAAAAAAAGAAATGACTTACTTTTGGCAATGACGACACCCAAAACAGCAAGAAGCACCAAGACAGAAATAGAGACTCCAGCATAGATTCCTTCAGTGGTGTTGACCATCTGTGGACTATGTTCTGGGGACAACTGCTAAGGAAACAACAACAGATCAAAAAAGCACCTTGTTAGAAAGTTATGAAGAGAAAACGTTTCCCAGAATCACTTACCCAGCCGTATTTACCTGTATTGGTGCTTGGGGACTTCTGGAACATAAGGGTAAGACCAAATGATCTGAGTTTATAACCCTATGGTGAAAATCTAGGACAATTTGAAATTCAAAACATATTTTACAATGATGGGGGTGTTTTCTAGCTTGCTTGAGGTCATATTTACATAGGTGCACACATTTGTCAAAACTAAAACTGTATGCTTAAAATGGGTTTGTATGTAAATTTTTTAATTTGCTGTTTTGAAAGTCAATAGGTTATATCCATAAATACATCCTCTTGTGATATTAAAAAGAAAAAATGTCGGGCGTGGTGGCTCATGTCTGTAATCCCAGCACTTTGGGAGCCCAGGCAGGTGGATCACCTGAGGTCAGGTGTTGGAGACCAGCCTGGGCAACATGGTGAAACCCCATCTCTACTAAAAATACAAAAATTAGCTGGGCGTGGTGGTGCATGCCTGTAATCCCAGCTACTTGGGAGGCTGAGGCAGGAAAAATTGCTTGAACCCAGGAGGCAGAGGTTGCAGTGAGCCAAGATTTCACCACTGCACCTGCACTCCAGCCTGGGCAACAGAGTGAGACTCCATCTCAAAAAAAAAGAAAAAAGAAAAAGAAAAAAATTTGTTTATATAAATTGACTTGATGTGATGTTATCTTAATGTGCTCAGTTATTGAATTTTGTCCTTGATTATAGTCCTTACTTGTCTTTTTACCTGTAATTGAAGATTCTGTCTCTATCTATATAAATAGATTTGAGAGTAGGTGCACGCAGACATGGCTATGATTAACAATTCAATGCTATACAATCATGCAGAAATGTAGAATTGTCTAAGTCTTCTGGTGCCTATCACAAGAGATCATTACCTCCTGGAATAGGCCTGAAATGTGCCAGGCGTCATGCTAGTCCCCCTTTCATGGCTTAGTTCTAATCCTAAAGAGAGTCCACCGGGTAGGTATTTTAGTAGAAGGAAAGGGGAGAATCTGAGTGAAGGCCAAGTCTTCTCCTTTACAAAAGCTTAATCTCTGGAGTTAGAATCCCAGGTCTTGGCCGGGCGCGGTGGCTCACGCCTGTAATCCCAGCACTTTGGGAGGCCGAGGCAGGCGGATCACGAGGTCAGGAGATCGAGACCATCCTAGCTAACGTGGTGAAACCCCATCTCTACTAAAAATATAAAAAATTAGCTGGGCGTGGTGGCAGGTGCCTGTAGTCCCAGCTACTTGGGCAGCTGAGACAGGAAAATGGCGTGAACCTGGGAAGCAGAGCTTGCAGTGAGCCAAGACGGCCACTGTACTCCAGCCTCGGTGACAGAGCGAGACTCCGTCGCAACAACAACAACAAAAAGAATCCCAGGTCCTCTACTTAGTCACTATGTGCCCATGGACAAGCTGTTTAGCCTCTCTGGACCTATTTCTATGTCTAGCAACAGTAGATTCAATAGGGTTCTTTGCAAGGGTACTTTTAGGTACTTCCTGGTAAACACTATGAATATAGTAGAGTAACAGCATTTGAGCCATGCTTGCTAAGAAGTGGCATAGTTAGAGTCTGGGAGTGCAAAATTACGTTGTTATTACTTTACCTATGGGGTGGGAGGGAAACGTAATGTGCGTAGATGGAGAATGGGGTTTCAGGAGCCAGGATTTGCTTTCAGTTTTTAATTACAATACACAAATACTGCATGCTCATTTTAGAATGTACAGCTAAGCATAAAAAAGGAAAACTAAAAAAATCCATAACCAGGTCAGGGACAGTGGCTCACACCCATAATCTCAGCACTTTGGAAGGCTAAGGCAGGAAGATAGCCCGAGCCCAGGAGTTTGAGACCAGTTTGGTGAGCCCCTGTCTCCAGAAAAAAATAAAATTAGCCAGGTGTGGTGATGCGTGCCTGTGGTCCCAGCTACTTGGGAGGCTTGGGGTGGGAGGATCACTTGAGCCTGGGAGGATGAGTCTGCAGTGAGCTATGATCGTGCCACTGCACTCCAGCCTGGACAATGGAGTGAGACTCTGTCTCGAATAAATAAATAAACCATAACTTTAACATCCAGAAATGAGTACTTTTGCCATTTTGCTTTATATACTTTTCTAGAATTTTATCCTCCTAGGATTTTTTCTTAACAGAAATAATTACTATATTCTATATGAATTAGTATATCATAATTGTATCCTATTTTAAAAGTTGCTTCTTTCATTTAATAATGTGTTATAACCAACATATTATAACATGCTATAACCTATGTCAGTAAATGCACTGCAATGACTATGTTCTTATGCTCTGTCGCCCAGGCTGGAGTGCAGTGGTGCGATCTCGGCTCACTGCAATCTCCATCTCCCAGGTTGAAGTGATTCTCCTGCCTCAGCCTCCCAAGTAGCTGGGATTACAGGCGCCTGCTACCACACCCAGCTAATTTTTCTATTTTTAGTAGAGATGAGGTTTCACTATGTTGGTCAGGCTGGTCCGGAACTCCTGACCTCAGGTGATCCACCTGCCTCAGTCTCCCAAAGTGCTGGAATTACAGGCGTGAGTCACCATGTCTTGCCAATGACTACATTCTTTATGCCAATACATGGACATGCTTAACTAAGTAATCTCTTACTATTAAACATTTAGGTTGTTTATAATATTTTCATGATTATAAATATTAACAATGAACATTCTCCTCATACATTTTTATATATTAGTTCAATTTTTTCCTTAAGATAGAGCCCAGGAAGATGACCTACTGGGCCAAAATGTATTCTGCGTGTTTTCAAGATACCTGGGAGAAGACATCTTGACATCTTCAGTCAAGGCACAGAAAGCCCAAGTTTCTGCTACTGCCAACCTTGAACCTGCCTCTAAATTGTTTTCCCTTGCTTCTAAACAGACCTATTCTGTAGGTAACTGAGACCAAGAATAACCCCACTATTCTGAGGGGTTTTTTAAATCCAGCACAAGTCTAGCCATATGTCAACACATTAAACATGTACATCGTGGCAGTTCTGATATTTCGCCAGTAGGTCGGATCAATCAGTGCATGCCATACAAGTTGCTAAATTTTTAAATGTTACTCCTATGTAGTGGCATTCACAATGTCACTAAGGTATATAGCATAAGGTCATTTGGCTCTACACTAAATAGCCCCGCTTTGATCATTTTGAATTTTTTATACAATGACCATGCTGTCATTTCTTACAACTGGCTATCGGAAAGATTATTCTCAGGCCAGGTGCGGTGGCTCATGCCTGTAATCCCAGCAGTTTGGGAGGCTGAGGCAGGCAGATCACTTGAGGTCAGGAGTTTGAGACCAGCCTGGCCAATATGGTGAAACCCCATCTCTACTAAAAATACAAAAATTAGTTGGGTGTGGTGGTGCGTGCCTGTAATCCAAGCTACTTGGGAGGCTGAGGCACAAGAATCACTTGAACATGGGAAGTGGAGGTTGCAGTAAGCTGAGACTGAGAAACTGCACCCCAGCTTGGGTGACAAAAGTGAAACCCTGTCTCAAAAAAAAAAAAAAAAAACCCTCAGAAGGATTATTCTCATAACCTCAGACTTTTTTTGTTTGTTGCTTCAAAAAGTTACTTGCACCTATTAAAAGGCAGGTTGTTTCTTGCAGGAGCCAAAAGAAAAGATCTCATTAATAAATCTATCTAACTTACATGGACACAGAAGACATTGATGAGCATCGTAAGACTAGATCCCTTAAATTTTTCTCAAGTTAACTGAGAAAAAAGGTATGGGAACATTTTACAGAATCAAAGTTATTATTTAGAACTTTGTTATCTTAAAAAGTCATCCTGGGCTGGGCATGGTGGCTCACGCCTGTAATCCCAGCACTTGTAGGAGGCCAAGGCGGGAGGATCACTTGAGATCAGAAGTTCAAGACCAGCCTGGTCAACATGGCGAAACCTCATCTTTACTAAAAACACAAAAATTAGCCAGATATGATGGTGGGCGCCTGTAATCGCAGCTACTTGGAAGGCTGAGGCAGGAGAATCACTTGAACCCAAGAGGAGGAAGTTGCAGTGAGCTGGGATGGCGCCAGTGCACTCCAGCCTGGGTGACAGAGCAAGACTCTGTCTCAAAAAAAAAAAAAAAAAGAAGGAAGGAAGGAAGGAAGGAAGGAAAGAAAGAAAGAAAGAAAGAAAGAAAGAAAGAAAGAAAGAAAGAAGTCATCCCATGGGGAGGTTTTTGTATAGAAAAAAAATCAATAGAAGTTTTAAAATTTCTACATAAAATAGTCATTAGGTAGGGGAAATATATTAGGGAATAAACATGTTAGTTTCACTTACATTTTACTTTTGTTTGGGGTGGCCTCTACTCCACCCCATCAAAGCATTCTGTTTCCCTATTGATAACTGAATTCCTCCTTGGTGTGTTATCTTAACTTGTTCTCCTTAAATTAGCTCATTCGGCCCAGCATGGTGGCTCATGCTTGTAATTCCAGCACTTTGGGAGGCCGAGATAGGTAGATTGCCTGAGGTCAGGAGTTTGAGAGCAGCCCGGCCAACACGGTGAAACCCCATCTCTACTAAAAATACAAAAATTAGCCGGGCGTGGTGGTGTGCGCCTGTAGTCCCAGCTACTCGGGAGGCTGAGGCAGGAGAATTGCTTGAACCCAGGAGGCGGAGGTTGCAGTGAGCCGAGATTGCGCCACTGCAATCCAGCCTAGGAGACAGTGATGCTCTGTCTCAAAAAATTCTTTATTCCCCTATTTTTGCCCAGCAGAAAGTGTATGTACTATGTATCTAAGTATGCTATTCAGTAACATATGGCTCTTGGGCATCCCTAACAAACTGGGTCACCTAAATGAACTTTTCAAATTAAAGCATCCTATTTAAGAGTCAAATTATTTTCTTCGTCTGTTTTTTAATAAGAAAAAAAAAAATCTGTGGGTTAGTCTTACAGAAATAGTCTTTAAATGTAACTTGCTTCCAGGGAGATATACAACTGAATCTGGCTAATCAAATAGGGGCGAATATGCTTACAGTTTGATTGTTATTCCAAAGGCCATCTGAAGACTCTGTCACAGTGTCACTCCCATCTACTCAACAAGAAGGAAATTTAATTAGAATTACAAAAAATATTGAATTTTCACTGCAGACACTAAATATATTCACATCGCCTTCTGGTGATGAAAAGTTGAATGATAATATGATCAAATGCTACAGGCATTGCAAGAGTCATACCAAGTTATTAATGTTGTATTAATTTCTCCTGGAAAGTTGTATTTCTTAACTTTTCTGTCACAGGCTCTTTGAAAATTGACTCTTTTTTTTTTTCTTTATTAAAAAAATAATGCATGTGTACACGAATTGTATCTACTATTTTAGGGTAATCACAGAAGCCCATTCATGGAACCAGGTTAAGAATGCCATTTAAAGACAATCAATACTTTTATGCTATCTAAACAGCTGTAAATGAATGGTCAGAGGCATGTACAACCAAAACCAGAACCACCCTCATCAAAAGGGACATCATATTGGTTTTATGTTCAGAATGAGTAAAATATGCCATAATATCAAAAACAGGTGGCATATAACTCCTGTGTTGTTGCCAATGTGCTTATGCTTTGATCTAGAAGTGCTTTCGAAAATATATCAGCCACCAGATCAATGCATATTATGCCATATGAGGATTAAGATTTTATGTAATATATGATACATTTCTCTTAGAGTTGAACATTTAAAAATTTCAACATGTTTTAAAATATCTGCTTTGTAATAGACAGTGTATTCTCAGCCAGGCACGGGTGGCTCATGCCTATAAACCCAAGTCCTTTGGGAGTCCAAGGCAGGCGGATCACTTGAGGTCAGGAGATCAAGACCAGCCTGGCCAACATGGTGAAACCCCATCTCTACTAAAAATATAAAAAAGTAGCCAGTGAGATGGTACACGTCTGTAATTCCAGCTACTTGGGAGGCTGAGACACAAGAATTGCTTGAACTCAGGGGGTGGAGATTGCAGTGAGCCAAGATTACACCACTGCACTCCAGCCTGGGCAACAGAACGAGACTGAGAAAGAAAGAAGGAAAGAAAGACAGAAGGAAAGAAAGAAGGAAGGAAAGGAAAGGAAAGGAAAGGAAAGGAAAGGAAAGGAAAGGAAAGGAAAGGAAAGGAAAGGAAAGGGAGAGAGAGACAGATGTAGGTTTATGCAATATATAGAATCTCAGGTCTGTTTGTGACAGGTATTACGACCTTAAGTAACAGTTTCAGGAAGAGGATGGGGTGATGCAGAAAAACAGCATGGACTGGAGTCAGATAAAATTTGAGTTCAATGCTGACAATGTCTGTTAGCAATGTAACTTTGATACTCAAAGTCCTTTTCACACACACAGGTATGTATGTATGTACGTATAGGTATATAAAGGGGTGTGTGTGTATGTGTGTATATAGTAGTGCCCCCTAACCCACAGGGCATATGTTCCAAGACCCTCAAGTAGATGCATGAAACCAAGAATAGTACCAAACCCTACAGATACCATGTTTTTCCTATATATACATACCTATGATAAAGTTCAATTTACAAATTAGGCACACAAAGAGATTAACAACAAATAAATAATATACTAGAACAATTATAGAAATAAACTGTAATAAAATCTATGGGAATTTAGTCTCTCAAAATATCTTAGTAGTTTAGGAACATAGTTGACTGCTACAGAAAAGCAAAACTGCAGATAAGGGGAAAACTACTATATATATATATTTCTAGCTAGAGTATGCATGAACTACAACCTATTAATAGTACACAGCCCATCAAGTTGTTACAATTAAATTAGATGATGCATGTAAAGTGGTTGGCACTAAGCTATTATTATTATATAATGGGAAGAGGAGTGGGAAGAGGGGAGGGATAGATATTATGCAATGCAATTTCCAAATATCATATACTCTCTACTCATCCAAAGAGGAATGTTCAACAATTTTCCTGTGGGCACAAAACTAGTAGCTCGTAGCTGAAATGGGAGTTGTGTGTTTCCAAAGCAGATTTATAGGGCCTCCTCAATCTGGCAATAGCATTAAATATGGCCTGCCTTGAAAGAATTAAACAAGATAATATATCCATTTCCTGGCATATCCATCTGTCAAAGGTGGGTAGTGGGCCATATGACAGCTCCAATCCTTTCCAGACCTAATATTCCTTGCTTCCATGAGGCTTTAGGCAACTGAAGGCCAACTCAGGCACAGTAAGAACTTGGCCCATGAGCCTTGGATACACGGCCAAAATGGCAGCAGCCACACAAATCCTGGGGATACAGCTGCTCCACTGTCTGTTCCACCCTGGAAAACTCTACCTTGACCAGGTTTTGCTGACATGGTATTTCAGAGAATGATTCCCCACTCCTACTTTCTTCCTCCTTACACTCTCAAAGAGTGGGGTGCAGTTGCTCCTACTGCTGTGACTTTGTGTTTTTATCTATTTTCATTTTGTTTTTGTGCCTGGAAACAGTTTGCGCTAAGGATTACACTTTCAAAACGCAATGTCACCATTATCTAATCCCAATTGAATGAGTCCCTATGTGAATCACACTGCAGGTCCATTTTAAATTAACCAGCTACCAGGAATGATTGGCAAAAAAGGTAGGCCATGCAGGCTGGGAAGCAGCTGCCTACAGATTGGCAACTGCTGAGTACAATGAGTCATACACACAAGGAGGCCTGCAAGGCATGACCTTGCTTGGATGCCACACAAGGACACAGAGCCAGCTCAGCATCACAGAGGCACTCAGCACAGGGCACTCCCATAACTTACCACTAAGGGGAACAAGGAGAGTTAGCTGGGAAAGATGACAGGTTTCAGCATCACCTTTCTCCATTACAGGGAAAGACAGGTCAATTCTACATTTCCAAGGAGCAGAGACTCTAAGGGGCCTGTTCAGACTTGGAAGAATAGTAAGGATTGCTTGGAGCAGAGTAGCAGGATCTCAGAGGGGCATACCTCTCTGATGTTGGTGTGGGTGTCCTCAACCCATCTGTCTGGGTCTGTTCAGGCTGCCAGGATAAGATAGTTTAGATTGGGTAATTTAAACAGAAATGTATTGCTTACAGTTCTGGAGGCTGGGTAGTCCAAGATCAAGGCACAGGCTGATTACTCAATCTAGTGAGGGTCCTCTTCCCTGTGGATGGTGTCTTCTATTTGTTCCCATATGGGGGAAGGAGCAAACAAGCTCCCTTGGGCCTCCTTTTGTTTAATTAATTAATTTATTGTTTCTCTACCATCAAGAAAATGTACCTTCGGCCTTTTATAAGAGCATTGATTCCATTCACGAAGGCAGGGCTCTCATGACCTAATCATGCTCCGAAGGCTCCAGTTCTTAAGACTTGCATTGGGAATTAGCTATCAACATGAATTTAGGGGTGTGGTGTTATGAGATTATATATAGATAGATAGGTGTCCGTGCATGGTTCCTGGCTCATAACTCCCATATCCCTAATTACAGTCTTTTGTTATAATAAGTATGTTTGACCTTAGGAAACAATCTTTGACTTTCTCCTGCTCTCCTTTCACCTGACAAGGCACAACTTTAATTTCCCCTGCCTTTCTGATTGTGGATCATAAGACACTTCCCAGAGAGAGTCCTTCCCTGTGCCCCTGGGGGATGGAATGTTGATGACTTGAAGTTTCCATAAAAACCCAAAAGGGCTGGGTGTGGTGGTTCACACCTATAATCTCAGCACTTTGGGAGGCTGAGGTGGGCGGATCACCTGAGGTCAGGAGTTCAAGACCAGCCTGGACAACATGATGAAACCCCATCTCTACTAAAAATACAAAATTAGCCAGGTGTGATGGTGCATGCCTGTAATACCAGCTACTTGGAAGGCTGCAGCAGGAGAATCACTTGAACTTGGGAGCAGAGGTTGCGGTGAGCCGAGATTATACCACTGCACTCCAGCCTGGGTGATGACAGAGCAAGACTCCGTCTCGAAAAAAAGAAAGATAAAAGAAGACTAGGTTTGGAGAGCTTCCAGATAGCTAAACACTTGGAGGTTACTAGAAGGTAGAGTTCCCAAGGAAGGGCATGAACCCTTTCCCATATACCTCGTCCTGTGCATCTCATCATCTGTATCCTTTGCAATATCCTTTACAATAATCTGGTAAACATAAGTGTTTCCCTGAGTTCTGGAAGCCACTCCAGGAAATTAATAGAACCCAAAGAGAGGGTTGTGGGAACCCCAACTTGAAACGAGGTCAGAAGTTTCAGAGGCCCAAACTTGTAACTGGTGTGTGTGGTGGGGGTGGGAGGGGCAGTATTGGGGACTGAGCCCCTAACCTGTGGGATCTGACCCTCTCTCCGGGTAGATAGTGTGAGAATTGAATTGAACACACAGCCGGTGTCCACTGCTTAGTGTATGGGGAAAAAACTCCCCACATTCAGTCACGGAAGTCTTCATCTGAGTTGATGATTGTCGTTGAGGTGGTGTCAGAACAGAGAGAAAACCCAGTTTGGGAGTTTTCCCTTAATAGCGAGGACACAAACTTTCAAATCATAGCACCATCTGAGAATGCTCATGTAAATAGAAATCTGATGAATCAGTGGAAGACTCCCGGTACTTTTTAAGGTCTGGGACTTGTCAGAAGCATAGGGTCTGGTGTTTGAGCTAAACACCAGAGGGCTGGATCTAATTGTTTTAAGGCCCTGGCCCAAGGAATCAAGTCAAAATAATATGTTCAGATTCAAGACTGGTTGATCTGATTTCTAAAAACAAAGTAATATGCCTGTGGATGTTTCCAAATCACATAAGCTGCCTGTGCCAGTCAGGCATTTGGATTCTTGATGTTCTAAGGAATAATAATAATAGCTGCTATTAGATTTATCACTTACCCCCTGTAACTATGTCCCAAATCTTTCATCCCATTTGATTCTCACAAGCATTCTGCAAGATCATGGTATTACATCCTTTTTACAAATGACAAAACAGCTGGGCACGGTGGCTCATGCCTATAATACCAGCACTTTAGGAGGACAAGGCAGGCGGGTTTCTTGAGCTGGGGAGTTTGAGACCAGCCTGGTCAACATGGTGAAACCCCCTCTCTCCTGAAAATACAAAATTAGCCGGACATGGTGGTGCATACCTGTAATCCCAGCTACTCCGGAGGCTGAGGCAGGAGAATGGGTTGAACTCAGGAGGCGGAGGTTGCAGTGAACTGAGATGGCGCCACTGCACTCCCGTCTGGGCGACAGAGTGAGACTCAGTCTCAAAAAAAAAAAAAAAAAAGAAAAAGGCAGGGTGCGGTGGCTCACGCTTGTAATCCCAGCACTTTGGGACGTGGAGGCGGGTGGATCACGAGGTCAGGATATCGAGATTATCCTGACTAACATGGTGAAACTCCGTCTCTACTAAAAATACAAAAAATTACAGCTACTCGGGAGCCTGAGGCAGGAGAATGGCGTGAACCCGGGAGGAGGAGCTTGCAGTGAGCCGAGATCGCGCCATTGCACTTCAGCCTGGGCAACAATGCGAGACTCCATCTCAGGGGGAAAAAAAAAAAAACCGCACACACAAATGACAAAGCATTCAGAAAGGGTAGATATTTGTACAAGTCAAATGACTCGGCTATGTGGCTGGTGTTGGCACTCAAGTCAGATCAGTCATATTCCAGAGCATGCGCTCTCAACAAAGTCAATGGTTATCAAGGTTTGAATGATCCCAGCTGTTCAGGAAAGAGAATGCAGTTACCTGTTGTATAAGAGTACAATGGTGAGCTGGTGGGTTGTGTCCTTGTTGCTCCCAGCAGTGTCACAGGGTGGGTTTCTGCTGGCTGAGGTGAAGATGGTGAAGTGGCTACTGGAATGAAAAGAATGGAAGAATTGTTCCATTTGTGGAGGAAAATGTGCACCCCAAGAAAAATAAAGAACAAAACTAGAATCAGGAATTACCATCACCTTTCCACGGGCCCTTCTCCTGGCCTTCCACAGTGGGCATGCAGGGCTCCTACCCACCCACTTCTGAACCTTTCAGCTCCTCTTAGAAATGTATTCCAAGATGGCCTTCAGGCATTGCCCTGCTGTCTAGTTATTTCATTAACACAAGGAAATGCGATCTAGATAATATTCTAGCTACTCTTATCAATATATAAGATTATCTCACACTTTCTATACCCCCAGGTTCTCTCTAAATACACAAAGTCAACAACAGGGCATTTTATGCAGAACACCCAATTAAACTTTTATTTTATTGATACAAGTATTTCACTTTCAGAAAACAGGGAGGGGGGGGCTTGGGAATTTGCACTAACATGCTCTAACCCCTTCAAAACAGCCCCATTCTGGATTTCCTGGTCTTACTGAAGTTCAATTATCCACACATCCAGTAACTAACAGAACAGATACAATATTAATTCCTTGAGGTCTCTAAAAGCTGACAATATTGCCCAACGTCAGCCTTGGTAATGATTTGCAACCCTAAAGGTAAGGTTCCTGGCAGACCCTGACCCCAGCTCCTTCCGCATCTGCATTCTAGTCATTCCTTTAAGGGTGATTTCCTGTGTTTTCTGACTCATCTTCCACTTCTCAATTGGAAAGCTTCCATTAGGAATTCTCCAGCATAGGGCTACATTCCCCTTTCCTTTCCTGAAATCTCTCCTTTATTTCCTTATTTGCAAAGTTGATCACTTGCCTCTTTACAAAGCATTTACATGATTCCCTTCTCTTAGAGCACCACAGAAATTTAGAGTCAATTAGTGACGGTGACTGGATGAATTCCAAAACCTGGGCTTTCCTTATTGCTCTCACTGGTCTGTTTCTCCTTCCCATAACTTCCACAGTCTCCATAACTTCACTTTTCAACATCACTCTTTCTCCTGTTCTCGACTGTTTTCCTGTTTTCCTCTAGTGCTCAAACCCGTAAGAGGATGTGGCTCTCTTTCGGAACAAAAACCAGAATAACACAGGAGAGTCATGTGGGCAGTCTGTGCCCAATTGAGTTCTGTGCAAAAGACCTCTTCAGCTTAACTTCTTTCCTAAGTTTGGGTCTTTATGGCATCTTTCTTTTCTCCGCTGCTCCTACAACCATACATACAATTGTTCCATGGATGTTTTAGGCAGCGAGCAGGTAATAGGGACACTGAGCAGGGCGGATTGGATGCAAAGATAAATGTCCCTGCATTCCATTCGCTCCAGGGTTCTCTCATTCTTGGACTGTAATGTTCAACTCATGCAAACTCTTTAGAAAACTATCCAGATAAGAAAAAGCTCAATTGATACCATCCTCCAGGTTATAGCCATAAAAACCAACTCTTAGGAGAAAGGCAACTTTCTCCCCAATCTCGGCTTTAAATGAAGTCAATGACTTGGGGATGTTCTCCAAAACAAGTCCACTAATCCATCCACCTTAGCAGACACAAGCTAAGTATTAAAAAGTGAAATCAACATTGAGAAAGTCTAACAGACTCTCTAGTGTGTGCGACTGCCTGGAACAAAACTGTTTTTCTTATAAACATTTATGGCTCTAAAATCCAAGCTATGACCTAACTAACACCCTCTCTTCCAAACTGAGCTACTAGCCCAATCCTTCAGATCCCTCCTGGTTAAATACACACACAATTCAATGAGAGTCAAGGGAAATCAATATGTTCCATCAGATTTTTCCAGCTAAGAGGTTGTGACATTTGTTACTCCTCAGAATCCAGAGCCACCCTAAGGGGTCAATGGGTTTTTGAGGGCTTTGAGAATCTCCACTAAAAGTTATCTTTTAAATCCCGGAAATGGAAGATTTGAACCTATACTTGTCCTCAGAATGACAAGCTATTTCCCCACCTATAAGTCAAGTTATCCTCCATTTATATTAAATCTAATATCTTATTTACAGGGAATTTGAAGTATCAACTATATGGCCTGAACTGAAAAAATAAAATAAAATAAACATGTACATTCCAAATCCCTAAAGCCCTTAAATCCAATGTTACTTTTTCCTAAGTATAAATCACACCTTTCGCAATTTCCACTGTACATAAATAAATTAAAGGACCTTTGAAGTAAAAATGTGTAAGTTATTGACTGCCCTGAAAAAACAGCATGGTTGTTTAAGGGTTTTTTTTTTTTTTTTTTTTTTCAGTAAAAATTTTAGATCAGGGCAAACTCATCCAAACATAAAACTCAGTGCTCATAATAGGAGGCATGATCCAGTAGTTAAAAGTACTGGCCCCAATTCAAGCTAACAGAGATCAAAACCTGACTCAACAACTTTGTATCTGTGTAAATTTATTTTTTCTTTCTCTTTTCTTTCTTTTTCACTCTGTTACCCAGGCTAGAGAGTACAGTGGTGCCATCATGGCTCACTGCAGCCTTGACCTCCTGGCCCCAAGCGATTCCTCCACCTCAGCCTCCCAAGTAGCTGGGACTAGAGGCATACACCACCATGCAGAGACAGGGTCTCACTATGTTGCCCAGGCTGGTTTTGAACTCCTGGACTAAAATTACAGTCATGAGCCACCACACCTGGCTTCTATCTGTGTAACTTTCAACAATAAGCTTTTAGATTCTGTCTCAGTTCTCACAATTATAAACCACACCTACAGTCAATATAATTATCCTAACAATTAAATGCATGAAGCATGGTGCCTCATAAATAGAAAACAGTAAATGTTAACTTCTTTGAAATCAAGGTCTGCTTTCAGAATGGACTAAATGATCTCTCTTCAGAGCTCTTCATGAGGACAGAATCTCATTTATCTGACCTTTGGTTCTCTGGCATTCCCTGTGTTTTCATCATAAAACCATATGTAGCTGAATCAGATCCACACTATCCCTGTTAGATGTCCTACAATAAATGGTCCAGCTATTTTCGGTTAATAATCGATTTCTTTGAGAATCTGACAAAAAGCAATGGGTCCCCTCACTCCAAAAATGCTTATTGGTGCAAAAGATGCATGTAACTTGGGAGTTGGGGAGGATCACAAATCCTGAGGAGACCCTGATTGAAACCCAGGTAAGACCTCTCACTCTAGACCGTCCTTCTACCTTGATACAATGCCCTGGATGGTTCGCAGCTCCTCGTTGGAAGGTCTTTGGGCTCCCAAACACATCTGTTTTACCTGGTTCATGGTTCTGCATGGGCAATGGCGTTGGAGGAACAAAGGTAGAGACCATTGTTGTCGTTGGCAGAGTTGTTGTCGTTGGAAGAGTTGTTGTCATTGGAAGAGTCATTGTTGTTGGAAGGGTCGTTGTCGTTGGAAGAGTCATTGTCGTTGGAAGGGTCGTTGTCGTTGGAAGAGTTGTTGTCGTTGGCAGAGTTGTTGTCGTTGGAAGAGTTGTTGTCGTTGGAAGGGTCGTTGTCATTGGAAGAGTCGTTGTCATTGGAAGAGTCGTCATTGGAAGGGTTGTTGTCGTTGGAAGAGTCGTTGTCGTTGGAAGAGTCGTTGTCGTTGGAAGAGTTGTTGTCGTTGGAAGGGTCGTTGTCGTTGGAAGAGTGGTGCGTGTTTGAACAGTTCTGACAATTGGAGTAGTTGTGACCCTGGCTGGAGTCAGAAATCAACATGAGAATGAGCATGAGTCAAACAAGAAACAAGAGCCTCAGGCTGGAACCGTACCCTAGCACACCAATGACAGACTGTCCCAAGATGGAATTAACTTCCTGAACTCTCAATCTTGGTCATTGCCCAGCTAGAAACTGTGACAGGAGAGGGCTTTGGAGACATGCCCCTTCTTCCAAAAGAAGAGCAGATATATTGAACGGTGCATGCATATTCAGAAATAAGAACAGATGCCTCATATTTGCACTGAAGCACTTTTCTGGGGTCAGGGTCTCACTCTGTCATCCAGGCTGGACTGTAGTGGCATGATCAGCTCACTGCTGCCTTGAACTCCCAGGCTCAAGCAATCCTCCTGTGTCAGATTCCCAAGTAGCTGGGACTACATGCAGGCATCACCACACCTGGCTAATTTAAAAAAAAAACAAAACTTTTTTTGTAGAGGCTGGGCGTGGTAGCTCATGCCTGTAACGCCAGCACTTTGTGGGGCCAAGGTGGGTGGACTACTTCAGCTCAGGAGTTCAGAGTTCAAGACCAGTCTGGGCAACAGGGCGAAACCACATCTCTACAAAAAATAGCCAAGTGTGGTGACACATGCCTGTAATCTCAGCTACTTGAAAGACTGGAGCACAAGAATTGATTGAACGCCAGAGGTGGAGATTGCAGTGAGTAGAGACTGGGCCACTGCACTCCAGCCTGAGAAACAGAGCAAGACCCTATTTCAAAAAAAAAAAAGAATTGACCTTATCTTGCTCACCCTTATGAAGGAAACAATCCAAGTCCAAAAGCTAAGAGACTGCAAATTAAAGTTCCTCTTACTTAAAACGAAAATAGAGACATAGCTTATTAAGGTCATAGGTATTGGGTTCTATTATCATTGTAAGACCTTAGTGAAAGAAGATTCATTAAGAAAAAGCAATGGCTGGGCGCGGTGGCTCACGCCTGTAATCCCAGCGCTTTGGGAAGCCAAGGCGGGTAGAACGCCTGAGGTCAGAAGTTTGAGACCAGCCTGGCCAACATGGTGAAACCCCATCTTTACTAAAAATACAAAAATTAGCCAGGCGTGGTGGCATGCGCCTGTAGTCCAGCTACTCAGGAGGCCGAGGCAGGAGAATTGCTTGAACCCAGGAGCTGGAGGTTGCAGTGAGCTGAGATGAAGCCACTGCACCCCAGCCTGGGCGACAGAGCAAGACTCTGTCTCAAAAAAACAAAACAAAAAATCAGCAGTAAGGCTGGGTGCTGTGGCTCACGCCTGTAGGCCCAGCCCTTTGGGAGGCCAAGACAAGTGGATCGCTTGAGCCCATAAGTTTGAGACCAACCTGGGCAACACAGTGAAACCATACCTCTACAAAAAAAATTTTCAAAATTAGCCGGGCATGGTGAGGCACCCCTGTAGTCCCAGCTACTCAGGAGGTTGAGGCAGGAGAATCACTTGAACTCAGCAGGCGGGGGTTGCAGTGAGTAGCAATCACACCACTGCACTCCAGCCTGCTACCTGGGCAACAGAGTGAGACTCCGTCTCAAAAAGAGAAAAAAAAAAAAAAAAGGCCCAGCGTGGTGGCTTACGCCTATAATCCCAGCACTTTGGGAGGCTGAGGCAGGTGGATCATTTGAGGTCAGGAGTTCGAGACCAGCCTGGCCAACATGGTGAAAACCCATCTCTACTAATACAAAATACAAAAATTAGCTGGGTGTGGTGGCGCCTGCCTGTAATCCCAGCTACTCGGGAGGCTGAGGCAGGAGAATTGCTTGAACCTGGGAGGCAGAGGGTTGCAGTGAGCCATAATTGTGCCACTGCACTTCAGCCTGGGCAACAGCGAGACTCTGTCTCAAAAAATAAATTAATTAATTAAAAAGGACAGTTCTTTAAGGTGAATAAATTCAGCTTGATAAAAATATTCACTGTATTTTACTACGGAACAGTAAATGCTATTTCTTGGACCAATTACTCTGTTTGAAGTACATTCGGCCCTCCATATTTGTGGGTTCTACATCCGTAGATACAACCAAGACTTTGGAGGGAAAATGTACAGGGGAAAAAGAAGGATATGTTGTCTGCTGTACTGAACAAATATGGACTTTTTTGTTGGTCATTATTCCCTAAATAATGCAGTATAACAACCAATTGCATAGTATTTACATTGTATTAGGGGTTATAAGTAATCTAGAGGTGATTTAAAGCATATGGGACTATGTGCATAGTTTACATGCAAATACTGCACCATTTTACATAAGGGACTTGAGCATCTGCAGATTTTGGTATCAAGGGGGTCCTGGAACCAGTTTCCCATGGATATCAAGGAACAATTGTACTGTTTTAGGAGCTAGTTTGCTGACTCTAGCCTGACCTTGAATTATGCTTGGCCTTGTAACTTCATCTACACAAAAATTATTCTATTTCCCAAGAACAAGAGTTTATTTTAAAACAGGACTTACAGGAACCTCCTCTTTCCCTAATAAAAAAAAAGAAAATTACTACCAAATAGAAAATTCAATTAACTAGCAAGAAATGTCAAAGAAAAACTTACGTGGCCCAATCTTCAATGATATGGTGATTTTTATGTCATTGAACCACCCCCTGTGCTGAACACGGCAACAATATATGCCACTGTCAGACACAGCTGTATTTGCTATAGTCAAAGAGACATCCCTGCGTGAAAGGTTCCCCAATAGCTTATAGCGTGTCTCCTTCCGATAGGTGACGTGGGTTCCATTGGTCCAGACAATGCCATCTGGGCATGAGAAAACAGAACATGTGCCTCTATTCCAGCACATGGATGTGATAGCTCCGTTGTAGCGGCAGGGCAGTGTGATAGGTAGACCTGCCACTCCATCAACATTTACAGAATCAGCTACAGAATCTGCAATGAAGAAAAGACAAACTGAGAATGAGCCTTAACATTTCCTCTTGGCTGGGCACGGTGGCTCATGCCTGTAATCCAAGAACTTTGGGAGGCCAAGGCGGGCGGATCAACCGAGGTCAGGAGTTCAAGACCAGCCTAACCAACATGGCAAAACCCAATCTCTACCAAAAAAAAAAAATACAAAAATTAGTGGGGTGTGGTGGTGGAATCCCAGCTACTCAGGAGGCTGAGGCAGGGGGAAGTGCTTGAACCCGGGAGGCGGAGGTTGCAGCAAGCTGAGCTCGCACCACTACACTCCAGCTTGGGCGACAGAGCAGACTCTGTCCTCCCACCCCTCCAAAAAAATTTTTTCTCTGAAATTTTTTTACCTGTTTTACTTTCTTTAAAAAAATATTTTATTCATTTTTTAATTGTTTATTTTTTAGAGACAGAGTCTTGCTCTGTCACCCAGGTTGTAGTACAGTGGCGCAAAGATCTTGGCTCACTGCTACCCCCGCCTCCCAAGTTGAAGAAATTCTCATGCATCAGCTTCCCGAGTGACTGGAATTACAGGCATGCGCCACCATGCCTGGCTAATTTTTGTATTTTTAGTAGAGACAGGGTTTCACTATGTTGGCCAGGCTGGTCTTGAACTCCTGACCTCAAGTGATCCGCCCATCTGAGCCTCCCAAAGTGCTGGGATCACAGGCGTGAGCTGCCAAGCCCAGCCTTGTAAATTGACATTATAGCTGGAATTTTTTCCCCCTTTTTCCAAGTTAGCTGATATAGCTGGAATGTTTTAAATTTGAGATTACAAGCATTTTTTTATGTTACCATCCTTTTAATTTTTTTTTTTTTTTTTTTTTTTTTAAACAAAGTCTTGCTATGTTGCTTGAACTCCTGGCCTCAAGTGATCCTCTGGAGTTGCTGGGATTACAAGCATAAACTGCTGCACCTGGCTTAGCATATTCTCCAACAGTATTGCTCAGGGGATATATTTACAAGTAAAACATTTTATTGTACTGTGTGATATTCAAGCTGTTTCTCATTTTTACCAGTGTAAATAACTTCACATAACCTTTCTACACAAAACTTTTTGCATTTAGTTTTCTTAATAGGATATAATTCTGAGATTATCAGTATAAAGCGCAGGAACATTTTCCATTTTTTCATAAATATGGCCAAAATCCTTTCCAAAAGGTTTGAACTAAATAACATTCAAGTAATGTGAGTGTGTATTTCACCCTGTGTTTGTTAGATATCTGCTTACCATTGATTTTTCAATAGGTAAGAAATGCATGTGGCTTTTCAAAATGAAACAGCACCAAAGGACATACAGTGAAAAGTCCCCCTCCCACTCCAGTCCCCAGTCTGCTCTACTAGATCCAATTGCTGCATTAGTTGAAAACAGCTTTTTGATGGGCACAGTGTCTCACCCCTGCAATCCCAGCACTTTGAGAGGCCTGTGGGAGGATCTCTTGAGCCCAGGAGTTTATCCCAGCTATTTGGGAGGCTGAAGTAGGGAGATCATTTGGGCCCTGGAGAGGTCAAGGTTGCAGTGAGCCAAGAATGCCCCACTGAACTCCAGCCTGAACGACAGAGCAAGACCTTATGTCCAAAAAGAAAAGGAAAGAGAAAATAAAGTTTTTTTTTAAATTTGCATTTACATTTCAAATTTTTAATTTTCAGCCAGGCACGGTGGCTCATGCCTGTAATCCCAGCACTTTGGAAGGCTGAGGCAGGCGGATCACTGGAGGTCAGGAGTTTGAGACCAGCCTGGCCAACATGGTGAAACCCTGTCTCTACTAAAAATACAAAACTTAGTCCAGGCACAGCGGCTTACGCCTGTAATCCAGCAGTTTGGGAGGCCAAGGCGGGCAGATCACTCACTTCAGGTCAGGGGCTCCAGACCAGCCTGGCCAACATAGCAAGCCCTATTCTACTAAAAAAAAAAAAAAAAAAAAAAATACAAAAAAAATTAGCTGGACATGGTGGTGCATGCCTGTAATCCCAGCTACTTGGGAGTCTGAGGCAGGAGGATCACTTGAACCTGGGAGGCAGAGGTTGCAGTGAGTGAGATCATGCCATTGCACATTGCCCTCCAGTCTGGACAACAGAGGGAGACTCCATCTCAAAAAAAAAAAAAAGAAATTATTTTTTGTATTTTTAGTAGAGACAAGGTTTCACCATCTTGGCCAAGCTGATCTTGAACTCCTGAACCTGTGATCCTCCCACCTCGGCCTCCCAAAGTGCCGAGTTATTTATTTATTTATTTATTTTTTGAGACGGAGTCTCACTCTGTTGCCCAGGCTGGAGTGCAGTGGTGCAATCTCGGCTCACTGCAAGCTCCACCTCCTGGGTTCACGCCATTCTCTTGCCTCAGCCTCCTGAGTAGCCGGGACTACAGGTGCCCGCCACCACACCCGGCTAATTTTTTGTATTTTTAGTAGAGGTGGAGTTTCACCATGTTAGCCAGAACGGTCTCGATGTCCTGACCTCATGATCCTCCCACCTCAGCCTCCCAAAGTGCTGGGATTACAGGTATGAGCCACCGTGCCTGGCCACCAATAAATTCTTATTTACTTTTGCCTAATACTAGTATCATTTTTTTTTTTTTTTTTGGATTACACATACAATGCATGCTATTACAATTTGGTTATAGAAGTATATAATGAGAGGTTATCTTTCCCCCATAATCCCAAAGACACATATCACTCCAGAAATTTGTGTTTAAAATTTAGGATATACCTATTTCAATTTTTCCTTATCTCATAGAATGTTTTGAATTAAAGTGTTTATTTCAAAATAAAATACTTAGGCCAGGTGTGGTGGCTCACGCCTATAATGCCAGCACTTTGGGAGACTCAGGTGGGAGGATCACTTGAGCCCAGGAGGTGGAGGCTGCAGTGAATCAAGATTGCCCAACTAGGCCAGGCGCGGTGACTCACACCTGGAATCCCAGCACTTTGGGAGGCCAAGACAGGTGGATCACAAGGTCAGGAGTTCAAGATCAGCTTGGTCAAGATGGTGAAAGCTTGTCTCTACTAAAAATACAAAAAAATTAGCTGGGTGTGGTGGCAGGTACCTGTAATCCCAGCTACTCAGGAGACTGAGAGAGAATTGCTTGAACCTAGGGGGCAGAGGTTGCAGTGAGCCAAGATCACACCACTGCACTCTAACCTGGGCAACACAGCGAGACTCTGTCTCAAAAAAAAAAAAAAAGATTCCCCAACTGCACTCCAGAGTGAGACCTCATGAAGAGAGGGAGAGAAAGAAAAAGGAAGGAAGGAAGGAAGGAAGGAAGGAAGGAAGGAAGGAAGGAAGGAAGGAAGGAAGGAAGGAAGGAAGGAAGGAAGGAGGAAGGAAAGAAAGAATTGAATGTGGCTGAAAAAATCGAATGGCACAAAAGAATACAATAAAGATTAACCCTCCCTCCACCTCCCACCCTCCGCCCCCATCCCGCAGTACCCACTGTCACTATTTCCTATATACATGTGTCTATGCATATACATCTAACCAGTCCCTTTTTGTTTAAACACAAATGGCAGCATGTGACACACTGTGCTGCATCTTGCCTTGTTCACTTAGCCATGAATATTGTAATTCATAGCAGTTAAGCAATTTCTTTGGCCTAAAACTCTATTCTGGTCCTGCTCACTGGTTAATTCATAGCCATACAACAGTGCACAAAGAACATCTACTTTCATCCACCACCACCATCCCCTCCCCTTCCCCTACCCCATTCTCTGGGCTTCTAACCCCCCTCTATTCCCTTCTTCCTGCCCAGGGCACCTACTCACTTACCTGCCAGATGTAGGATGAGGCTTAAGATGACCACTTGAGGATGCATTATAGGATCAGCCTGAAGGAAAATGAGCAGATAGGCTGGTTGGTACACCCCACCAGATGGTATCTGATCAAGTCCTAATTCTCAGATTGCAACTTATCTTTGGATGATTCATGTGAGCCTGCTCTGATGGAAATGAGAGACCACATACAACAGCTTCCGAGCTCTGTTAGTTCCCTGCGGCTAAGAGCTCTGTGCCTTCCAAAGGACCAGGAAAGCGGTCCACAGAAACAGCCCCTGACTTCCCAGCTTCTTCCCCACACATAGGCTCCAAACTGACTCCTGGTCCTGATACAGGGGATCGGGGAACAAACAAAAAGGAAACTGGAAGCAGAGAACCAGCGTGGCTCAATGGCAGCACAAGAGCAAAGGCCAGCCTTCCAGTGGCAGAGCTGCACTTGCTTTTCAGAGTTAACTGGGCCTCTGGTGGACGTGGGGCTTTTCCTGCTCAGTGGCTACAACGATTCATCTCCAGCCTTAACAGTGACATTGCCAAGTTTGCCGTTAGCAAGAGGAATTGACAGTGAATATGAATCAGTGTGCCTAACCTTTCATGCCCGTGGACAGCGTGATTGAGACTGCAGCTCCTTACCATGGGATTTCAAGAGAAAGCTTCAGGAAACAGAAGTCTGGAGCAGACTTACGTTCAGATCCAAGCTCTGTCACTCACAATGCTGGATAACCCTGAGCCTTCCTGAGTTCTCTTCAAACCTCTATTTCCTCAGTTGTAAAATAGCACTAAAAATGCTTCCTCTGTCTCCCACCAAGGATTGATATAATAAGCAAAAAGGGCCACGGAAGAACTTCGAAAACTAAACCTACGTAGGCACTAACAGCACTAGCTAAGGTTTTTGGAGAATACTATATAGCAGGCTCTGTGTCAAGCACCCACATGCGTTAAATCAGGCTGTTGACTTCTGCTCTTAATCATTAAACCATGCAAACGTAAGTAAGCTTGCCTAGTACTTCATTAACTCCTCTTCTGGTCTGAGATTTCGGTAACTTCCAAGGAGGCAGTGGTGCTCTGTATCTTGCATCTCATGACAGGGTTCATGGGGAAGTAGTCTTGGCTTACTGTGGCCATGGGTCGCAGGCTCCCAGGAGTGGGAACCCCTGACT
The DNA here is from genome assembly GCF_008728515.1 of Papio anubis. Lineage (NCBI taxonomy): Eukaryota > Metazoa > Chordata > Mammalia > Primates > Cercopithecidae > Papio > Papio anubis. The sequence continues at coordinate 149,702,282 of NC_044980.1, forward strand.
CCAGCAGCCAGCAGCCTCTGTACTCTGACATGATGTCTGATGCTACTAACTGGTGACCCAGACACTATTTGGCCTACAAGCGTTTTGTATGGCAGCGTTTAAAAATTCATTTCTTGACCAGGCGCGGTGGCTTGCCCCTGTAACGCCAGCACTTTGGGAGGCCGAGGTAGGCCAATCACCTAAGGTCGGGAGTTCAAGACCAGCCTGGCTAACGTGGTGAAACCCCGTCTCTACTAAAAATACAAACATTAGCTGGGCGTGGTGGCGGGCGTCTGTAATCCCAGCTACTTAGGAGGCTGAGGCAGAAGAATTGCTTGAACCTGGAAGGTGGAGGTTGCAGTGAGATCAAGCCATTGCACTCTAGCCTGGGCGAAAAGAGCAAAACTCCATCTCAAAAATAAAAATAAAAATTCATTTCTTGCCAGGCACAGTGGCTCATGCCTGTAATCCCAACACTTTGGGAGGCCAAGGCGAGTGGATCACCTGAGGTCAGGAGTTTGAGACCAACCTGGGCAACATAGCAAGACTCCCTCTCTGCAAAAAAAACAAGAAACAAAAAATAATAGGCCTGGTGTACATGACTGTAGTCCCAGCTACTCAGGAGGCTGAGGCAGGAGGATTTTTTGAGCCCAGCAGTTGGAGGCTATGATTGTGCCACTGCATACCAGCCTGGGTGACAGAGCAAGACCCTGTTTCTTAAGGAAAAAAAAGATTTAACAAAAAATTAAGCTAATTCAATTCAACCAGTCATTACTAACACATTGAGTTGATGGGACATGACTCAATATACTAAGGACGTGAAAAATCCAGAATTGTGCAATCGGGCAGGGACATGGGCAAGTAAGCAACTAATGAAATCAGGATGAGTGAGGTAAAGGTAAATATATAATCAGATTACGTCATTCCCCCACTTATAACCCTCTCATACCTCTCTCAGAAAAAATAATAATAATAATTCCTAAATCTTTACTCAAATTACTGAAGCCCTGGTGATCTGGCCCTGACCTACCCCACAGATTTCTTCTACCACTCTCTCCCCTGCTGACTCAGCCCCAGCCACTGGAGCTTTCTTTCCAACTTGCCTCAACCCTAAGGCCTTTTCCATGGCTGTGTTCTCCAGCTAGCTCCCCAGTCCCACCATTTTCACTTTTTTCTTTTTCATTTTTATCCTGGCTTGAATGTTACCTCCCTGGACATTTCACTGGTCCTTCAATCTAAAGTAGCCAAGCAGTCCCTCTTACTATTATTACCTTATTTCCCTTATTCCATTTTATCTGTATGTGCAGTATATGTGGTGTCTGACTATAGTCCCTCCTGTAGAGTGCTGCCCAGTAGAATTTTGGTAATGGAGTTATTCTGGTAACGGAGTTATTCTGGAACTGATGAACCAAAGAGAGTCAAGACAGGGATACGGAGCCAAGGCTCTGAGATGTTACATAACTGTACAATTCCATAAGATTTGAATTTGAATTCCATAGGATCGAGTCTGTCTCCAGTAGAATATTGGTAACGGAGTTATTCTGTGTGTCGTGCACTACAGCAGCCACTAGCCACATATAACTATTAAGCACTTGAAATGTGGCTAGGGCAATGAAGGCATTTTTAATGTTTTTTGTTTTTTGTTTTTTCCCAAGACAGAGTCTGACTGTGTCACCCAGGCTGGAGTGCAGTGTCACAACTCGGCTCAGTGCAACCTCCATCTCCTGGGTTTAAGCGATTCTCTTGCCGCAGTCTCCTGAGTAGCTGGGACTACAGACATACGCCACCATGCCTGGCTAATTTTTGTATTTTTAGCAGAGGTGGGGTTTTACCATGTTGGCCAGGCTGGGCTCAAACTCCTGGCCTCAAGTGATCCCCTCACCTCAACTTCCAAAAGTGCTGGGATTACAGGTGTGAGCCGCCATGCCTGGCTTAAAATTTTTTATTTAATTTCATTTTAATTAAAATTTCGGATCGCTTGAGCCCAGGAGACAGTCTTCGGGGAGCTGAGATGGCACCACTACACTCAAGCCTTAGATGACAGAGCTTTCAAAAAAATTAATTAATTAAAAATAAAAAAATAAAATTTAAATTGTCACACATAGCGACTGTGTTGCATGGCACCCAACTCCAGACTATAAACTCCTTTAAGGCAATTTAAGTATTACTTGAGACCAGGCATGGTTGCTCACACCTGTAATCCTCCCAAAGGAGGCTGAGGCAGGAGGATCACTTGAGGTCAGGAGTTCCAAACCAGCCTGGCCAACATGGTGAAACCCCATCTCTACTAAAAATGCAAAAATTAGCCAGGCATGGTTGCAGGTGCCTGTAATCCCAGCTACTCAGGAGGCTGAGAGAGGAGAATCACCTGAAGCCGAGAGGCGGAGGTTGCCGTGAGCCGAGATCATGCCACTGCACTCTGGCCTGGGCCACAGAGTGAGACTTCTAAAAAAAAAAAAACAAAGTTATTAATTGAATAGATAAACAAATGGAAACACAAACCCATAGAGAAAGACCATTCATTTTGACGATGGGGTGTGGGGGGTGAGAAGAATGGGTGGAGGGTGTTTCAAGTAGAGGAAATCAGAGAGAGCCAAGACTCTGAGATGTTACTTAACTGTACATTCCAGAGGATTGAATTTTCTGACACACGACCATCTCCCATGAGAGACGCCTGTGTTCTAAAGACTCCCAAATAATACAGCACAGTGGGTTTTTTTTTTTATGAGCTATACAACCTCCATGAATCACTACTCTTTAGGGCAAACTTCATGACCCCCTGAAGGATGCATCCCAGTTGTGGGGTAAAGCTGGAGGTGACAATACTTTGGCACCAAAGCTGAATTTCCAGCTGCTCACTAGAGAGCTGCATCTGCGTAAACCAAGATTAATGGCAGTGAATTGAAATGATTCAGAACATGGGCTGGGCGTGGTGGCAGGTGCCTGTAATCCCAGCTACTCGGGAGGCTGAGGCAGAAGAATTGCTTGAACCTGGGAGGCGGAGGTTGCAGTGAGCTGAGATCGTGCCACTGCACTCCAGCCTGGACAACAGACTCACTCCCTGTCTCAAAAAAAGAGAAAGAACTCAGAAAGGAAAATAATTCACTGTTCTTTCCTGCAACCACCATTACTTCCCTGCTATCTCAGCGCACACCTTACCTCCAGCTCCGGCCTCCTGCAAGACACTTCAGCTGCTCATATTCCCCATGCTTTCACCACAGCAAGATCTTCTTAGGCCCCCTCCACAACTACGGACTCACCAACTCCACGTCATTGTACCTGTAAGGCTCTCCCTCATCCCCATCACTTTATATTAGGCCTCCATAATCCAGACTTCTACAATTCCCTCCAAAACTGTCTTCCTACCTTTCCCTTCTCTTCCTGCCCTGCCCACTGCCCTAAGCTAGTTATTTTCCTTCACTTACTCCTCTGATTTCATAACAAGTAATATGATGCTTCTTTTTTATATATCTTTTACAAAGATATAAAAATTACAAGGTACCTATGTTTACCATAGAAAACATAAAAAAGGCCAGGCATGGTGGCTCACACCTGCAATCCCAGCACTTTGGGAGGCCAAGGCAGGAAGATCACTTGAGGTCAGGAGTTCAAGACCAGCCTGGCCAACATGGCAAACCCCGTCTCTACTAAAACTACAAAAATTAGCCAGGCATGGTGGCTCATGCCTGTAGTCTCAGATACTAGGGAGGCTGAGGCAAGAAAATCGCTTGAACCTGAGAGATGGAGGCTGCAGTGAGCTGAGATCACACCACTGCATTCCAGCCTGGGTGACAGAGCGACATTCTGTCTCAAAAAAAAAAGAAAAAAAAAACTATAAAAATACCAAAAGTGTACTCGTTTAACAATTATTTGTTGATGATCTGCAATATGTTAGAAATGATCCTATTTTTCTGGAATGTACCAATGAACCAAAGACCCCTGGCCTCATGTAACTTACCTTTTTTTTTTTTTAAGATGGAGTTTCGCTCTTGTTGCCCAGGCTGGAGGGCAATGGCACGATCTCAGCTCACTGCAACCTCTGCCTCCCGGCTTCAAGCGATTCTCCTGCCTCAGCCTCCCAAGAAGCTGGGATTACAGGCATGCACCACCACACCAGCTAATTTTTGTAATATTAGTAGAGACGGGGTTTTACCATATTAGACACGCTGGTCACGAACTCCTGACCTCAAGTGATCCACCTGCCTTGGCCTCCCAAAGTGCTGGGATTATAGGTGTGAGCCACCACGCCCGGCCTCATGTAACTTACATTTAACTGAAAAATAAATATACAGATTTTTAAAACATCACTAAAATGTAATTTATCAGCATATTACAAGTTGATGAATGCTAATGCAAAAAAGGCAAAAGGATACGCAAAAGCACGGTGAAGGCGGTTGGGAGTGGAGGGTTGAGGAGGCACTGAGTTGCAATTTTAAGGTGGTCAGGTTTAAATCGTGTCCACTACTTTCACCAAGAAGTTGATTATTTGAACTAAGACAAAGAACAAGGGAGTTAGCCAAGACAGGAAAAGCTTTCCATGGAGACAGGCAGGAAGGGCAAAGGTCCTAAAGCAGGAGGGTGCCTGGTGTGTTCATAGAGCAAGAGAGGCCAGCGTGACTGCAACTGAGCGAGGGACAGGGATCACAGAGGAGTGAGGGCACAGCACAAACACGTGGGGCTTAGGAACCATTTTCTGAGGACACAGGCTTTCATCCCACATGAAAGGAAGCACCACTGCAGGGGCATAGGGTGATAAGATCTAACTTCGTTTGACAAGGACCACTGTGGCTGCTAGATTGAGAAGCAGGGAGACCTATCAGGAGACTATGGCAAGATTCCAGAAGAGATGGGTTAGCAGTGGAAGTGGTCAATGAACTTTCCTCGCTCAAGCTAGAGTAGCCAGATGTGATGGCTCACAGCTGTAATCCCGGGACTTTGGAAGGCCAAGGTGGGAGGATTGCTTGAGCCCAGGAGCTCAGACCAGCCAGGGCAACATAGCGAGACCTCATTTCTACAAAAAAAAGAAAAAGAAAAAGAAAAAGAAAAATTAGCCAGGCATGCTGGCATGCAACTTGTAGTCCCAGCTACTAAAGAGGAGGCTGAGGCAGGAGAATGGCTTGAGCCAAGGAGGTGCAGAAGGTGGAGCAAACAGGATTTCCTGTAGGATATGAGGAGAAAGGGCCTAAGATGACTCCAAGGGTTTCGGCCTGAGCCACTGGAACAGCTGGAGGTGCTAACCAATTGAGACAAGGAAAGCTGCAAAGGCTGGGCTCAGTGGCTCGCACCTGTAATCCTAACACCTTGGGAGGTCAAAGCGGGCGGATCACCTGAGGTCAGGAATTCAAGACCAACCTGGCCAACATGGCAAAACCCTGTCTCTACTAAAAATACAAAAAATTAGCCAGGCATGGTGGTGGGTGCCTGTAATCCCAGCTACTCAGGAGGCTGAAGCAGGAGAATGGATTGAACCCAGGAGGCAGAGGTTGGAGTGAGCCAAGATCATGACACTGCACTCTAGCCTGGGCAACATAGCAAGACTCTGTCTCAAAAAAAAAAAAAAAAAAAAAAAAAAAAAAAAAAAAAAAACCTGCATGACCACAGGTTTTAGAGGAAATATTCAGGGTTTTAAGTATGTTGAGTTTGACATGTCTTAGACCCATGTGGAGACTGCTGGAGTTCAGGAGGGAGGTCTGAACTAAAGATGCAGTTACGAGTTATTGGCTTAGAAACGGTATTTTAAAGCCAGGAGCCTGAATGAGGTAGGAATTCAAAGGATGAGATTCAAAGGAATGCTTGATGCTAAGGACTAGATCCTGGGGACTTCCAGCATTAAAAGGTTAAAATGGGGCCAAGCATGTTGACTCATGCCAGTAATCCCAACACTTTGGGAGACTGGGGCAGGCTGATAACTTAAGGTGAGGAGTTCCAGGACAGCCTGGCCAACGTGGTGAAACTCCGTCTCTACTAAAAATACAAAAATTAGCCAGGCGTGGTGGCGCATGCCTGTAATCCCAGCTACTCAGGAGGCTGAGGCAGGAGAATTGCTTGAACCTGGGAGGCAGAGGTCGCAATAAGCCGAGATCATGCCACTGCACTCCAGCTTGGGTGACAGAGCAAGACTCCGTCTCAAAATAGTAATAATAATAATAATAATAATAATTAATTGAAAAAAATTTTTTAAAGGCTGAGGTGGAAGAGGCACCAACACAGAAATGGAAGCAGCCCAAGGAGGTAAGAGAAAAAGCAAAAAGGTCCTGGAAGCCAAGTGAAGCAAATGCATCAAAGAACAGGCAGCAATCATGAGTCAAATGCTGCAAAGGAAAGGGATAAGATTTGTCATAGACTGAGCAAGCTGGAGATTATCAGTGAGCACAGTACTTTATACTGCAGTAAAAAGATTACAAGGAGGAAAATCAGGAGATAATTGAATACAGGGAACGCTTTCAAGGAGTTTGCACTGAAAATAGTTGGACATGAGTGCCTATAGTCTCAGCCATTTGGGAGGCTAACGGGGAGGGATCACTTGAGCCCAGGAGTTTGAGGCTGCAGTGAGATATGGTAGCACTATATCCTGTGAGTCCCTGTCTTCAAAAAAAAAAAAAAGAGTTTTGCAAAAATGGAAGGAGAAAATCCTGGGTGTTTTTTTAAGTCATAAAGATAACACCATGTTTGTATGATCTGGAGACAATCAAGAGGAAGAAAGGGAAAATTTGCTGGGGCAACAAGTCAACAGAAGAGTGTGATCCTTTGCCCAATTAGAAGGTTCTAATTCACAACCAGGAATATCTTGTTGGTGCACACGCTAAGCAAGCACATATGTCTGGGGAAGCTCCAGGTTGACTGCTTCCTCAGTGAAGTAGGAAACAGTTAAAAGTTAGCAGTAAGGGCCGGGCGCAGTGGCTCACGCCTGTAATCCCAGCACTTTGGGAGGCCGAGGCGGGCGGATCACCAGAGGTCAGGAGTTCAAGACCAGCCTGACCAACACAGAGAAACCCCGTCTCTACTAAAAATACAAAATTAGCCGGGCATAGTGGTACATGCCTGTAATCCCAGCTACTCGGGAGGCTGAGGCATGAGAATCACTTGAACTCAGGAGGCGGAGGTTGTAGTAAACTGAGATTGCACCATTGCACTCCAGTCTGGGCAACAAGATCAAAACTCCATCTCAAAAAAAAAAAAAGTTAGCAGTAAGGATGGGGAAGAGGTTTGGGGAATTTGAAGACAGCTTTAGGAGAGCAAATGAAGTAGGGACAAATGTTCCACCACCTGGCAGCACTCAGGTTATCACTGGAAGTAGGAGGTCATGAGGTTGATGCTCTGTAGCTACCTGCAGCTGCAGGCAATGGGGAACGAAGAGGACACACATCAGCAGATAACTTCTTAATCTTCCCAAGTATTTCTCTAAACATCATTTCCCCTTCAAAGGCATTTGCCAGTGCCTTTAAGGCAAAGTCCATACTCTAAAAGCTGCCCACCTTCCCAGGCTGGTCACACCCTGTCACTCTAAGCCTCACAAAGTTCCAAACAAACCGAATTGCTTATACTCACTAATCTTTGCAAGCTTAATAATTTCTAACACATGAAACTACTACAAGCCTTCAAAAATCAGAAACCCAGCCTGGGCAACAGAATGAGTCCCCATCTCTATGAAAAAAAAAAAAAAAAAAATTAGCTGTGCATGATTGCACAAGTGTGTGGTCTCAAGTATTTGGAAGGCTGAGGTTGAAGGACCAATTGAGCCTGGGTCAAGGCTGCAAGGAGCTGTGATTGTACCACTGCATTCCAGCCTGGGCAGCAGAGCAAGACCCTTTCTCTCTCTCTCTCTCTCTCTCTCTCTCTCTCTCTTTTTCTTTTCTTTATTTTTATTTTTTGAGATGGAGTTTCACTGTTGTTGCCCAGGCTGGAGTGCAATGGCTCGATCTCGGCCCACTGCAACCTCCACCTCCCAGGTTAAAGCAATTCTCCTGTGTCAGCTTCCCAAGTAGCTGGGATTACTGGCATGTGCCACCATGCACAACCAGTTTTTTGTATTTTTAGTAGAGGCAGGGTTTCACCATGTTAGCCAGGATGGTCTCCATCTCCCAACCTCAGGTGATCTGCCTACCTCGGCCTCCCAAAGTGTTGGGATTACAGGCATGAGCCACCATGCCCGGTGAGCAAGACCCTTTCTCAAAACAAAACAAAACAGCCGGGCGTGTAATCCCAGCACTTTGGGAGGCCAAGGTAGACAGATCACTTGAGATCAGGAGTTCCAGATCAGCCTGGCCAACATGGTAAAACCCTGTCTCTACTAAACATACAAAAAACAATTAGCCAGGCATGGTGGCAGGCGCCTGTAGTCCTAGCTACTCAGGAGGCTGAGGCAGGAGAATCGCTTGAACCCAGGAGGCAGAGGTTGCAGTGAGCTGAGATGGAGCCACTCCACCCCAGCCTGGGCAACAGAGCAAGACTGTCAAAAAAACAAAACAAAACAAAAAGTCAGCAGCAAGGCTGGGTGCTGTGGCTCACGCCTGTAGGCCCAGCCCTTTGGGAGGCCAAGGCAAGTGGATCGCTTGAGCCCATAAGTTTGAGACCAGCCTGGGCAACATAGTGAAACCATATCTCTATAAAAAAAGTTGTAAGGCCGGGCGCGGTGGCTCAAGCCTGTAGTCCCAGCACTTTGGGAGGCCGAGACAGGCGGATCACAAGGTCAGGAGATCGAGACCATCCTGGCTAACCCGGTGAAACCCCGTCTCTACTAAAAAATACAAAAAAAAAAAAAACTAGCCGGGCGAGGTGGCGGGCGCCTGTAGTCCCAGCTACTCGGGAGGCTGAGGCAGGAGAATGGCATAAACCTGGGAGGCGGAGCTTGCAGTGAGCTGAGATCCGGCCACTGCACTCCAGCCTGGGCGACAGAGCAAGACTCCATCTCAAAAAAAAAAAAAAAAAAAGTTATAAAAATTAGCTGGGCATGGTGATGCACTCAAGTAGTCCCAGCTACTCAGGATGTTGGGGTGGGAGGATAGCTTAGGCTCAAGAGTTCAAGGTTACAGTGAGCTATGATTGAGCCACCACACTCCAGCCTGTGTGACAAAGCAAGACTGTCACAAAAGTCAGCAGCCAGTACTAAGCTTCTGCTTTACTGAGCATTATCTTTATATGGGGTTTTTTTTTTTTTACAATTTTTTTTGAGACAGACTTTTATGGCTCACTTCATCCTCCACCTCCCAGGCTCAATCCATCCTCCTGCCTCAGCCTCTCCAGTAACTGAGACTGCAAGCATGTGCCACCACACTCAGCAAATTTTTCTATTATTTTTCAGATAGATCTCCCTGTGTTACCTAGGCTAGTCTCGGATTCCTGGGCTCAAGCAATCCCCCTGCTTCAGCCTCCCAGCGCATTGGGATTACAGGCATGAGCCACCACGCCCCCTAATATTTTTACTTTACAAATCATAAAACTACTAACAGAGCTATGCCCTCAGCAGTTCCACATTATTGCATAATACCCATTTTACAGAAAAGGAGAGGCTCACCAAAAGTATGTGTTGCACCTAAAGTCACAGTTTCAAGTCAGCCTGAATACATATGGCTTGACACAAATGTACCACACAATTTTCTGCAGTTTTATTTCTTCATCCTATTTCTCACACTAAACTTGCGCAGGTAAAGTTTAAATAAGACCACTATTGCAGTCCATGATTCCATTTAAATAAAAGTCAATTTCTCAGGAAATCCAAAAAACTCTATTTTATGTAAATTTCCCTTAAATTTCTTGGCTCAATCATTATTGTCCTTACCTCTCATTTAAAACTGCGAAAGTCCGAGCAACTATATCCTGGTTTTCTCTTTGTCATAAGTTTCCAGAGGACCGCACTTACCAGTTAGTTAGAAGGCAGTTTCCCAGCTTCTCCTCCCTCCTCCTAGTCTGTTTGTAGCCCTGCTCCAAAGATCTTTCTAGATTAAGACTACATTCACCCAGAATTCCATTCTTTATCTCTTTGCCACACCCTCACATAAGAATACTGGGAAGCACGTTTGAACATTACATTTCTCCAGTTGGCTGATTTTTTACTGGACTTGATCCACTTACAAATTTAAACAGATTACAGGGAGATTGTTACAGTACTTGTTCTCTACTGGGCATTTGTTTTGTTTTGTTTTTTGGGGTTTTTTTGTTTGGTTGGTTGGTTTTTTTTTGGTTTTTTTTTTTTTTTTGAGACAGAGTCTTGCTCCGTCGCCCAGATTGGAGTGCAGTGGTGCAATCTCCACTCACTGCAACCTCCGCCTCCCGGATTCAAGCGATTCTCCTGCCTCAGCCTCCCAAGTAGCTGGGACTATAGGCACTCACTACCATGCCTGGCTAATTTTTGTATTTTTAGTAGAGTCAGGGTTTCACCATGTTGGCCAGGCTGGTCACTAACTCCTGACCTCCAGTGATCCACCCTCCTTGACCTCCCAAAGTTCTGGGATTACAGGCGGGAGCCACCACACTCTGCTGGGCTATTTTTAAAGATTCAGCTAAGATCTGGATGTTAGGTCAGACTCCAGAATTGAAAAATGATACAGATTTTGTGAACGCTGGTGCAGGAAAGGACTTTAAACTACCTGAGGCCAAGTTTCCTCAATTTATAGTGAATAAACCAAGGTCCAAACAGTGGAATAGAGTGTGGGACCCATAGAAGCCACTGGAGGCAGAGGCAGAAGTAAAAGCCAGGTTAACTTTTCCTATTCCACTGTTCTTGTTACACAACAAACAGTACTTCAATAAATATTTATTGAGCACCCCATGCGAAGAATGGAACATTTTGATTTTTCTTTTCTTTCTTTCTTTCTTTTATTTATTTATTTATTTATTGAGACAGGGTCTTGTTCTGTTGCCCAAGCTGGAGTGCAGTGGCACATTCATGGTTCACTGCAGCCTTGACTACCCCAGCTCAAGCGATCCTTCTGCCTCAGTCTCCTGAGTAGCTCAAGCACTCGTCCCACCTTGGCCTCCTAAAGTTCTGGGATTATGCGTGTGAGCCACCATGCCCAGCCTTCTTATTCATTCTTTCTATTTTTTTTTTTTTAACCCATTAAGCATTCTCACCCCCAAGAACAGGGTGCATGTTCTTGGCACCTTTGTCGAAAATGAATTCACCGTAGGTTGTGGCATGCAGCTTTTACCAGATGGGATTACAGAAGTTTTTTTAAAGAACTCTGTACACTCCCAAACCAAGACCACCACAGGACCTGGACACCGTGTTGAACTGCCTAGGACCTGGACACCGTGTTGAACTGCCTATGACATTAAGTAACGACTATATAAAATGTATGCTGAGTTCTATCAAAACATTGTGCTAGTGGTAGGCATTGTGGCTTTTAAAAATGTTGATTCTGCTTAATAATGATATATGTTAATAAAATGCCAGCTTTTTATTGGGAACTTAGACATAGAAATATTTTCAAAACATATGGCTGGGTGCGGTGGTTCACACCTGTAATCCCAGAACTTTGGAGGCTAAGGTGGGAGGATCACTTGAAACCAAGAGTTCGAGTCCAGCCTGGCCAACATGATGAACTTAGTATTTAGTATTTTATTTTATTTTATTTTATTTTATTTATTTTTGAGACAAAGTCTAACTCTGTCACCTAGGCTGGAGTGCAGTGACACAATTTCGGCTCACTACAACCTCTGCCTCCCACGTTCAAGCGATTCTCCTGCCTCAGCCTCCCAAGTAGCTGGAACTACAGGCTTTTGCCACCACACCTGGCTAATTTGAATATTTTTAGTAAAGATGGGGTTTCACCATGTTGGCCAGGCTGGTCTCTAACTCCTAATCTCAGGTGTTCCACCCACCTCAGCCTTCCAAAGTGCTGGGATTACAGGTATGAGCCACTGGGCCCGGCCAGTATTTAGTATTTTAGACACTACTAAAAAAAAGAAGAAAAATAGCCGGCAGTTGTGCCACATGACTGTAATTCCAGTTACTCTGAAGGCTGAGCCACAAAAATTGTTTGAACCCAGGAGGCAAGGTTGCAATGAGCCAAGATTGCACCACTACACTACAGCCTGGGTGACAGAATGAGACTCTGTTTAAAAAGAAAAAGAAAAGACGTATTTCCAGGAAATATTAAATTAGGCCGGGCATGGTGGCATGTGTCTGTAGTCCCAGCTACTAGAGAGGCGGAGGCAGGAGGATCGCTTGAGCCCAACAGGTTGAGGCTGCAGTGAGCTGTGATTGCACCACTGCACTCCAGCCTGGGTGACAGAGGGAGACCCTGTCTCAAAAAAATACAAAAACAAACAAAAAAAGGAAATATTAGATCAAAAACAACAACACGGTGGCTCCTGCCTGTTATCTCAGCACTTTAGGAGGCTGAGGTGGGAAGATCACTGAGTCCAGGAGTTTGAGACCAACCAGGGCAATACAGTGAGACTTTGCATCTACGAAAAATAAACAAAAATTAGCTGAGTGTGGTGGCGTGTGCCTGTAGTCCCAGATACTTGAGAGGCTGAGGTGAGAGGAAAACACAATTTAAAGCACACACACACACACACAACCACCACCACCACCACCACCACCACCTATTTTATAGGAATCCATTTTTGCAAAAACACTACAATGAAATGACAGCATATGTATGTATATATGCATATGTACCTATGTGGAAAAGTTACGGGAAAGAATCTACGAAACTAGTCAGGTCAGCATATCCTATCTGGTAGAGAAGCAGGCTGAGAAAAGAGGAACTTTCAGTTTGAGGCTATATATTTATTTGTTTGTTTGTTTTGAGATGGAGTTTCACTCTTGTTGCCTAGGCTGGAGTGCCATAGCACGATCTCACCTCACTGCAACCTCTGCCGCAACCTGGCTAATTTTGTATTTTTAGTGGAGACGGGGTTTCTCCATGTGATCAGGCTGGTCTCAAACTCCCGACCTCAGGTGATCCGCCCACCTTGGCTTCTCAAAGTGCTGGGATTACAGGTGTGAGCCACCGTGCCCAGCCATTTATGTACCATTTCAGTATTTTACATTCTTGTTTATATACTATGTACTGTTTATATACTATAAACTGTTTACTGTTTATATACTGTTTATATAGTATAAACTATGTACTGTTTATATACTATAATGCATGCAAAGTGTTTTAACAACAACAACAAAAAGCAAAACCCAATCCCAAAACTGTACATTCTTGCAAAAGTAGAGTCCTTTTTTTTTTTTTTTCTGAGACAGGGTATTTGTCTGTCACCCAGGGTGGAGTGCAGTGACACAAACATGGCTCACTGTGGCCTCGACTTCCTGGGCTCAACCAATTCTCCCACCTCAACCTCCTGAGTAGCTGGAAGGACAGGCACATGCCACCAGCCACCACACTCTGCTAATTTTTTTATATTTTGTAGAGACAAGGTCCCACTATGTTGCCCAGGCTGTTCTGAAACTCCTGGGCTCAAGCTCAAGCAATCCTCCTGTCTTGGCCTCCCAAAGTGCTGGGATTACAGGTGTGAGCTACCACGCCCAACCATCAGTGGAAGTTCTTTTACATTCACATAATATACTTCATTTTTCACAGCCTAACTACAATCATCCTTTTCTTTAACCCAGAAAGACAGAGAGAAAAGATAGCAACTGAAGTTGCCAGAAGCTAGACTTGGACATCACCAAGCATCTAGAAAAACGGAAGATTATGAAATAATGCTTTAATAAACATAGAAGCGCTACACCACAAAGCACATGTTCTTCTACAAAGAAAATACATTGGCTCACTATAGTTGACCCTTGAACAACATGGCTTCGAACTGCAAGGGTCCACTTATTCGCAGACTTTTTTCAATAAAAGTTATACCAAGTGTGCCTGCCTTTCCTGCCTCACCTTCCATCTCTACGTCTTTCACCTCTACTCCCTCTGGGACAGCAAGACCGACTCCTCCCCTTCCTCCTCCTCCTTCACATTGAGTTTACTCAGTGGAAAGATGATGAGGATGATCCTGATGATGAGCAGTAAATATATTTCATCTTCCAGAGGATTTCTTAGTAATATTTTCTTTTCTCTAGCTTACTTTAAGAATATAGCATATAATATATAAAATATACAAAAATGTGTTTTAATAGGCTGTTTACATTATCTGTAAAGCTTCCTGTCAACAGTAGGCTGTTAGCAAATTTTTGGAGAGTCAAAAGTTATATGCAGCCTGGGCACAATGGTTCATGCCTGTAGTCCCAGCACTTTGGGAGGCCAAGGCAGGAAGATCACTTGAGCCTAGGTGTTTTTTTTTTTGTTTTTGTTTTTGTTTTTGTTTTTTTTTCTTTTTTGACACGGAGTCTCGCTCTGTCGCCCAGGCTGCTGGAGTGCAGTGGCGGGATCTCAGCTCACTGCAAGCTCCGCCTCCCGGGTTCACGCCATGCTCCTGCCTCAGCCTCCCGAGTAGCTGGGACTACAGGCGCCGCCACCTCGCCCGGCTAGTTTTTTGTATTTTTAGTAGAGACGGGGTTTCACCATGTTAGCCAGGATGGTCTCGATCTCCTGACCTCGTGATCCACCCGTCTCGGCCTCCCAAAGTGCTGGGATTACAGGCTTGAGCCACCGCGCCCGGCGAGCCTAGGTGTTTAAGACCAGCCTCGGCAACATGGCAAAACCCTATCTCTACAAAAAAAGCAAAAATTAGCCAAGCATGGTGACACACACCTATAGTTTCAGCTACTAAAGAGGGTGAGGTGGGAAAATTGCTTGAGCCCAGGGAGGTCAAGCCTACAGTAAGCAGTGATCATCCCACCGCACTCCAGCCTGAGCAAGAGAGTGAGACCATCTCAAAAAGAGAGAAAAAAAAAGTTATATGCATATTTTCAACTGCACAGGGGATTGGTGCCACTAGCCCCCATATTGTTCAAGAGTCAACTATGTATATTTATTTCAGGGACTGCTGTTAGAATCTGCGTCACCTCTGTCACTTTATGCATTCACCCATTTTTTTTTTTTTTTTTTTGAGACGGAGTCTCGCTCTGTCGCCCAGGCTGGAGTGCAGTGGCCGGATCTCAGCTCACTGCAAGCTCCGCCTCCCGGGTTCACGCCATTCTCCTGACTCAGCCTCCAGAGTAGCTGGGACTACAGGCGCCCGCCACCTCGCCCGGCTAGTTTTTTGTATTTTTTAGTAGAGACGGGGTTTCACCAGGTTAGCCAGGATGGTCTCGATCTCCTGACCTTGTGATCCGCCCGTCTCGGCCTCCCAAAGTGCTGGGATTACAGGCTTGAGCCACCGCGCCCGGCCCACCCATTTATATTTACTGAACACTTGCTATGTGCCAGGCAACCTTATTCTATGAGACTCATTTGCAGTTTTACAGAGTTAAGTTAGGCAAGTGGTAAAGCTAAGGATTTGTATTTCCAGAAATTTTTATTTAAAGACATCACCAAAAAGCCCTTTTCTGTATCATTCAGAATCAGCGTGTGGGTCTGCTATAGGTTTATTGCCTTTTATTATAACTATATTCTTGGGGATCAGGCTGCCCTGCTATATTCTGACTTCCTTGAAGGAAAAACGTAAACCTTTTTGTGGTGCCTGTGTCACAGCTTGTGTCTGCAATACAGCAGGCATATGTTCATTCATTCATTTAGTCTACAGATACTTATTCCACACCCGCAGTGAGCCAAGCATTGTACTAGGCCCCTGGGATAGGACATGAATGATAGAGTTTACTTTCCAGTTGAGGGTTGGGGTGGATAGATCACACACATAGAAAAATCTAAGCAAGAGAATTTTAGATTGGAACAAGCTATGTAGGAAATAAACTGAATTAGAGATGGGAAGATAGCTACTTAGATTTGGTGGTTGGGGAAACGCTCTTAGATGAAATTTAGGCTGGGCACAGTGGCTCACACCTGTAATTCCAGGACTTTGGGAGGCCGAGGCGGGCAGATCACTTGAGGCAAGGAGTTCGAGACCAGCCTGGGCAACACGGGGAAACCCCATCTCTATTAAAAATACAAAAAAAAAAAAAAAATTAGCCGGGCGTGGCGAGGTGCACCTGTAGTCCCAGCTACTCGGGAGGCTGAGGCAGAGAATCGCTCTTGAACCCGGGAGGCGGAGCTTGCAGTGAGCCGAGATCGCGCCACTGCACTCCAGCCTGGGTGACACAGCAAGACTCCGTCTCAAAAATAAGTAAGTAAAATTAAAAATTAAAAAAAAAAAAAGAAATTTAAACTAGAAACCAAAAGATGAGGAAGGGGAAGTTTTTTACAGTCTGAGAGAAGTATTCCGAAGAGAGGAAATGGCCGTTGAAAAGGGGCTGGAATCAGAAAGAACTTGGGCTGTTCTAGAAGCAGAAACATCAGTGTGGCTGAAACAGAGAGTAACGAGTGGTTGGTGAGGTCAGCAGAATTTCAGTTCAATGGCAAGCTATTGAAAGGTTTTAAATAAGAGTAATTGAATCCAGTTAATGATTTAAGAAAGAAAAAGAACGACAGGCACGGTGGCTCATGCCTGTAATCCCAACACTTTGCAGGGCCTAGGCAGGCAGATCACGAGGTCAGGAGTACGAGACCAGCCTGGCCAACATAGTGAAACACCATCTCTACTAAAAATACAAAAATTAGCTGGGTATGGAGGTGTGTGCCTGTAGTCCCAGTTATTCAGGAGGCTGAGGCAGGAGAATCGCTTGAACCTGGGAGGCGTAGCTTGCAGTGAGCAGAGATGGTGCCACTACACTTCAGCCTAGGAGACAGAGTGAGACTTTGTCAAAAAAAAAAAAAAGAAAAATGAAAACGAAAAAGAAAATACTTAGGCTACCGTGTGAAGAGAATGAACTACCAAGAGAGCAAAAGTGGACTAGGTGGCTACCAATTAGGAAGCCATTTCTTGGATGGATCCATGGACAAATGGAAGGAAGGAAGGAAGGAAGGAAGGAAGGAAGGAAGGAAGGAAGGAAGGAAGGAAGGAAGGAAGAGAAGGGAGGAAAGAAAGAAACAGATGAATGAGAGACAAAAATAACTCTGATTACAGGTTGGGCCCGGTGGCTCACACCTGTAATCCCAGCACTTTTGGAAGCCGAGGTGAGTGGATTCCTTGAGTTTAGGAGTTCAGGACAAGCCTGGCCAACAAAATATACATCTTTACAAAAAATACAAAAATTAGCCAGGCATGGTGGTGAGTACCTGTAGTCTCAGCTACTTAGGAGGCTGAGGCTGGAGGACTGCCTGAGCCCAGGAGGTGGAGGTTGCAGTAAGCCATGATCAAGCCCCTGCACTCCAGCCTGAGTCATAGAGCAAGATCTTGCCTCAAAAAATAAAAATAACAAAAGAGCAAGCCTCATGACAGTCACTTGACCTAGATTTTTTAGCTTAAACTGGTTTTTAAGTCAAATTTCAAAAAGCAAAATCAAATTATTTTTAGTGAAGGAACATGCTAGAATTAAAATGTGGTTTTCTAAAATGATTACCTTGAAGCAGATGGTATATATTTAGCTATACACTTGCTGGCATATTGGTTTAAAATATATATTACTGTTTTATAGTCATAATGCTTCTACCAGCATCATAACCTTTGACAAAGCAATTCTATATCTAGAACTATATACCTTGAAAATACACAAATGCACGTAAGTTTTTGTATAAAGGATGTTCCTTGTAGCCTTATTTGAAACAAAGAAAGACAATAAATATCTTTCAATAGGGAAATGATTTAATAGAACATATATGTTTATTCTACTCAATACTATATAGCTATCTAAGTAAAAGGTATTCTCCCAAATATTCTGACATAGACTAATAGCCTTCCACAAATAGTAAAAAAAAAAAAAAAAAAAAAAGGCCGGGCTCAGTGGCTCACACCTGTAATTCCAGCACTTCGGGAGGCCAAGGCAGGCGGATCACAAGGTCAGGAGATCGAGACCATTCTGACGAACACAGTGAAACCCCGCCTCTACTAAAAATACAAAAAATTAGCTGGGTGCGGTGGCGGGTGCCTGTGGTCCCAGCTACTCGGGAGGCTGAGGCAGGAGAATGGTGTGAACCCAGGAGGCGGAGCTTGCAGTGAGCCGAGATCGCACCACTGCACTCCAGCCTGGGTGATAGGGTGAGGCTCTGTCTCTTAAAAAAAAAAAAAAAAAGTACGTTACAACCTATATTTGTTTGTGTGTATGTGTGTGTGTGAGAGAGAGAGAGACTGGGCATCGTGGTTCACTGTGACTCATGCCTGTAATCCAGCACTTTGTTATTTTTGGAGGTTCTGGTTTTGGTTTGGTTTTTTTAACTTCTACCCAAGAGCTACTATGCAATCTCAGTATTTTAAGAGGCTGAGGTGGGAGAACTGCTTGAGCCCAGGAGTTAAAGGCCATCCTAAGCAACATAGTGAGACCCCCATCTCTATTTTTAAAAAACAGGGCCAGGTGCAGTGACTCATGCCTGTAATACCAGCACTTTAGGAAGCCGAGGTGGGAGGATCACTTGAGGTCAGGAGTTTGAGACCAGCCTGGCCAACATGTTGAAACCCTGTCCCTGCTAAAAATATAAAAATTATCCAGGTGTGGTGGCAGGTGCCTGTAATTCCAACTACTTGGGGGGCTGAGACAGGAGAATCACTTGAACCTGGTAGGCAAAGATTGCAGAGAGCCAAGATCGCACCATTGCACTCCAGCCTGGGCAACAGAGGGAGACTCCGTCTCAAAAAATAATAATAATAAATAAATGAGAGAGAGAGTGAGAAAGAGTGAGAATAGAGAATGGTGCAGATCTGCGCTGTCTAATACCGTAACCACTAGCCACACGTCGCTACTGAGCACTTAAAATGCAGCTAGTCAGAACTGAGATGTGCTTTAAACGTAAAGTGCATACTGAATTTTTACTGAATTCTGAAAACTTACAATGAAAGAACATAAACTCTCTCCCCCATTTTCTTTTTTGAGACAGGGTCTTCCTGTGTCACCAAGGTTGGAGTGCAATGGCGCGATCTTGGCTCACTGCAGCCTTGACCTCCCAGGCTCAAGCAATCCTCCTACCTCTCAGTCGCTCAGGTAGCTGAAACTAGAGGCACATATCACCATACCAGGCTAATTTTTGTATTTTTGTAGAGATGGGGTTTTGCCATGCTGCCCAGGCTGGTCTCAAACTCCTGGATTCAAGCAGTCTGCTCATCTCAGGCTCCCAAAGTGCTGGGATCACAGGTGTGCACCATCACGCCCAGCCCTCATTAATTATTTTTATCTTTATTCCATGTTGTAATGATAATAGTTTAGATGAATGGAGTTAAATAAAATATATTCTTAAAATTAATTTCACGGCCAGGTGCAGTGGCTCACGCCTGTAATCCCAGCACTTTGGGAGGTCTAGGCAGGCGGATCACAAAGTCAGGAGTTTGAGACCACCCTGACCAGCATGGTGAAATCCCGTCTCTACTAAAAATACAAAAATTAGCTGGGCGTGGGGTGGCGCGTGCCTGTAATCCCAGCTACTCAGGAGGCTGAGGCAGGAGAAATGCTTGAACCCAGGAGGTGGAGGATACGGTGAGCCAAATCCCACCACTGCACTCCAGCCTGGGTGATAAAGCAAGACTCTGTCTCAAAAAAAAAATTAAAATTAAGTAATAATAATAATATGCACATTTAAATAGATGAGCTCATACCACCACCACCACATGTGAATAGTTTAAATAGCCTTTTATTTTTTTCAATCTCACTGCTCTTTTTGTAAAAAGAGTCACACCTTAAGAAGAAATTGGAATGTTAATTCACAAGAGATTCATGACTATGAGTAGGTGAGTGACTTGGAATAACCTTTGCAAATGCAGTCTGTATGGCTGAGGAAAAGATACAGAGGCTCTATTAGGTTGGTGCAAAAGTTATTACGGTTTTTGCCATTACTTTCGATGGCAAAAACTGCAGTACTTTTTGCACCAACCTAATAGAAGCCTAAAATTAACATTTCTGATTGATACTCTCCCTTGCACCGCTTTTCCACTAAAAATCAAGCAAAATCCAAGCCCTCCTAAAGCTTAAGAACCTCCCAGCCAACTGGGTAGCTGCCTCTCTCCTTTGTCCCACTTTCCAACTGAGTTCCAGAAAATGATAATAGAAAATCTTAAAAGTGACTGCTCTAGGGCATCTCTACTTATCTCTAGAAGCATCCAGACTTTTTCAATAGAAATCAGGAGACAAAATTAATTTGTGTTCAGTTTAATTTTTTAAATCAATACATTATCATTGGAAGTAGACAGGAGGACCCTTTGAACTTCCAAATATATTTCGAGATGGTGGAAATGTTTTATATCTTGCTTGGGGTGGTATTAACATAGGTGTATATTTGTGGAATTTTATTTATTTATTTATTTATGTATTTCTTTTGAGATGAAGTCTCGCTTTTGTCCCCCAGGCTGGAGTGCAATGGTACGATCTCGGCTCACTGCAACCTCCACCTCCTGAGTTCAAGAAGTTCTCCTGCCTCAGCCTCCCGAGTAGCTGGGATTACAGTCGCCTGCCACCACGCCCAGCTAATTTTTGTATTTTTAGTAGAGACAGGGTTTCATCATGTTGGCCAGGTTGGTCTCGAACTCCTGACCTCAGGTGATCCTCCCACCTCAGCCTCCCAAAGTGCAGGGATTATAGGCATGAGCCACTGCGCCTGGCCTATTTGCGTAATTTAAATTGTCTGCTTAAAATGAGAACATTTTGGCCAGGCGTGGTGGCTCATGACTATAATCCCAGCACTTTGGGAGGCCAAGGTGGGCAGATTACTTGAGGCCAGGAGTTTGAGACCAACCTGGCCAACATGGCAAAACCCTGTCTATACTAAAATACAGAAATTAGCCACTGCACTCTAGCCTCAGAGACAGAGGGAAACTCTGTCTCAAAGAAAAAAGGAAAAAAAGAGAGCATTTTATTGTATGTAAATTGTACCTGTTTAAAAATTTATCTGCATGACTGCAGAATGAATAAAATTAATAAAAACAAAAATTCAATAAGTGATTTCCATATATACATTCGCTCATAACATTAAAAAAAAGAAAACAATTTTCATTTATATAAATTGATTTGATGTTATCTGAATCGATTACTGAGCAATTGACCTGCTTGGAATTTCTGCCTTAGGAATTCTAAATCTAGAAGTGATGGGCAGATAAAACACAGTCTACTTTACTTTTTTCAGTCTAAAAAGATGGGGGACTGTCCCCCTTTTCAGAGCCTGTGGGCTTTCTGTGGGCAGCTCTGGAAGAAAAATCCTAAGGCATTTCTAAGAGCAAACCACACATCCAATTTTAACGCATTGTTTTTTTATTTTAATGTTATATGAAGTTTTATTCTCAAAATATATTAAAACACACACACACACACACACGAAGGGACTAAGATGTTATTTCACAGCACTTGCTTGCCGCAGTCTTTATGAAGAACACAGTTCCAAATTAATGGACAAGTTCCTCCCTGTGCTCTAGGTCATTCAAAGAAGGCAAGCTCCTTTGTCAAATCAGGAGCTCCAGCAGCCTATCAGGAGCTCAGATGCCAGGGTGGGAGTTTCTCAGTGGGATCTAGTATTGCTAGAAGAGCCTTGCTTATACAGCAAAAGACAGGCACATGGGCCTCTTCCCTTAGACTGTATCTGTCTCATATGCTTGGGAACTGCTGTGCAGAACACCGGGTGTGGCCTGAGGCAGCGTATACATGGCCCCCCAATGCTAGTCTATATTGCGCTGTTTCTAATTTTTTTTTTTTTTTTTTTTTTTTTGAGACAGTTTTGCTCTTGTCCCCAGGCTAGAGTGCAATGGCATGATCTTGGCTCACTGCAGCCTCCGCCTCCCAGGTTCAAGTGATTCTCCTGCCTCAGCCTCCCAAGTAGCTGGAATTACAGGTGCCTGCCACCATGCCTGGCTAATTTTTGTATCTTTTAATAGAGATGGGGTTTCATCATGCTGGCCAGGCTGATCTCGAACTCCTGGCCTCAGGTGATCCACTCACCTCGACCTCCCAAAGTGCTGGGGTTACAGGCGTGAGCCACCTCGCCCGGCTGTTTTTAATTCTCTAAGTTATCATTTGCCATCTCCTGGGCCCTTTGTAGTAATTCCCCTCCCTTTTTTGTTTTTCTGTGTCCATCTTTCGCATTCCAAATAGTTGACGTAAAGGGAGATTCCACCTTGAAAACCAGGGTTCCAGTCCTGGTTTGCTGCCACACTCTACTGATGACCTTGATCTTGACCTTGACCTTGTCTTCATTTATTTCTTTGATGAGGAGGGCGGACAGAAAAACATTGCTATAGTGCTTAAAAATTTTTTTTTATTACAAAAGAAAATGGAGAAAATAATTCAAACTATAGCAGAAACATGAAAAAGGGAAAAGTGAGTCTTCACTATTTGTCTCCATTGGTAACCATATTCATTTGGGTATATTCTTCCATATTTTTAAGGCAAAATCAAATTCAACAGTTATATATACCATTATGGAACCCTTTTTTTTTTCCTTTGAACTTAACTACATAGCATTCTCTGATAAGTAAGTTCCATGACAGCAAGGATTTTGACTGCTTCATTCACTGCTATATTTCTGGAGACCAGAATAGTGTTTGGCATAAAGTAGGTGCCAATAAATATTCACTGAATGCGCTGGGTGTGGTGGCTCACGGCTGGAATCCTAGCACTTTGAGAGGCCAAGGCGAGCAGGTCACTTGAGGCCAGGAGTTCAAGATCAGCCTGACCAACGTGGTGAAACCCTGTCTCTATTAAAAACACAAAAATTAGCCAAGCACGGTGGTGCACACCTGTAATTCCAGCTACTCCAGTGAGCATCTGGGCAGGAGAATCGCTTAAACCCAGGAGGCGAAGGCTGCAGTGAGCCAAGATTGCACCACTGCACTCCAGCCTGAGCAACAGAGTGAGACTCTGTCTCAAAAAAAAAAAATTAAAAAAACAAAAACAAAACAAAACAGAAGGGGACCGAACAGACACATTCCTGGCTCCATGGAACTCCTAGTTGATCTGACAGGAAAAAAAAAAGAAGTACATAGTGCTTTGCACATAGTAAGCACTTAATAAGTATTTGTTGAATTAGCAAAAAAGCATAATGACAAAGCAACCTAATTCTTTTTACTTGCACCAGTGTATTGACATAACACTATAATCAATGGTTCCCTTATTGATTGTAAAAATCTCCGCAAACACCATTGCAATGATCGGCCTTGTACACATACCCCTATTTAAAGATTTTGGTAGGATAAGAATGTCTTTTGAGAGGGACCATCGATCTGCTTCAAATGTGTCCTGAAGTTTCTTCTCACTAGAATTTCACGACCTTAAGACACTTATGGGCTGGGCACGATAACTCACGCCTGTAATCCCAGCACTTTGGGAGGCAGAGGCGAGTGGATCACCTGAGGTCAGGACTTCGAGACCAGCCTGGCCAACAGGGTAAACCCCATCTCTACTAAAAATACAAAAAATTAACTGAGCGTGGTGATAGGCACCTGTAATCCCAGCTATCCGGGAGGCTTAGGTAGGAGAATCGCTTGAACTCAGGAGGTGGAGGTTGCAGTGAGCCGAGATTATACCATTGCACTCCAGCCTGGGTGACAGAGCAAGACTCTATGTCAAAAAAATTAAAAAGACACTTAAGATTAATTTTTTAGCCTGTATGAGCTGCTCCCTATAATTAATTTTGTAAAATGATCTCCCTTACGTATCTCCCTACAGAATGCCAGTCCCTCCCAAAACTATCTAGATGCAGCCCGACACTCTAATTCACACAAGACTGTCAGAAAGACTTCCAGAAACAAGCAGGCTGGCTACAGCCTTGCTGGCCAACATCTTCTGCATGCAACACAATCACAGCTTAGTCATCACCTGGGGAGGAGCAGTTTTTAGGCGGTGATAGGCCCACATTGTTAATTCATTCCTATGTGCTGAGGATGGCTCAGCAGAAAAAGGGAACTAGACAAAAGAGTAAGACCCCAACAAAGGCCTGAGCTGAACAATGTTGAAAAACAAAGGCCACTTTGGCCTGGATGAGAGTTAATGTGGGTCTGAGAGCAGTGGGTCACAACTGTAATCCCAGCACTTTGGGAGGTCGAGGTGGGAGGATCACGCATTCAGGAATTTGGGACCAGCCTGGCCAACATAGTGAACCCCATCTCTAATAAAAATACAAAAATTAGCTGGGTGTGGTGGCGCACGCCTGTAGTCCCAGCTACTCAGGAGGCTGAGGCAGGAGAATTTCTTGAACCCAGGAGGCGCAGGTTGCAGTGAGCCGAGCTTGTGCCACTGCACTACAGCCTGGGCAACAGAGTGAGACTCTGTCTCAAAACAAAGAGTGAATATGGAAGCTTCCGGGTATTTGTGAGTTCTCTAAGAAGTGAACTTGCAGAGTCACACTCTGTCTGAGCACTCTAATGGAAGTCTTCCAGAAAGTTACCTTTCTGATTAATTTTTTTGCTCCAGAAATATTTAGGCCGGGCATGGTGGCTCACACCTAAAATCTCAGCACTTTGGGAAGTTCAGGCAGGGGGGATCGCTTGAGCCCAGGAATTTGAGACCAGCCTAGCCAACATGGTGAAACCTTGTCTCTTCCAAAACTGTGCAAATTAGCCTAGCGTGGTGGTGCATGGCTATAGTCCCAGCTACTGGGGAGGCTGAGGCCGAAGAATGAATTGTACCCAGGAGGTCAAGGCTGCAGTGAATGAAGATCATGCCACTGCACTCCAGCCTGGGCGACGGAGTGAGATTCTATCTCAAAAAACAAACACAAACAAACAAAAAACAGTAAAAAAAAATTTTAGTAAGTTCCAATTGTGTGTCACAATTGTGCCAGGCACTGGGAGCAACAATAAGCAAGACAGACCAAGTCTTTACCACCTTGAAATTTAAGTTTAAGGACCACTCTCTATCAAAGGATCCGGCGCTGGCAGTATAGATTGCTGAAGGCCTTTGCCTTCTTTCAGACAACAGAATTTGTGTCCCAGTCACTGCTTCTTCTTCTGCAAAAAATATAGCTTCAGTTTGGTCCACAAATACAGAAGTTGGTCAGAGATATTTTCTTTCAAGAGCACAACAAGTAAAACTTGGCAATACACACTAATTGAATGCACTTCCTTTTTCCCTGGGAGCTCCTGCCACATCTCAGCCCTGCAGGGCAGTCTTCATAAGGGAGGCAAAAGAAGGGTTGTGCACTGCCACTGACAGTTGGACAGGTAGTGCTCAAAGAAGCCTAAACCTCAATATTCTGAGGGAATCTTCAAGATCAAGGTAGACCTGGCCGGATGCAGTGGCTCACGCCTGTAATCCCAGTGCTTTGGGAGGCTGAGGCGGGTGGATCATGAGGTCAGAAGTTCGAGACCAGCCTGTCCAACATGGTGAAACCCTGTCTCTACTAAAAATACAAAAAATTAGTTAGGTGTGTTAGTGCATGCCTGTAATCCCAGCTACTGGGGAGGCTGAGGCAGCAGAATCACTTGAACCCAGGAGGCGGAGGTCGCAGTGAGCCAAGATTGTGCCATTGCACTCCAGCCTGGGCAACACAGCGAGACTCTGTCTCAAAAAAACAACAACAAAAAAATGGATCACAGATCTCTTTGAAAATCAGTGGCCCCTTTAGACTTTCTGTGCCAAAAAAGTTATGCATTCACCCCAGCACCTAGTTTTCCCTAGTTTATCTAAAGTTTCATGGACATAAGATGTGCCCTAATTTCCCGGAGCTCCAGAGACCCCACGTCAAGAATTCCTAGTGTATATAAAAGCCCGTTTGAGCTCTAACATCCATGATTAACAGTCTCTGGGTTGGGTAACTCTGTTGGTTTAAATACAGAGGCAATGACATGCCTGTTTAAGTTCAGGTCAGGTCCTAGTTCAATTCCCATGTGACTCATTATCTTCCGAAAATGGGAAAACTCTGCTCCATGGCAGGGGACAGAACCTCCAAAACCAGTCAGCTGACACAGCCCACAGTTTCTGAAAAAGACAATACAAAGCTCAAAAATAAGGTGGTTGGATCTATGGCATTGCAAAGCGACAACCCGAAGGTTGTGAGGGTTGCTGCCCACTGCTGACATAGCAGTAATACTCATTGGGCTCCTCCACTTCATATACGTCCTCCTCAATGGTATAGATGTTTTCTTCTGAGCGAATTCCCTCTGCTACTGCATTTGCCAATCCTGAGGGAGGGATGTTGGCCAAAGAGATGAGGCTGTGGAAATAAAGTGTTGAAGCTGAGTTAAGCCTTTCCCAGGTAACACGGAATCGAGTTAAGAGAATAGGCTTTCCCAAAGAGACAGCAACTAAATACGGTGCATGATCTTTGATCAGATGCTGAACAAGGAGAAAAGCCAAGAAACAGCAATAAAATACTATGGGGAAACAACTGAGAAAATTCCCATTAATTTTAATTTTCTTAGGTATAACAATAGCATTGTGATAGCTCAGAGAATATCTTTATTTCTAGGAGTTGCACGCTGAAGTTTAGGTGAAGTGTCAAGATGTCTGCAATTATGTACACATTTAGATTTTTTAAAAATAGGCCTGGCACCATGGCTCACGCCTGTAATCCTAGCACTTTGGGAGGCTGAGGTGGGTGGATCATGAGGTCAGGAGTTCGAGACCAGCCTGGCCAACATGGTGAAACCCCACCTCTACTAAAGATACAAAAAAATCAGCCAGCGTGGTGGCGTGCACCTGTAATCCCAGCCACTCGGGAGGCTGATGCAGAGAATCACTTGAACCCAGGAGGCAGAGGTTACAGTAAGCAGAGATCGCACTACTGCACTCCAGCCTGGGTGACACAGCAAGACCCTGTCTCAAAAAAAAAAAAAAAAAATTATTAATGCTTTAGATAGCATTCAATGTTCAGAAGTTTTTGTTTTGTTTTATTTGATGCGGGTCTTTCTCTGTCACCCAAGTAGGAGTGTAGTGGCACAATCATGGCTCATTGCAGCCTTCATCTCCTGTGCTCCAGCAATCTTTCCACCTAATTTTTCTATTTTTTGTAAAGAAGAGGTCTCATTATGTTGCCCAGGCTGGTCTCGAACTCCTGGGCTCATGTGATCCTCCCACCTCAGCCTCCCAAAGTCCTGGGCTTATAAGTGTAAGCCACAGCACCTGGCCCAGAGTCATTTTTGTAATCCAAATATATTGCATCCCATTCGTGTGCCAAACATCACTAAAAGTCTAAAATCTAGTAAGTTACGTAAGCCATACCTATTTGAAAGGGATATGTGTGTGTGTGCATAATCAGGAATGAAGGTTAAGACAGGAGTCTGTAATAGACTAGCAGTTCTTAGCCCTGACTGTTCATTAGAATCACCTGGAGAGCTTTTAGAACATTATCTATGCTTAGGCTTCATCCCCAGAGATTCTGACTCAGTTGCTCTGGGGTTGGCCCTGCATTAGTACACTTCGGTGCCCGGGTGATTCTAATAGGAAACCAAAGTTGAAAATGCCTGGGCTGGTTTACAGAAATGCTGAGAACAGATACTGGGTGTCTTGCTCACTTCTCTAATGCCAAAGTTCAGCCCAGACCCTGGATATAATAGGAGCTCAATCCGTTGATGTTTCAGTTCATTGGAAAAACCATTAATATCGAGATGAATAAGCATATTGTATTATTAGGGAGATAAATTGTATACCTTAACTTTAGAACTAAAGAAGCTAAAGGTATCAGGAAGTAAACACAGCAGTATGTTACATTTTCTCTTCATAACTAGACCTAGAGGAAAAAGGAAGTATAAACTCAGATCTCAAAGCCCCAGGACAGGACTTCTCAGAGTAAAGATCAGACATGTTAAGAGTATGGACTGCCAAGATTCTCACCTTTCCCCAACCCCATTCCATTATTCTTACCTTAAATTCTGTGTCTTCTCTTTGCTATGAGAATACCCTAGATAAAGGGGGAAAGAAAAGTCAATAAAAATGCCTTCATAAAATAAATGAGACAAGAAATCAAACAGGCTCACTGGAGGCATGCATTGTTCAGGGAAATCTGGTCTCACCTTAGATTGAGTTGAATGAAACTCTCAATATGTGCCTTAGATAATTATATGGACTGGCTAGAAAATAATAATAAAGATGCATTTTTCTTATTTAACAATTATGAGGCCTCTACTATGTGTCTGGCAGTTTGCTTGGCACGAGGAACACAGGAACGTAAAAGTGAATTGTGAGCCCTAATTTCATGAAGCTTACGTTCTCCTGTGGGAGACCAAAGAAATAAAAGAAAACAGTACCCCAGACCCAAAACCAGCCTGACCAACATGGAGAAACCCCGTCTCTACTAAAAATACAAAATTAGCCGGGTGTGGTGGCCCATGCTTGTAATCCCAGCTATTCGGGAGGCTGAGGCAGGAGAATCGCATGAACCCGGGAGGCGGAGGTTGCGGTGAAGCAAGAATGAGCCATTGCACTCCAGCCTGGGCAACAAGAGCGAAACTCCATCTCAGAAAAAAAAAAAAAAAGGAAACAGTAAATAGGAAAAAAAAAAAATTTCAAATTATGATGTATTATAAAGGAAACCAACATCATATTGAAACAGATAATAGAGAGGGTGGTCAGGGAAGGACCCTCAGAGATGACCTTTAAGCTCACTTCTGAAATGAGTCAGCCAAGTAGAGAGCCAGAAGGAGCATTCCAGGATGAGGGAACCCTCTGTAAATATCTTGCTGAATGCCTGAAACTGAAAACATGGCTGGACTAAGGGAGGGGCCCAAGATAACGTCTGAAAGGTAGGCTGGGGCTAGGTCTAACAAAACCTTTCCAGCCATAATCGGGAATCTGTATTCGATTCTAAGACCTGTAGGAAACTTAGATTTCCTTAAAGGGCAGAGATGTGATCCTTATTTGTTTTGGGTTTCTTTTAGCCGCTGAAAACAACTTCCTTATCTCATAATTTCCATGTTGTGCGTCAGGAATTCAGGTGTGGCTTACTGGGTACCTCTGGATCAAGGTCTTTCATGATCTCTTTCAAGGTATCTTCCCGGGGATGCAGTTTCAAATATTTGAAACTGAAAATTTTTCTTTTTCTCTTTTTTTTTTTTTTTTTTTTTGGAGACAGGGTCGTGCTTTATTGGCCAGGCTGGAATGCAGTGGCAAGATCATATCCGATTGCAACTTTGAACTCCTGGGCTCAAGGGTTGTACCCATCTCAGCTTCTGAATAGCTAGAATATAGGTGCACACCACCACAGCTGGATAATTTTTTAAATGTTTTTGGGCTAGATGCAGTGGCTCACGCCTGTGATCCTAACACTTTGGGAGGCAAGGCAGGCAGATTTCTTGAGCTTGGGAGTTCGAGACCAGCCTGGGCAACATGGCAAAACCTCATCTCTACTAAAAATACAAAAACTAGCCAGGTGTGCTGGCACATGCCTGTGGTCCAAGCTACTTGGAGGCGGAGGCAGGTGGGTCACTCGAACTCGGGAGGTAGAGGTTGCAGTGAGCTGGGATCGCACCACTGCACTGCAGCCTGGGTGAATCTCAACATGTTGCCCAGGCTAGTCTCAAACTCCTGGCCTCAAGTGACTCTCCTGTCTTGGCCTCCCCAAGTCTTAGGATTATAGGCATGAGCCATTGTGCTCAGATATTGATTGGGGTTTTAATATTGGATTAGAAGGAGGAATAAAGAAATGAGAAGATAAATTAAGTAGAGATAATGATGCCTTGGAGTAAGGTAATGGCCAAAAGAGATGCAGAATAATGAAAATACTTTAGATATATGTTGGAGGAAGACTGCAGGAATCTTTTGTTGTTGTTTTTCTTTGAGACAGAGTCTCCCTGTGTCACCCAGGCTGGAATGCAACAGCAAGATCCTAGTTCACAGCCTCAAACTCCTGGGCTCAAGTGATCCTCCTGCTTCAGGCTCCTGAGTAGCTGGGACTATAGGCGTCCACCACCATACCCAGCCCTAAGGAATCTCAACATCTAAGGATCAGGCAGAAGAACTGAAAAGCAATGGATCAAATAGGAGAATGTCATTTCAGAAGCCAAGAGAAGGACGACTTTCCAGAATGAGTGATCAACTTAAAAGGCTGACTATAATAAAGATAAAGGTATCAGGCTGGGAACGGTGGCTCACACCTATAATCCCAGCACTTTGGGAGGCCAAGGTGGGTGGATCACCTGAGGTCAAGAGTTTGAGACCAGCCTGGCCAACATGGTGAAACCCCCATCTACTAAAAATACAAAGTTAGCCAGGCGTAGTGGTGCATGCCTGAAATCCCAGCTACTCAGGAGGCTGAGGTGGAAGAATCACTTGAACCCGGGAGGTGGAGGTTACAGTGAGTCAAGATTGCACCATTACACTCCAGCCTGGGCAACAAGAGTGGCAGAAACCATAACGGTGAGGAGCAGGACAGTCCTGGTTTCAATTCCTATATCTATCAATTAACTGTGTAATGCAGGCAAGTGACCTAACCTTTTAGCATGCTGATTCTCCATTAGAAACATAGGGTAGTTACGAGAATTTAATGCACGTAAAGCACTTAGCAGCTTCAGTCCACAGTTAGTGGGGTGACCAACTCATCCCTGTTTTTCTTGGACTGTTCCAGTTTTAGCTCTAGAAGTCTCACATATCTTAGGAACACCCTTTAGTCTTAAGCCAGTCTTAGGTGATTGCTCACTCCACACAGACAGTCCCTGTTTGCCTATTAGTAAGAAAGGCTGCTATGTTGTATTACACTCTGGTGGTACACACCTGTTGTCACAGCTACTCTGGAAGCTGAGTCAGGAGAAACACTTGAACCCGGGAGGCGGAGGTTGCAGTGAGCTGAGATCGCGCCACTGCACTCCAGCCTCCATCTCAAAAAAAAAAAAAAAGAAAGAAAGAAAG
This sequence comes from Papio anubis, assembly GCF_008728515.1. Lineage (NCBI taxonomy): Eukaryota > Metazoa > Chordata > Mammalia > Primates > Cercopithecidae > Papio > Papio anubis. The sequence continues at coordinate 149,733,003 of NC_044980.1, forward strand.
AAAGAAAGAAAGAAAGAAAAGTGTGCGAGGTTTTGGGGGTAATGGAAGTATTATTTAGATCTTGATTGTGGTGATGGCTTCCTACTGTAATTCTTCATCAAAATTCATCAACTTGAACACACTTTTTTTTTTTTGTTTTGGAGACTGTCTCACTCTGTGGCCCAGGCTGGACTGCAAAGATGCAATCACAGCTCACTGCAGCCTCCTGGGCTCAAGTGATCCTCCCACCTCAGCCTCCTGAGTAAATGGGACTACAGGTGTGTGCCACCATGCTCACCTCGTTATTATTATTATTACTGTGTACAGACAGCATCCTGCTTTGCTGCCCATGCTGATCTTGGTCTCAAACACCTGGGCTCAACTGATCCTCTCACCTCAGCCTCCGAAAGTGTTGAAATTACAGGCATGAGCCACTGCACCCGGCCATTGTATTTATTTATTTATTTGCTTATTTATTTATATTTTATTACTATTATTTTTTTAAGACAGAGTCTCACTCTTTCGCCCAGGCTGGCATGCAGTAGCAAGATCTGAGCTCACTGCAACCTCTACCTGCCAGGTTCAAGTGATTCCCCTGCCTCAGCCTCCCGAGTAGCTGGGATTACAGGCATGCGCCACCACACCTGGTTAATTTTGTGTTTTTAGTAGAGATGGGGTCTCACCATGCTGGGCTGTTGGTCTTGAACTCCTGACTCGTCGATTCACCTTGCCTCAGTCTTCCCAAAGTGCTGGGATTACAGGCATAAGCCACCACGCAGGGCCTGTTTTTTTGTTGTTGTTGTTTTGTTTTTGTGGGTTTTTTTTTTTTAAGGACAAGTAACTTAGAAAAAGCTATGTGCTGGCCGGGCGCGGTGGCTCAAGCCTGTAATCCCAGCACTTTGGGAGGCCGAGACGGGCGGATCACGGCGGTCAGAGATCGACCATCCTGCTAACACGTGAAACCCTGTCTCTACTAAAAATACAAAACTAGTCGATGGCTACGCTTCTGTAGTCCCAGCTACTGGGGAGGCTGGAGGCAGGAGAATGGCGGAACCCGAAGCGGAGCTTGCGGTGAGCTGATCCCGCCACTGCACTCCAGCCTGGGCGCCAGATAGACCGCCTCAAAAAAAAGCTATGTTAAGTACCTCATGATGGAGGAAAACATTCTGTAACCCCAATCATGACCCAGTGTTTTTTTTTTTTTTGTTTTTTTTTTTTTTGAGACGAGTCTCATGAATTTCCCAGGCTGGAGTGCAGTGGCCGGATCTCAGCTCACTGCAAATTCGCTTCTTCTGGTTCACGCCATTCTCCTGCCTCCCAGCCTCCGCAGTAGCTGGGACTACAGGCCACGCCACCTTGCCTGGCTAGTTTTTGTATTTTAGTAGAGACGGGTTTCACCGGGTTAGCCAGGATGGTCTCGATCTCCCGACCTTGTGATCCAGACGTCTTGGCCTCCCAAAGTGCTGGGATTACAAGCTTGAGCCACCACGCCCGGCCAATGACCCAGTATTAAACGGACTTGCACTCTACTCCCAAAGAGGTATGCCTGAGAAACCAGTAACAGAAAAGTGCACAGAAGGGAGTGTTTTTTGCTGCTGTGTTTCCTAATAAACCTAGCATATTCATGAAGTAAAGAAATTGGTTTGCTGGAATCAGCCTGCCTGGATTTGAATTCGGTTCTGCCAGGTACTGATATTGAAACCTTGGGAAGGCAGCTTACTGCCAAACCTTGGGATGGCACTATTCCTTACCTCATTAGACAGTAAGGATGATAAAATGTATGTAAAACATTTAACGCAGTGCCTGCCTGGCACACAATAAATATTAAATTAAAATTAGCCATTATTGTTAGGATTTGGATGGACAAAAGGGTATTTAGTCTAATCACCTTTGGGTATAAACGTGAATTTGCATTTCTATCTAGGTTTTACTGGTTCTCATTTAAGAATTTGTTATCAGAAGGAGAGAGAAACAAAAAACACTTACATTTGAAAATTAAAGCGCCAAAGATAAGAGCCAGAGCCAGCCCAGCAGAGATCCCTGCTGCGATGTAGATGGCTGTTCTGATGGTTGCTCCAGAGTCCCGTAACTCATTGGTCAATGTGAATATTTGCTACGCAAACACAAACAAGATTTAAGCAGAAAATAGCTAGAAATCGCTTGTGTACTCAGGCTCATGATTTGCGAATTGGACCATCCCTTTTACAACATCACAAGATGGCAGAGTCCTTGAAATCACCTTTCATCTGTCACCTTGTAGCCAACACTTAAGCCAACCCAAGAAAGAGACTCGCTTAACCTTTGGAGTTAGCGGGGAAACAAAATGTGCCCTTCTGTGTTGTGGGTGGAGAAGGAGCTCTTAAGACCCTTCCCCTGCCCCTGCAAAAATTGGTTTTAGAGTGGAGTCTTGTTGGTTCAAGACCCCCTAAGATTCCCCAGAGAGTTTTAGAGTAGTTTCCATTTGGTGTCTTGCTGTGAAACCTCTATTTTTCACAAAAAGACAGTGATTCAATAGCCAAGACTTTACAGACAGATGGTCCTGCATTCAAATCCGAGTTCTGAGGCCGGGCACAGTGGCTCACATCTGTAATCCCAGCACTTTGGGAGGCCAAGGCAGGCGGATCACCTGACATCAGGAGTTTGAGACCAGACTGGACAACATGGTGAAATCCAGTCTCTACTAAAAATACAAAACTTAGCCAGGCATGGTGACACATGCCTGTAATCCTAGCCACTGGGGAGGCTGAGGCAGGAGAATTGCTTAAACCCAGGAGGCGGAGATTGGAGAGAGTTGAGATCATGCCCCTGCATGCCAGCCTAGGCAACAGAGCGAGACTCTATATCAAAAAAAAACTAAAAAACAAAAAAACAAATCCCAGCTCTGCCACTAAGGGCTGAGTAACCCTGTAGAGTTATGAGGAAAATTAAGTGACAGAAAATATAAAATGCTTATTACAGGGCCTGGTACATAACAAATGTTCAATCAGTGGTAGTTATTATTGCTATTGCTCTAGTTAACTTCATTTTCTGAAAACTGAGAGTCACACAAAATAAATTCTGTTTCTAAAATTTCAGTCTATGTTCTCTGTTTTCCTCTTTAAAAACTGTGATTAGGCCGGGCGCGGTAGCTCACGCCTGTAATCCCAGCACTTTGGGAGGCCAAGGTGGGCGGATCACAAGGTCAGGAGCTCAAGACCAGGCTGGCCAACATGGTGAAACCCCATCTCTACTAAAAATACAAAAATTAGCCAGGTGTGGTGGTGGGTGCCTGTAATCCCAGCAACTAGGGAGGCTGAGGCAGGAGATTTGCTTGAACCTGGGAGGTGGAGGTTGCAGCCAAGATCGCACCATTGCACTCCAGCCTGGGCAACAAAAGCAAAACTCCACCTCAAAAAATAAATAAACAAACAAACAATAATTATAGGCCAGGCCCACACCTATAATCCCAGCACTTTGGGAAGCTGAGATGTGAGGATCACTTGAGGCCAGGAGTTAGGGAGCAGCCTGGGCAACATATTGAGACCCCATTTATAAAAAACACACACACACACACACACAAAAAATAATTATAAACATTTTTAAAGTAATGAATTTAAGAAAGTTAAATCTTCCATTTATTCTACATACATTTACACATTGATTCAATACAGATTACTCCTACAATAACAGGAGTCCTATATGTAAGATATTGTGCATTAAGCATTGTGGGCACATACAGGTCCTTAAAAAGCACTGTTTGATTGCAAAGAGAGAAGAAGCAAATACAAGATGCTGAGCATCAGTTGTGAATACACAGGGAAGAAACTGAGTCAAATAAATGTGGACTCCTAGATATGTCCTCAAGTAATTTTTTTTTTTTTTTTTTTTTTTTTTTTTGGAGACAAGGTCTTACCCTGTCACCTAGGATGGAGTGCAGTGGCATGATCACAGCTCATTGCTCATCATAGCCTCAACCTCCTGTGCTCAAGCAATCCTCCTGCCTCAGCCTCCCAAGTAGCTGGAACTACAGGTATGCCGCACCATGCCTGGCCAATTTTAAAAAAACATTTTTTGTAGAGACAGAGTGTCACTATGTGGCCCAGGCTGGTCTCAAACTCCTGGTCTCAAGCAATCCTTCCACCTTGGCCTCCTAAAGTGCTGGGATTACAGGCGTAAGTTACTGTGCCTGGACTCCTCAAAGAATTTTTAAGTCATTGCTGCAAGTTTGCTTTCTAGTGGTTTTTCTTTTATGACTGAGTTTCACTTTTGTTGCCCAGGCTGGTGTGCAGTGGCGCGACCTCAGCTCACTGCAACCTCCACCTCCTGGGTTCAAGCGATTCTCCTGCCTCAGCCTCCCAAGTAGCTAGTACTACACAGGCACACACCACCACACCTGGCTAATTTTTTGTATTTTTAGTGGAGATGGGGTTTCACCATGTTGGCCAGGCTGGTCTCAAACTCCTGACCTCAGGTGATCCACCATCCTCGGTCTCCCAAAGTGCTAGGATTACCGCGTGAGCCACTGCACCCAGCCAGTTTTTCTTTTATTCTAAGAAGGTAGCAGGGACAGTAAAATTGAGGTTAATTAAGGTATGGTTTTATTTATAGTTAAATACATAAAATTGGCTGGGCGCCATGGCTCATGCCTGTAATCCCAGCACTTTGGGAGGCTGAGGCGGGCAGATCACCTGAAGTCAGGAGTTCAAGACCAGCCTGCCCAATGTGGTGAAACCCCGTCTCTACTAAAAATACAAAAATTAGCTGGATGTGGTGGTGGGCGTCTGTAATTCCAGCTACTCAGGAGGCTGAAGCAGGAGAATCGCTTGAACCTGGGAGGTGGAGGTTGCAGTGAGCTGAGATCACACCATTGTATTCCAGCCTGGGCAACAGGAGCGAAACTCCATCTCAAAAAAATAATTAAAATAAAAATACAAAATTAGCCGGGTGTAGTGGCGCATGCCTATAATCCCAGCTACTCAGAAGGTTGAGGCAGGAGAATCGCTTGAACCCAGGAGGCAGAGGTTGAGGTGAGCCAAGATCACACCATTGCACTCCAGCCTGGGCAACAAGAGTGAAACTCTGTCTCAAAAAAAAAACAAAAACAAAAAACAACTTATGGCTTTAAATACTCCTGATTGGTGTCTTGTCATATATAAAGAGGTAAATTTAAATACTCTTTCCCATTTGGGTTGTGATGGAAGCAAGAAGAATGGTATTCTAGGGAGATGAAGAATCTCTGAACCTTCCACAGGGTAGACAGTTGTGAAATTGAAAAATAAGAGGGACAAAATGCTAATGTTCCTTCTTTGTGGTTTTCAAGCTCTTACTATATGCCAGGCACTTTACCCGCATCACCTCAGTCCTTCATTACAACAGGGCTATGAGGTTAGAACTGTCATCATCAACATGTTATAGCCGAGGAATCTGAAGCTAAGGGAACTTCAGGCTTTTTACCTCAAGGACAGGGTGTGCATGAAGGAAGTCTAGAGCCATACTTTTCCCCTCCAAGTTGAGCACAACACAGCTCACAAAAAAAGTTACTTACTGTCAGGTTTACGTCAGGGAGGCTCCCCAGTGTCTGTGTCTCTGCTATAAAAAGAGAAAGAGAAAGTGAGGAAAAACAGCCAATAGTTAAGAACGTTTAAAACGTTAAAGAATAGTTAAGAACGTTTTCTTTTATCTAAGTTTTTAAAAAATCTTAATGATGCCTATAATCCTATTTGAAACGAATTCTACTCCATACTCGTCACAATAATTAACGGAGAGACCAACAAAATTTACTGAACACCCAGGAATCAACTTTAGGATGGCCACATTTTTTCATCTAGACAATGAACCCTACTATTTTATGAAATAGAGAATTCTGCCAAGAAGTCCTACTTAAATATGTGCTTTGTTTTTTTTCACAAGATCCTAATGAGTTCTACAAAAATCCAGGAATATTGATAACACTCAGGCATTATTTATTTATTTATTTTTTTAGAGACAGAGTTTCACTCTGTCACCCAGGCTGGAGTGCAGTGACATGATCTCAGCTCGCTGCAACTTCTGCTTCCCTGGTTCAAGCAATTCTAATCCCTCAGCCTCCCAAATAGCTAGGACTACATGCATGCACCACCATGCCCAGCTAATTTTTGTATTTTAAGTAGAGACAAGGCCATGTTGGCCAGGCTGGTTGTGAACTCCTGACCTCAGGTGATCTGCCCACCTCAGCCTCCCAAAGTGCTGGGATTACAGGTGTGAACCACCAGGCTTGGCCTTAGGCATTATATTCTAATTAGATTTTTAAAGACAACAAAAATTCACTTCCTTTTTTTTGAGACAGAGTCTCACTCTGTTGCCCAGGCTGGAGTGCAGTGGCACAATCTCAGCTCACTGCAGCCTCCATTTTCTTTTTCTTCTTTTTCTTTTGGCGAGACAGTCTCACTCTGTCACCCAGGCTGGAGTACAGTAGCATGATCTCGGCTCACTGCAACCTCCGCCTCCCAAGTTCAAGCGATTCTCCTGCCTCAGCCTCCCGAGTAGCTGGGACTACAGGGGTGCACCACCACACCCAGCTAATTTTTGTATTTTTAGTAGAGATGGGGTTTCACCATATTGACCAGGCTGGTCTTGAACTCCTGACCTCAAGTGATCTGCCTGCCTTGGCCTCCCAAAGTGCTGGGATTACAGGCGTGAGCTACCGTGCCGTGCCCAGCCTCCATTTTCTTAAATAAGTTTTGCATTTACTCATGAGAAGGGAGACAGGGTTGCCTACAAATGAAAATAATCACTGTGGCCACAATGTAATAGGAACCAGGGCTTGTGCTAAACTTTCAGTGAAGGAGCTCATTTTAGAGATACTTAGAAGCACTTACTTTAGAACTACTCTTCTAAAGAGACTGACTGTTAGTCCCATTGCACAGATGAAGAAACTGAAAATCAGGGAAGTGAAGTGACTAACCCAAGGTCACACAACTTAGCAAATGACAAAATGGCCTTCCAATTTAAGTCTGCATAGATTTAAATGCACATTCTTAATTATACTGCCTTCACCAGCCTTTACCTCAGTGCTGTCATTATGAAGAGGGTCACGTTGCCCAGCCACCTACTCACCATCTTTCCTTCCTGTTCATCTGTTTATTTCATCTGCAGATCCATTCCATGAATATGCACTATGCCCTTACTCTAGGCACAGGAGACAGAGCAGGGAACAAGAGGGGCACAGGCCCTGACCTCATGAACGCTGAATTCTAAACCTAAGTACCTTGCCAGCTCTTGGGAAATAAAGCGTGCTTACTCATTTTTATGGCTGAGTCAGAGATGTTGAAACTTCTTAAATGTCACAGCCACCTTCTGGAAGCCTTAAGTCAGAACCCTTTAATGTGTATAAAGGGTTTGACTAAATGCTGGTTTAACAAACTATAGTTTAAATATTATAAAGGCATAGCCTCAGCCTAAAATTATTGAAGAAAATAAAGATTATGTTCCACTTACTTTTGCCCTAATTACCAGAAAAAAATTTAAAGTATAAAAACCACAGGCCGGGTGCGGTGGCTCACGCCTGTAATCCCAGCACTTTGGGAGGCCAAGGCAGGCGGATTACGAGGTTAGGAGATTGAAACCATCCTGGCCAACATGGTGAAACCCTGTCTCTACTAAAATACAAAAAATTAGCCAGGCGTGGTGGTGTACGCCTGTAGTCCCAGCTACTCAGGAAGTTGAGGCAGTGGAATCGCTGGAACCCAGGACGTGGAGGTTGCAGTGAGCCAAGATGGCGCCATCGCGCTCCAGCCTGGTGACAGAGCAAGACTACTTCTCAAAAAAAAAAAAAAACCTTCATCAGTACAACTGCTAAGTAAACATGAATCTTAAGTGCACATAAGATTTTCAACTGTAAATCCAGTTTCAGCCTCCCTATAATTATTTTTCTTGATAAAAATGGTAAAAACAACTTCTTTTTAAACTTCATTTTGCTATGAAAATGATCAGTAAAATCAAGCACTGTTGTGTTATTACAGCATTTTTTCACACAGATTTGGCCACCAACCAAGATGGATGGGACAGTTGAAGGGAGTGGCAATGTTCTTTCTGGAGAACCCAAGATTTGCCTCAGGGGACAGGTAGCAGTGAAGGTGAGATGTGATGGCCTTAACAGTGTATACATTTAGTAGTTACCATCTATTCGGCACTTATTAGGTGCCAGACATGGTGCTTAGCACCGTATACATACAATCTCATTTAATCCTCAACCACAATAAGTAGGTACTACTATTTTCCCCATTTTTCAGATGACAATACTGAGTCTGACAGAGCCACTTTGCCCAAGATCACACAGCTATTAATTGGGAAAGCTAGGATTTAAAGCAGATCTACTCCAGAGCTGAGAACTCACCTGTGACCCAGTCCTTCCTCCTTCAGGTAGAAGAGAAGTTACATTTGTTCTGTGTTCAAATTCCAGGCCCTTGGATCTCTTACTTTTAAAGGCTCTACTCCATTTTTTTTTTTTTTTTTTTTTTTTTTTTGCTGAGAAAGGGTCTTGCTCTGTTGCCCAGGCTTGGAGTACAGTGGCACCAACTTGGCTCAGTGAATCCTCAGCCTCCTGAGTTCAAACAATATTCCTGCCTCAGCCCCCTCAAGTAGCTGGGACTACAGGCCCATGCCACCATGCCTGGCTTTTTTTTTTTTTTTTTTGAGATGGAATCTTGCTCTGTTTTCCAGGCTTCAGGACAGTGGTGAGATCTCAGCTCACTGCTCCCAGGCTCAGATGATTCTCCTGCCTCAGCCTTCTGAGTGCCTGGAATTATAGGCATGCACCACCATGCCCAGCTAATTTTTGTATTTTCAGTAGAGATGGGGTTTTCACCATGTTGGCCAGGCTGGTCTCGAACTCCTGACCTCAGGTGATCCGTCTGCCTTGGCCCCCCATAGTGCTGGGATTACGGGTGTGAGCCACTGCACTTGGCCTAATTTTTTGTATTCTTAGTAGAGATGGGGTTTTGCCATGTTGCTCAGGCTGGTCTCAAACTCTGAGCTCCAGTTATCTGCCCACCTTGGCCTCCCATAGGGCTGGGATTACAGGTGTGAGCCATTGTGCCCAGCCCCATTTTTATATTAAATGCTCCCACATCCCACATTTTGAGTTGGTTTACCAGCAGCCAATTTACATAATGTTACATATTATAGACAAGCCATTAAATATCCATAAATTTCAATTTTTTATTTTATTTTCCTATTTTGGAGCTACTGACATACTTTTGGTTGTTTCAATATTTTTTCTCAGTCAGGCCCTTGAGAAGCTCAGAGATTCGAGGTATTGTGCCAATATTCCCATTTTTGTTGCCCTAGAGGGAAGGAACTAACAAGCAAAAACTAAAGGGAAGGCTGGGCGTGGTGGCTCAAGCCTGTAATCCCAGCACTTTGGGAGACCGAGGCAGAGGGATCACCTGAGGTCAGGATTCGAGACCAGCATGGCCACCATGGTGAAACCCGGTCTCTAATAAAAATACAAAAATTAGCCGGGCTTGGTGGCGCGCATCTGTAATTCCAGCTACTCAGTAGGCTGAGGCAGAAGAATTGCTTGAACCCAGGAGGCGGAGTTTGCAGTGAGCCAAGATCGTACCACTGCACTCCAGCCTGGGTGAGAAAGTGAGACTCCCTCTCAAAAAAAAAAAAGAAAAGAAAAGAAAAGAAAAAGAAAAAAGAAAAACTAAAGGAAAGAAGACTTCTGTCCGTGGTAGAGACAAGCACAAGGAAATGCACCACCTCAACAGGGAGTAAATTCCATCTACAGCAAATGCCCACTCAGTGGTGATTTGGCAAAAAGTACTGGCCAGGTGCGGTGGCTCCTGCCTGTAATCCCAGCACTTTGGGAGGCCGAGGTGGGTGGATCAGGAGGTCAGGAGATCGAGACCATCCTGGCTAACATGGTGAAATCCTGTCTCTACTAAAAATACAAAAAAAAAAAAAAAATTAGCTGGGCCGGGTGGTGGGCGCCTGTAGTCCCAGCTACTCGGGAGGCTGAGGCAGGTGAATGGCGTGAACCCTGGAGGCAGAGCTTGCAGTGAGCTGGGATGGCGCCACTGCACTCCAGCCTGGGCGACAGAGCGAGACTCCGTCTCAATTAAAAAAAAAAAAAAAAGTACTGAAGCACAGGATGGGAAAGTGAGACTAAATGACCCTTGAAATCCCTTCTAGGACTATGGTTGTAGGATTCTTTAAAATATAACAATGGCATACAATAAGTATCTGGTATGACTTTATTAACCCACAATGTGGATGATCATCTGTCCCCACCATAGTTTCCTCTCTAATTGCATAAAAGATGTTGGCTACCAATCACTAAAGACTAACCAAAGACTGAAACTTTGGAGAGCTAAAACTAGTAACTATAGTAATAATAAACAGTTGAGTGCTTTCTATGGGCCGGGTACTAGCCTCAGCATTTTACATACATTATCATGTTTATACATTACAACAACCTCATGACATGGGCACTGGAATTATCCTCATTGTAGAGATGAGCAAACTGAGCTTCAGAGAATTTGAGCAACTTGACTGAGGTCACAGAGCTAGCAAGAATAGCTGAAATTAGAACCCATTCCACCTGTCACTGAAGTAGTTTAACCACAATCTCATTCTGCCTCCTGATCTTATAATATTAATGACAACAGCTAACATGTACTGAGTACAAATTGTGGTCAGACATTGGGCTACACGTTTTAGACATTTTCTTATTTAAAGCCCATAAGGTGTGATTTATGAGATTTATGACATTATGAGGTAGGACTCACCTATTAACCTCATTTTACAGAAGAAAAAAAAAATGGAGCTCCAGAGAGATTAGGAGAGACCAGGACACTGACAAGAAATGACTTAAAATTAACCTTCATGATCAATGTGACCTGACTTCTACTTTCTGCCCAATGTTCTCATCTGGAGCACCCTAAGTACATCCTTGCTGAATTACAAGAAGAATTTAACTATTCCTTCTGAGGCTGGAATCCAGGGAAGCTGATGGGCTTTATTCTAGCTAAAAGGCATCCTAGAAATCACCTAATCCAATGTGTCAGTTCCCAAACACAGACTGGCACCAGTTCATGATGAGACATCGCCAGTCCAGGGTCAATCCGAAAATGTGGACAAAGTAATGAGCACTTCATCCAATTTAGTTAACATTTAAGTAAAATTAAAGACTATAAAGTTTATTAACTTTTTTTAAAAGTTAAAATTTGAGTAAAATAATCCTAAGCCAGAGCATCTTTTTCCCAGCACAGGTGTGTCTCCACCACTTCCCTCTTCTCAAACACTATTTCAGGTGCACAGAGACATCCATGCCTCCACTCTCACACTGTTTTCTCATGTTTTTTCCCACATTCAAAATCCTCTGAATTCAGAGCCAGCTAAAGACTCCCTGCTCTGCCCCATGCATAGTTACCTGGGCCATGTTCCCCGGTGGTAAGCATCCTTGGAAAGGCTGAAGTCAAGTCTCTCTGCAGAGTTGGTGCAGGGGTGACCTTGGCTAATGTCAGAAACCAACATAAGGATGAAAATTATCTGAGAGCAGAAAGCTTATTTCAGGGAATCAAAGGGGCAGCAGAAAAAAAATGCGAAAGACCATTAAGAAAGAGAAATACAGCCTCAGCTTCCAAACCTGCCTAGATACCTACATTGAGAGTGTATCACACACTTCAAATGTTTGACAAAGGTAAGATGCAGTCATCATTGTGACATTCTGATTATTAATAGTGGAACTAACAGCCACGCAAATGGTCATAATTACAGGTTGAAGACCCCTTATCTGAAATGCTTGAAATCAGAAATGTTTCAGATTTTGAATTTTTTTGGATTTTTTTTTTTTTTTTTTAAACGGAGTTTTGCTCTTGTTACCCAGGTTGGAGTGCAATGGCATGATCTTGGCTCACTGCAACCTCCACCTCCCGGATTCAAGCAATTCTCCTGCCTCAGCCTCCTGAGTAGCTGGGATTAGAGGCATGTGCCACCATACCCAGCTAATTTTGTATTTTTAGTACAGACAGGGTTTCTCCATGTTGGTCAGGCTGGTCTCAAACTCCCGACCTTAGATGATCCGCCCACCTTGGCCTCCCAAAGTGCTGGGATTATAGGCATGAGCCACTGCGCCCAGCCATTTTTAAAAATTTTTTAGTATCTGCACTATACTTACGCTCCAATGAGCAGAATGCTCCAATGAGCATTTCCTTTGAATGCCATATCAGTATCCAAAAAGTTTTGGATTTTGGAGCATTTCAGATTTTGGTGCATTTCAGGTTTGGGATGCCCAACTTATAAATGCTTTTCATAAAATATTATCACACAAAATCCTTCTAATGGCCCACATGATAGGTATTATTGTCATATTTTACAGAGGAGGAGGTCACAGTGTTTCAATAACTTGCTCAGGATTATATAGCTAGTAAGAGGCAGAGTTAGATTTAAACTCAGCTCTATCTGGGCACAAAGTATATGTTATAGAAATCTTAAGTCTGTTCACCTCCCAGTGTACATGCACAACCCAGCAGTTCATCGTGCTGGCTGCACCTGGGGTAAAATCACCTGAGGAAGACTCTGTAAAAAGCGAATGCTTAGGATCTACCTCCAGAGATGCTGATTTCTCTGGGTTTTGGTAGTGGGTTCTTTTTCTTCTTCTTTTTAAGAGATGGGGTAGTCACACTATATCAGCCAGGCTGGTCTCAAACTCCTGGCCTCAAGTGATCCTCCTGCTTCAGCCTCTCAAAGTGTTGGGATTATAGGCATGAGCCACCATACCTGGCATCTGTAGTTGTTCAAAAACGCTCTATGTGATTCTAATGAGAGTCAGGGTCTCTAACCACTGATCTAGGTCTTTCTTCCCATCTATACATTCCACCCATGAGTTTTTGGTTGTTTTTTTTTTTTTTTTTTTTTTTGGAGACAGAGTTTCACTCTTGTCACCCAGGCTGGAGTGCAATGGCGAGATCTCGGCTTACTGCAACCTCCGACTCCCAGGTTCAAGTGATTCTCCTGCTTCAGCCTTCCGAGTAGCTAGAATTACAGGCTCCTATCACTATGCCCAGCTAAGTTTTTGTGTTTTTAGTAGAGACAGGGTTTCACTCTGTTGGCCAGGCTGGTCTCGAATTCCTGACCTTGTGATCCTCCCGCCTCAGCCTCCCAAAGTGCTGAGATTAGAGGTGTGAGCCACAGCACCTGGGCACACCCATGAGTTTTAAAACAGATGGAAAGTGTTAAATATCACTGAGCATCACTGATGGGGCCTGTTAAACTTTAGGTCTTGGCGGCCCACCTCCAGAGGCTATAATTAGGGAAGTCAGAGGTGAGAACAATCAGTACCTTTAATATGATCCCCAGATAAATCTTATTCATAAAGAAGGCATGCAAAGGTCCACCCACCTGGTTTGATGACGACCAACTTCAGGTTATGTTTTTCATCATTCATTATGCCTGGGATTTGGATCCGGCAGCAGTAGACCCCACTGTCTGCTAGAGTCACATTCTCTATGGTCAGGGACACATCCCCTTTGTGGAAATCCCCCTTTAGCCAGTATCTGCTGGATGTCCGATCATTCACATCCCTGTTGTCAGTCCTGAGCACCACATTGCCACAGTCAAACACAGGACAGGCTCCTTTGCCCCAGCATATGGGCACGAGGTTCCCTGGCGGGGCTGGAGTGTAGAAGCAGGGCAGATAGGCATTCTGACCCACCTCTGCTATGTATTCCACTTCTGAGGACCCTGAATAGACAGAAGGAGAGCCAAGACTCAGGCAGTGAGTGAGGTTACTCCATTTCAGGAAAACTGCAAGCAATGCCTTACAGAATAAAGGGGAAGCCACTGCTGCAGTCCTGTTTGGAGGATGATTCACTGCGACAATGCTTCTCAGATGTGAAAGCCGTCAGAATCACTGGGAAGCTTTGCAAAAACACAGATGGCTAGGCTCAACTGCTAGAATTCCTGACTTGGTCGGTCTGTGGTGGGGCCTGAGAACTTTTATTTCTAACAAGTTCTCAATGTGGCTGAAGTGGCTGGTCCCAGAACCTCACTTTCAGAAACACTGCCCTAGGAGAGAATTGTGGTCCAATTCTGTGAACATGGGAGAACAGGGCTGATGGAAACAGACAATCAGAAAATTGGTCATGGTCAGCCAGGAAATGGCCCACCCATCTGGGCTACTTGTTTGTTCATCAACAAAGGGAGGCTCCCCTAACATACATCTCTTTTTAAGCAGCAAGTGCACAGTAAATAAAAACTCTTGGTTAAACAAGAATCTTGTGTATTTGAAACTACTCATGGAGTTGTTTTAAGGTTTAAAGTTGTGAAATGGCCGGGCGCGGTGGCTCAAGCCTGTAATCCCAGCACTTTGGGAGGCCGAGACGGGCGGATCACGAGGTCAGGAGATCGAGACTATTCTGGCTAACACGGTGAAACCCCGTCTCTACTAAAAAGTACAAAAAACTAGCCGGGCGAGGTGGTGCGCGCCTGTAGTCCCAGCTACTCCGGAGGCTGAGGCAGGAGAATGGCTTAAACCCGGGAGGCGGAACTTGCAGTGAGCTGAGATCCGGCCACTGCACTCCAGCCTGGGCGACAGAGCCAGACTCCATCTCAAAAAATAAAAATAAAAATAAAAAATAAATAAAGTTGTGAAAAGAAATTAAATTTTGGGACCCCAAACTCATTTAGCCAAAGGGAAAAGTCAACCTGGGAACCGGATCACGGAAACCTGCCTCCTCCTTTTGGTTCCTGAATAAGATGGCTACAGGATGAAAGGCTGCACGCCTCCGCCATATTTTGCTCACAAGGAAATTCCTGCTCAGTTTTTATGGCTTTGTGATTGATATCACCTTACCGCGCCAAGTCACTCTCGCCAGACACAAATGAGTATCTGATTGTTACCCTACCCCATTTTGTTCAGGGGAAAGCACGACAAAATGCAGATTCTCACATTTTCCCTCTGCCCTTTTTTTTTTTTTTTTTTTGAGACGGAGGCCCTGTCACCAGGCTGAGGCAGTGGCTGGATCTCCTGGCCACTGTAAGTCTCGGCCCCGAGTTTATGCCATTCTTCCTGCCTCTTAGCCTCCCGAGTAGCTGGGATCACAGGCTACCACCACCTCGCCTCGGGTTAGTTTTTTTTTTTTCAGTAGAGACGGGGTTTCACCATGTTAGCCAGGATGGTCTCGATCTCTTGACCTCGTGATCCACCCGTCTCGGCCTCCCAAAGTGCCCCCTTTTTTTTAAATGTGAGAACTGAGTGCTTCTCAATATCCCACCTTGTCCCCTTTAAATTTGGAGCCCTCAAAATCATCTTCTGAGAAAGGCATAGACCTGTCTCCCAGGTGCCTCCTTAACTTTGGCAAACAAATCTCCTAAAATGATTGAGACTTGTCTCGTCATTTTCCTCAATTGACAAAGTTAATTCCATTTTAAAAACCTATACATATTTTATATATGATAAAACATTCATTATATATTTTCTTTTGATTTTTTATTTCCCTTTTTTTTTCCATATGACTCAACTACAGTAAAAACATTCAAACACTATCAAAGGTGTATGAAAAAGTGGCCGGGCGCGCAATGGGTCGCGCCTGTAATCCCAGCACTTTGGGAGGCCGAGATGGGCAGATTACTTGAGGCCAGGAGTTTGAGACCAGCCTGGCCAACATGGTAAAACCCTGTCTCTACTAAAAATTAAAAACATTAGCCGGACGTGATGGTGCACGCCTGTGATCCCAGCTACTCGGGTGCCCGAGGCAGGAGAATCGCCTGAACTCGGGAGGCGGAGATTGCAGTGAGCCGAAATCATGCCACCACTGCACTCCAGCCTGGGCAATAGAGTGAAACTCCATCTCAATTAGAAAAGAAAAGAAAGAAAAGAAAAGAAAAGAAAAAAGAAAAGAAAGGGAAGGAAAAAGGGAAGGAAAAAGGGAAGGGAAGGGAAGGGAAGGAAAGGAAAGGAAAGGAAAAATATGCCTTACTCTCCCAACTCTTTACCATTCCCTGGTTCCTTTTCCTAGAGACTATACATTAAGAAATGTCCACATATTCCTGCTCCCCGACAATGCACACACACAAATAGAAGCCTAATATATGCATTATTCTGCACCTTTCTTTTCTTTAATAACATTATAATTTTGAGACATTCTATACCAGTATGTTTCCTCAGATTCACTGTTTGTATCATGATTATATCACATTTATTTACCCACTCCTTCACTGATGGACATTTAGGTTGCTTCCAAGCTTTTGCTATTACAAACAACATTACAATGGCCGTCCTTGTATCTCTTCCTTGTCCTCTGTACAGCACCATTGTCTCATTGTAAATATCCATGCCCAGACTTACTTGTAAGTAGCAGCAGCAGCAGCAGCAGGACACAGTCAAAGGGAAGATGTGAAAACATGGAGCTTGCAGAAGAAAAGTCAGAGGACACCTCTGTTAGGCACAGTTTTAACTCTCCAAATGGACTGGGTACTTCTTCCAGCTGTCTTCTCCACAATCACATGAGCGGTGCCGCCCCCGCTGAGTGCTAGCTCAGCACACCCGGGTGTCTGACTGCCAATGATTCTTATAATAACACTGCCAGGTCTATAGTCACATTAAAGGAAACCAAAGTTCTCTGTCATGCCATGCTACACACATCCTGTAAGTGTTCTGATGTTTGTCCTGTGACATCAACAAAGAGGAAGCAATACTTCAGTGGAAGAAAACGCTACTCGGTCATGGCACATAAAGAGAACCCTCTAATATAATATCCCAGATGAGATAAACCTGAAATGGAGCATGTATGAGTCCATCTGACTAGCAGGGAACATAAAGTACAGATGCATCATCCGTGGACACATTCACTCAAATCAGTCCCTCTATCAGGCCTGTGACCAATGTTTATGAAGCCCCTACTTTGCACCAGGCACTGGACTAGGAGGTGGAACACAACGGTGAATGGCGTGTTCCTTATCCTCACATTTACAGACCATCGCAACTCCCAGCATAAGCCTCACTCTCATCCCTCTAATACAGATTAGGTTGTGGGTCCTATAACCTTGCTGGGTCTCAGTTTCCTCATTTACATAATTTATAAAATGAGAAAATTGTATTAGATAATATATGCATGGCTCTCTGTTCTAATATTCTGACTCTGACCTTCAAAATTCCAACTCTTCAATTTAGAAAAACACATGTTACTTTTGGCAACACTTCCTTTCCTCTACTCTGAGTGGAATTAAGGGGATCTTGGTATCCTATTTCATCTCATGCATGCAAGGTGCCCCCCCTCCCCTATCCCAAGAGGCTTTGGGCATGAATGATCAGAAAGTGTTGAGTTCCAGCCACGCTCCCATTACTGAGGTAACAGCTCAGACTCACAGAGCCTCAGCTCTGGGAGTGTGACCTTTATCTGGACACCTTAAAAGCGAAAGCTTTTTTTTAATAAAAGGGAAGTGAGCTCACAGGCCGAGTGGTTTCTGAAAAACCAGTGGCCTTCCTCTATGTCTTGCCTTCTTGAGTTTGTCATTCACATTTATGCCATTAAATGCATTTGGTATAAACACCCAATTTGTTCAATATAAACAAATGGTATTTAATATAAATATGCAACTTCTTCAATGTGTGTACTTCCCATAGCATCGCAGAGTGGCAGTTACTCAAGAGATCATAATCAGTTTCTCATTTTATTTTACTTTATTTTGAGACAGAGTTTCACTCTTTTTGCCCAGACTGGAGTGCAGTGGCACGATCTCGGCTCACTGCAACCTCCACCTCCTGGGTTCAAGCCCGGGATTCTCCTGCCTTAGCCTCCCCAGTAGCTGGGATTACAGGCATGCACCACCACCCTGGCTAATTTTGTATTTTTAGTAGAAACGGGGTTTCTCCATGTGGGTCAGGCTGGTCTTGAACTCCCGACCTCAGGTGATCCACCCGCCTCAGCCTCCCAAAGTGCTGGGTTTACAGGCGTGAGCCACTGTGCCTGGCCAATTTCTTATTTTATAGACAAGGAATCTGAGACTTCAAAAAATTGATTTGCTGAAAGGCACATGATTGGTCATTTAGAATGACAGCATAAGTCCCCTAAATGTCAGATTTTTTTCCACTATAAATTATGTTTTATTAGTTTAATGTTTGTCATTAAATTAATAACCAGCAAATGCCCATATTCAAGTGTAAGGTAGAATAGATTAAACGTGGAGTCTGGGGTTATGTTTATTAGCAGCATGAACTGGTCAAGGCTCTTAAAAGCATCAGTCCTCAGTTTCTGTGTTTCGTTTTGTTTTTGTTTCTGTTTTGAGATGGAGTCTTGCTCTGTCACCCAGGCTGGAGTGCAGTGGCACCAGCTCAGCTCACTGCAATCTCCGCCTCCTGGGTTCAAGCAATTCTCCTGTCTCAGCCTCCCAAGTAGCTGGGACTAAAGGCGCACACCACCATGCCTGGCTAATTGTTGTATTTTTAGTAGAGATGGGGTTTCATCATATTGGTCAGGCTGGTTTCGAACTCCTGACCTCAGGTGATCCGCCTGCCTCGGTTTCCCAAAGTGCTGGGATTACAGGCATGAGCCATAGTGTCCAGCCATGTTTTGTTTTTACTACTTTGTTTTCTGCTCATTTCTAGGATTGCTACTGAGACCAGCTTTATAAAACATTAACAATTTATTAGTTCATTGAAGTCTAGATATGAAGGGGTCTAGAGATCTACTTTAACTCTTCTTTTCTGTGTGTAGAGAGCTGGTTCTGAACATTTTCATATTCACTTAACTTTTATTTCCTGTTTATTTTCTTAAAAACTTTAGATAATACATTCAAATAGTTAAAAAGTTAAAGCAATATAAAAAGCTCAAGAAGTCTTGATCCCATTCTTCCATGTTTACTCCCATTTCTTCCACCTATGCCATAGGTTTTCATTTTCTTTTCTTTTCTTTTTTCTTTTTTTTTTTTTTTTTTTTTTTTGAGATAGAGTCTTGCCCTATCACCCAGGCTGGAGTGCAGTGTCGCGATCTCGGCTCACTGCAACCTGCGCCTCCCGAGTTCAAGCGATTCTCCTGCCTCAGTCTCCTGAGTAGCTGAGATTACAGGCACCTGCTACCACGCCCGGGTAATTTTTGTATTTTTAGTAGAGACGGGGTTTCACCATGTTGGACAGGCTGGTCTCAAACTCCTGACCTCAAGCAATCTGCCCACCTCAGCCTCCCAAAGTGCTGGGATTACAGGCTTGAGCCACTGCACCTGGCCAGGTTTTCATTTTCGTAAGTTTCTTGTATATACTCCCAATGCAAACCCAAGAAAATGAAATATATATTCTCATACTCTCTTTTCTTAGACAAAATACCATATACATTTTTTGAACCTTGCATTTTCCTATTGTTATTTTATTTGCTGAAATATTAATTTTTATAATTGTATCTATTTATTTTATTTTATTTATTATTATTATTTTTTGAAACGGAGTTTCGCTGTTGTCTCCCAGGCTGGATTGCAATGTGCTATCTCGGCTTACTGCAACCTCTGCCTCCCCTTAGTCTCCCAAGTAGCTGGGATTACAGGCGCCTGTCACCATGCCCAGTTAATTTTCATATTTTTAGTAGAGACAGGGTTTTACCATGTTGGCCAGGCTGGTCTCGAATTCCTGACCTCAGGTGATCCGCCCGTCCCAGCATCCCAAAGTGCTGATTACAGGCGGGAGCCACCACACCTGGCCCTTTAAATTTTTTAAATTTATTTTAATTTATTTTCAGAGACAAGGGTCTCACTAGGTTACCCAGGGTGGTCTCAAACTCCTGGGCTCAACGGATCCTCCTGCCTCAGCCTCCCAAAGTGCTAGCATTACAAGTGTGAGCCATCACGCCAAGTCTGCTGAAATATTTTTAAACAAATCCCAGACATCGTGTTATTTCACTTTTATGTACTTTAGTGTGCAACTTTCTTTTTAAAAAATGGGCATTCTGAGGCCGGATGTGGTGGCTCACACCTGTAATCCCAGCATTTTGGGAGGCTGAGGCAGGTGGATCACCTGAGGTCAGGAGTTCGAGACCAGCCTGGCCAACATGGTAAAACCCCATCTCTACTAAAAATACAAAAAATTAGCCGGGCATGGTGGTAGGTGCCTGTAATCCCAGCTACTTGGGAGGCTGAGGCAGGAGAATCGCTTGAACCAGGGAGACAGAGGTTGCAGTGAGCCAAGATTGTGCCATTGCACTCCAGCCTGGGCAACAAAAGCAAAATTTCATCTCAAAACAAACCAACCAACAAACAAAAATGGACCTTCTGCTAATATAATCATATACCATTATCGCACATAACAAATTTAATGATGCCTTAGCAGCACCTAATACTTCAGTCTATAGCCAAATCTCGCTGATTATCTCAAAAATCAATCAGTTTGTTTAAATACAGACCAAAACAAGTCCCAGCATTGCATTTCTTTGCATTTGTTTGCTATGTCTCTCAAGTCTCTTTTAATCGAAGACAATCTCCTTCCACCCCCTTGCCATTGGTTATACAAACCAGTTATACAAACCAGGTTTTGTCCTGTGAAATGTTCCACATTCAGGGTTTGTCTGTTTCCCTGTGGGGTCATTTACATTATTCCCCTTTTCTTTGAATTTCCTACAAATGAAACTTTGCTCTAGAGGTTTAGTTGGAACCTGGTTTGACTTCTTGGCAAAAACACGTCATAGCGGGTGCCCTGTACTTCCCATTTCATCACAATTGTCTGGTTGCTCCACAGCATGCAACTTTCCTTTTTAAATGCATTTAAAATTTTATTTATTTTTTTTTTTTTGAGATGAAGTCTTGCTGCATCACCCAGGTTGGAGCACAATGGTGCAATCTCTGTTCACTGTAAACTCTGCCTCAAGCAGTTCTCCTGCCTCAGTCTCCTGAGTAGCTGGGATTATAGACACTTTTGTATTTTTAGTAGAGACAAGGTTTCACCATGTTGGCCAGGCTGGTCTCGAACTCCTAACCTTAAGTGATCCGACTACCTTGGCCTCCCAAAGTGCTGGGATTACAGGCATGAGCCACTGCGCCCAGTCTAAAATCTTTTCTTTCAGCTCCTGTAGAATGTCCTCATTCTTTATTACAGCTACGTAGACTCCATTAGATGAACTCACTGGGCCAGGCACAGTGTGCATAGAGTGTAACTTTAATTATGCAAAATTAGAGTTACACCTTTATAGATAACTAAAGGGCTACTTGACAAAGTTCATAAAATGGAAGTTAGAACCAGATCAGGAGACAGGAAAATATGGGTGATTCAGATGCCAGCACCTGGAAAATCTCAGTCCAACTAGAATCTTCTCTACACAATTGGGAAGTGCAGTGGAGTAGATATTGGGGAGTAACCACAGTCACCACTTATGGTAAGGACCCTATATGTACTTAAATTGAGTTGATAATTAACTTAGTTAAATCACATCTCAGTTAGGTTACACAGACCAAACTGAGATTAGTTCAAAATTTTGCAAAGGAAGAAACTGAGGTTGGATATTAAGGGTAAGAGGTTAAATTAAGCAATTGTGAGCTAGATGTTCTGACTTCCAGATTGTAACTAGCCACGTGACTTCCCAGGAAGAGTACTGTCACCTTGTGTGTTTGTATAGTACTTTTAAAACCTTTTTTAAAAATCATATAAATCATATTCACTGTAGAAAATTTTGAAAAACACATATTTAAAAAAAAAAAAAGTCATAATCCCAGTACCATGAAATAGCCACTTTCAACATAATGAGTCTTCTTTCAGATTGTGTGTGTGTGTGTGTGTGTGAGATGGAGCTTTCACTCTTGTTGCCCAGGCTGCAGTGCAGTGGTGTGATCTCGGCTCACTGCAACCTCCACCTCCTGGTTCAAGTGATTCTCCTGCCTTAGCTTCCCAAGTAGCGGGGATCACAGGCACGCGCCACCACACCCAGCTAATTTTTTGAATTTATTAGAGATGGGGTTTCACCATGTTGGTCAAGCTGGTCTCGTACTCCTTACCTCAGGTGATCCACCCTCCTTGGCCTCCCAAAGCGCTAGGATTACAGGTGTGAGCCACTGTGCCTGGCCTTTCAGATGTTTTTCTATACACTCCTACACACATACAAAGATGTAACTCCTTGTTAACATCAGTACATCCCATAGGTACATTACCACAAAAAAGATCTCACCCCTGGAAAAGCATGAACATCATGAGCATACACATGACCCAGGAGAAGGTACAAAACATTTATTTACATTCTTCATTAAATCACCTATCAGCTCATGTGCCCTCCCTCAAATGGAAGCACTTTTATTTTTGTGGTCTCAAATCCTCTCATTTGTGTCAAATTAACTTTCCTTTTTTAAATTTTTTTTTTTTTTTTTTTTTTTTGAGACAGGATCTCACTCTATCACTCGGGCTGAAATGCAGTGGCACAATCACAGCTCAGTCCAGCCTCAACTTGCCAGGCTCAAGTGGTTCTCCCACCTCAGCCTCACAGGTAGCTGTGACTACAAGCATACAGCATCACACCTGGCTAATTTATTTCTTTTGTTTGTTTGTCTTTTGTTTGTTTTTAAACATGGGGTTTCACCATGTTGCCGGTCTTGTCTCAAACTCCTGAGCTCAAGTGATCTGCCGGCCTCAGCCTCCCAAAGTGCTGGGATTACAGGCATGAGCCACCGTGCCTGGCCCTGGCTAATTTATTTCTATTTATTTATTTATTTTTGTAGAGATGGGAATCTCACTATGCTGCCCAGGCTGGTCTTGAACTCCTGGGTTCAAGTGATCTGCCCATCTCAGCCTCCCAAAGTGCTGGGATTATAGGTGTGAGCCACTGGGCCCAGCTTAAGTTAACTTTCAACACTTTTGCCCTCCTCACCAGGTCCCAGCACTAAGAGGGCTATGTCAGACCACCAAGATCCTGGGCATACCTGGAGGAAACTTCAGGTTTTTCAGGGTCTTCAGAATAACGTGTTTACAAAGATAAATAAATTTCCCCTTTACTATTGACTACCTCTCACAGCATGACTATGGCGTGTTCTTATACTGATTTTGATGTGCCCATATGCCAACAAAATTCTCTTACCAAAGACCTCATACATTATTATGCTGCCAATGACAGAAAACCCAACTCAAGCTGGCTTCAACTATAAAGTGAATTTATTAACTGACATTATGGGAAAATCCAGGTTCAGGCAAGGCTTAATTCAGTGGCTCTCAGAGAGGTCACCAAGAACCTAGTTTCTGGCTGATGTTAACACTCAGTTGCCTCCAAGGCCGGCTCTTTTCACGGATTCTACACAGTGCCCCTCTCTTGCACCCACAGAGCACACATCTATGTGGGCCACTCCCCTATGGGTCAAGGGATTTATACTCTTTCAAAGGCCCAAGTCTGGGTCTGAGTCACAGACTCATTCCTGAAAAATCACTGTCCCCAAAGGGTGAAAAAATATGAATAGGCTTGGGCCTGGGTCACCTCCCCACACTTCACGTTCTGAAAGTGAGAGAAGAGTGACTCCCCCAAACAAAAACTGCAGTGCATTTCAGGAGGAGAGACAGACGTTGGACAACAAAAACAAACATCCACTAGAGACCCCTTACACAAAAAGGGATGAGGCGGGAGATGGGGAAAGAAACTTTCTCCTCCAGGTATATATGGTTCTTTTTGTTACCTAAAAATGACATTTTACTAATGCAGTGTTAAGTTACAAGGACATGCTCTTCACAACCCTGAAGAGACGATAAAGAGCTCTTGTGTTTACAGAGAGTTTTTTATTTAGTAACCATGAATGGATGCCAGAGAGATTAAGCTTGAGGTCACACTCAAGTGAGTGCAAGGCCAGCTTAGAGCCCCTTCCAATATAGAAAACAGTGGTCCAGGAACGACAAGTCAGCATTCTGAGCTATCACAACATTTATCCAGCAAGTAATTTTTTAAAAATTAGTTTAGAGACAGAGTCTCTCTCTGTCGCCCACGCTGAAGCGCAGCGGTGCAAGCATTACTCACTGTGACCTCAAACTCCTGGGCTTAAGCTCAATACCTATAGTTTATAAGTACGTACAAACTATAAATTCATGTTATGTAATGTTCTTTATTCTGTTATATTTTTACATTAAACAATAGTTTAACCTTAAAGCCATATTGTGACATCTACATATCCATTGTTGTAGAAAAAAATTTAAAATCTGATGGTAATACTGGCAGTGGCATGGAGCAAGATAAATACTTTTCTTCCCTCTTCAGCCTCCTGAGCAGCTGAGACCACAGGCATGAGCTACCACACCCTGTTTGTTATTTTTATTTTTGTAGAGAAGGGTTCTCACTTTGTTGCCCAAGCTGATCTTGAACTCCAGGATTCAAGCAATCCTCCCACCTCAGCCTCCCAAAGTGCTGGGATTACAGGCGTGAGCCACCACACCCAGCCTTATCTATTAAGTAACTCCTAAGGGAAATTGATGCTGCTCCTGCCTGAGTAAATGTTTTTAGAGTAGAGGAAACGGAGAGGGGTGTAGAAATACTACACCCTTAATAGCTCAGCTAGGCTCCCAATGACGAAAATGAAAAGAATGAGAAGGGGTTCCTCACCGACAAAGTTCAGCTGAGCTACGTGAGTCACCGTGGGAAATCTTATCTGCAGTCTCATCTTGAAAGTGGAGGTCCCACAACTTCCTACAGAGGCCCCGCTGGTGGGGGGCAGCATGAGTGGTCTCTCATTCTGACCGTGTTCTTCAGTGCGGCATCTCCCTTATCTTTCTGTTTGCTGGTTATTAGCCTTTTACCCCGGGTTCAGATAGTTAAGCTTATCATACTCTTCAATACATGGACGTACTCATCGTCAGTCCCTTGAGGTCCTTTGCTTATTATTATTTTTTTTTTACTTTACTATTTTCCCCCCATTGTTTCTGACCCACATTCTCATTTTTCTCTTCTCATAGGCATCCACCTTACAGGGGAATGTTCAGCAGCTTTCAAAAACTCACATTCCCACTGACAGTGAGAACTCTTTTGATGTTCTATGCTGCTGCCAATATCAGTACCATGAGGCTTTTTCGTTTTTTCCAAAACAATGGATATGTAATGATGTCACAATATGGTTTTAAGGTCAAACCACCGCTTAATGGAAATATAACAGAATGTAGGACATTATATAAACATAAATTTATAGTTTATAAATACTTTGAAGCAAAAACTCAAGTAACTAGGACTCTAACAAAAAATAAAACACTGCTAGTCTCCAAAAGTCTCTTCTATTCCCCAAGCCAAGACCATGTACTTCTTCCTGATCACAAAACCTTCCCAGCTTGGCATAGTGGCTCATGCCTGGGAGGCTGAGGTAGGAGGACTGCTTGAAGCCAGGAGTTCAAGGCCAGCCTAGGCAACATGGCAAGACTGTCTCTCCAAAACAAAGTAGCTGGGTGCAATGGCTCACACCTGTAATCTCAGCACTTTGGGAAGCCAAAGTGGGAGGAATGCTTGAGGCCAGGAGTTCAAGACCTGGACAACAGAGTGAGAACCCATCTCTACCAAAAAAAAATTATTTATAAAAATCTTCCCTCTCTTCTACAGGAAATCACTCTGAATTTTGCAATTATAGTCTTTTTTTATAGCTTTACCAGCTACGTGTGTATCCCAAAATTATATGTACAGTTTTCCTTGGTTTTGAACATTATGTGAATAAAATCATATAGTTTGTAGTCTTTTGTGTTTTATTTAACTCAACAGTATATTTGTGAAATCCATTCATGCTGTTTTGTATCCCTGTAGGTTGTTTATGTATTTTTACTAAACAGTTTTCCTGGGACTGAATACACCTCATATTCTTTGTTCATTCTAATTTATGTATTTATTTAGAGACAGAATCTTCCTGTCTCCCAGGCTGCAGTGCAGTGGCTCAATCTCGGTTCAGCACTACCTCCACCTCCCAGGTTCAAGCGATTCTCCTGCCTCAGCCTCCCGAGTAGCTGGGATTACAGGTGCATGCTACCACGCCCAGCGAATTTTTGTATTTTTGATAGAGATAGGGTTTCACCATGTTGGCCAGTTGGTCTCAAACTCCTGACCTCAGGTGATCTGCCCACCTCGGCCCCCCAACGTGCTGGGATTATAGGCGTGAGCCACCGCGCTCGGCCATGTTCATTCTACTTTAGAGGGACCTTTATCTTTTGTTTAGTTATAAACAAAGTCATTCTGCACATACTCATAGATGAATCCTGGTACACAAATAGAGAAGCTTCTCTGGACTACATTTCTAACAGCAGAATTACTGCATCAGAAGGTATAAACATGTTGAAACTTACCAGAGAATGCCTAATTAGCTTCCAATACTCCCAGCAGCAGTATACAGCAATTTCTTTCATCCTACATTCTTAGCAACACTTGGGATTGTCAAAGTTGGCTTTTTTGTCTTTTTGTTTGTTTGTTTGTTTGTTGCCAAACTGGTAAGGGTATAATAACATCTCACTGTCGTTTTAATCTGAATTTTCATAGTTATTAATAAATTAATCTTTTATTTTGTTTCTTTTTTTTTTTTTTTTTTTTTTTTTTTTGAGATAGAGTCTTGGTTTGTCATCCAGGTTAGAGTGCAGTGGTGTAATCTTGGCTCATTGCAATCTCTGCCTCCTGGGTTCAGGTGATTCTCCTGCCTCAGTCTCCCAAATAGCTGAGACTACAGGCACCCACGACCACACCCGGCTAATTTTTGTATTTTTAGTAGAGATGGGGTTTTGCCGTGTTGGCCAGGCTGGTCTCGAACTCCTGACCTCAGGTGATCCACTCGCCTTGGCCTCCCAAAGTGCTGGGATTACAGGCATGAGCCACTGCGCCCAGCCAGGATCTTTTATTTTGATTAGGAATTATTTGGACTTTTTGGACAAATGCTTATTCAAGTCTTTTGCCCATTTTCCCATTGATTTTCTGTATTTTTCTTATGTTATACAAATAATTTATATATTCTGATACTAGTTATCTGCTGGTTTAATCCATTGCAATTATTTTCTCCCACACTGGGGCTTTTCACTTTACAGTGTGTTTTCTTTTCTTTCTTTCTTTCTTTTTTTCCTTTTTACACTATCCACTTGGAAATAAATGGCATGTTTTCTTGAACTTTCTTAATTTTAATATGGTAAAGTTGACTAATCTTTCCTTTTCTGAGTAGTACATTAGTACTTTTTAAGAAATTCCTCTTTTATCCAGAGATTATAAAAATATTTGCCTACCTTAACTTAAATCTTTATAATTTTGTCTTCCATGCCTAAGTCTTTAATCTTCCTGGAATTTATTTTTGCATGTTTTATCCCAGCCCCATTTATTGGAAATTTCATCATTTTCCCACTACTTTGTAATGACATCGCTATCACATTTCAGAAATCATAGAGTGCAAGATGACTGACTAGAGATGCCTGGCACTCATCTCCCCCAAAAGAAAGAACCAAGGCAATAAATAATAGCTGAGATTTGACCAGATATCAAAGGGAGAGCACTAGAGTACAGTGGGAAAGTAGAGAGGCACCTGCGATGACCGGAAGCTCAGAAGAACACTATGATGCACCCTGCTTCTGCAGCCCCCATCTCCCCAGCCCAGACTGGCCAAGAGACAGGAAGGACTTTCCCTTACAAGGAAACGGTAAGCAGAAGAACCCCAGCAGCTCCCACTGCCACCAAAATACCTACAGTCTTTACTACAGGAGAATCCTACAAAGTCCTCACAAGCCCTGAGCCCAGTTAGGAGAGGCACAGAGAGTTAATGCAGCTGTGTGCTCTGGATTAGGATACCAGGTATGCACTCCCCACTGCCTACTCGGTCCCCCCACCTGGTGTGAGCCAAGCTGGTGCAGCACAGTGCCATCTTGAGACCAGAGCCACATCTGGAGCTCATCCTCCTCTGGGGGCCAGTAGGCACTTCATCTCTCCAGCTAGGGTTCCGTCTTCATTCTGCCAAGCCCACACAGGTGACTAAATGTCACAATCCCAACTCTGCAGAGACTGGGCCCAGGATTAGCTCTGACTCTGGCCTTGCCCAGCAGGGAGACCAACCCCTGCTGTTCACATATTCAGCTAGAAAAATAGTCTGGCAGTCCCGCCCCCGGCAAACCCACCCTAAAGCCAGCCAAACTACTGTAGGCCCTCCCCTGAGCAAGAGAGGTCCCTGAGCCATCCAACAGCTGACACATCTGTAAGCTAGCAGGGTGGCTACCTGCCTGCACCCAAAGCCTGAAAAACAGCCCTGTGGCATCTAGTGCCCCCTCCTACACTTGCGGACATACCCCTAGCCTGCCCAAAGGCCCTGCACTCCAAATCAGGACCTCAGAAATAGCCCTGTTGACTCTCCATGGCAGGCACATACCCAGGCAGGACAAGCAGCTGTGTGACCATATCTCAGGCTTAGAAAACAGCCCAATGAGCCATTCCTGGCAGGCGAGCCCCCAGGCCAACTGAGCAGCTGTGCACCCACATCTTGGGCCAGAGAAACAACCCCACAGGCCACTCCTGGCTGGTATGCTCCCAAGCTGATCAAGCTGTTACATGCCCATGTCCAGAGCCTAAGAAATAGCCCTGCAGGCTGCTCCTGGCAGACACACCTCCAGGCCAGGCAAGCAACTGTGTGTCCCCTTACATCCTAGGCCTGAGAAATAGCCCTATGGTCCACCCCCACCAGACACACACCCAGGTCAGCTGAGCAGCTATGCACCCCATCCTGGGCCTGAGAAATAGCCGTGGGGTCCACCTTTACCATACATAAACCCAGGCCAGTCAAAAAGCCATATGGCCACATCCCAGGCCTGAGAAACAGCCCTGTGGACCACCCTAAGGACACACGCCCCAGGCCAGCCCAAATAACCTTTACTTACTTCTCAGAACTAAAAAACAGCCCCAAGGACCATCTCCAGGAGACACACCCTCCAGGCCAGCAAAGCAGTCAGTGTATTGGGCTCAAGAAACAGCACCATGGGCCACCCCGGATGATCGGCCTTTAGACTAACCATGAAATGGCACACTGATGACCCTAGTTAGAGTAAAAGCTCTGTGGTCCCAATCCTGATGAGTGAGACCCCAAGTTGGCCAACCTACCATGTGCATGTAGACGTACTGACCTGAGAAAAAACCTGAAATAACCTGAAAGCCCACTTCCAGCAGAGCTGCACCACTACTGCCACAAACTCTCTTAGCCTATGCTACTGAGACACATGCAAACATCACTAGCATGGATTACAGCTGAAGAAACTACATGGAGACTGCACTACTGCATCCACCTAGAACCAAAGCCAATGCACCCCATTGAACCAACACCCCAAGACTCATCTATGCAAATAAGTCATTACCTACTAAACCTACTGCATAGAATTGGAAGAGGCAAATGTTTCACTGACTTGCATAGAAATCAATGTAAGGAAAAGCAAGAAAACATGTCTCTTCCCAAAGAACACAACAATTCTCCAGTAACAGACCCCAATACTAAGGAAACATTAAAAATGACAGAAAAAGAATTCAAGATAATAATTCTAATAAAACTCAGTGAGATACAAGAGAATACAGATCGACAATTCAATGAAATCAGGACAACAGTTCATAATTTGAATGAGAAATGCAACAGATATATATCATTTAAAAAAGAACCAAATAGAAATTCTAAAGCTAAAGAATTCAATGAATAAAACAAAAAATACAATTGAGAGTATTGACAATAGAATAGACTGAGCAAAAGATAAAAGAAAAAAACTTGAAGACAGGTCTTCTGAAATAATGCAGGAAGACAAAAAAAATAAATAAAAGAAAGAAAGAAAAAAAGAATAGAAAGCTTACCGGGTTTATGAGCCATCACTAAGCAAAAATTATTTGCATTATAAGCATTCCAGAAGCAGAAGAAAAGGGAAAAGGTATATTTAAAAAAACATATTTAATGAAATGACAGCTGAAAACATTCTAAGTCTTGGGAGAAAGACGGACATCCAGATCTAGGAAGCTCAAAGAACCTCAAATACATTATATTCAAACAGGTCCTCTCCAAGGCACATTATAGTCAAAGTATCAAAAGTCAAAGAGAAATACAGAATTCTAAAAATAGCAAGAGAAAAGTGCTGAGTCATATATAAGGGAATCTCTATAAGACTAACAGTTAATTTCTCAGCAGAAACTTTACAGGCCAGGAGAGAATGATTTAAAGATTTGAAAGGAAAAAAAAAAAAAAAAAAGCCTGCCAGCCAAAAATCTCATACCCAGCAAAGCTATCATTCAGAAATGAAAACAAAATACAATCTTTCACAGACAAGCAAAAATTGAGGGAATTCATCACCACTAGATGAGCCTTATAAGAAATGTTCAAGGGAGTCTTACATCTGGAAGTGAAAGAAAAGAACCACCATCATGGAAAGACACAAAGATATAAAACTCATTGGTAGAGCCAATACTCAAAGAAGAAATAGAAAGAAATAATACCTTATCACTAGAGAAAACCACTCAACTGCAAAAATAGTAAGAGAGAAATTAAGGAACAAAAGAGACACAAAACAACAACAAAAAAATCAATAAAATGGCAGGAAAAAGTCCTCATCTATCAATAATAATCTTGAATGTAAACTAATTAAATTCCATATTTAAAAGATACAGACTGGCTGAACAGATAAAAAAACAAGACCCAACTATAGGCTGCCTACAAGAAACTCACGTTATATATAAATACATAGATTGAAAATGAAAGGATTGAAAAAGATATTGTTTTGCTTTTGGACAAAGATTTTTGCTCATGGAAAAAGATATTCTTTTTCTTTTTCATTCCTGCTTGCTTTTGGAAAGCAAAAATATAAAACTCATTGGTAGAGCCAATACCCAAAGAAGAAATAGAAAGGAATAATACCTTATCACCAGAGAAAACCACTCAACTGCAAAAATAGTAAGAGAGAAGTTAAGGATTTGTGATTTGGAAAGCAAAAGCAAGCACAAGTAGCTATACTTATATCAGACAAAACAGACATGAAGTCAAAGCTGTATAAAGAGACAAAGAAGGACATTATATAATAATAAATGGATCAGTTCAGCAAGAAAATAAAACAATTGTAAATATGTATGCACCCAACACCCTGCACCCAGATATATAAAGCAAATATTGTTAGATCTAAAGGGAGAGATCAATCCCGATACAAAGAGGTTGGGGACTTCAACACTACACTCTCAGCATTGAACAGATTTCTAGAAAGAAAATCAACAAAAGAACACTGGATTTAAATTGCACCATAAATCTAACGGGCCAAACAGACATTTACAGAGCATTTCACTAGATAGCTGCAGAATACATATTCTTCTCATCAGCACATGGAACATTCTCCAGGATTGTCACTCAGGCTGGAGTGCAATGGTGTGATCTCGGTTTACTGCAACCTCTGCCTCCCAGGTTCAAGTGATTCTCCTGCCTCAGCCTCCCGAGTAACTGGGATTACAGGCGCCCACCACCACGCCCAGCTAATTTTGTTTTATTTTTAGTAGAAATGGGTTTTCACCATGTTGGCCAGGCTGCTCTTGAACTCCTGACCTCAGGTGAGCCACCTGCCTCAACCTCCCAAAGTGCTGGAATTACAGGCGGGAGCCACCATACTTGGCTAAAAAAAAATTTCAGAATCAAAATCATATCAAGTATCTTACCTGACCACATGGAATAAAACTAGAAATTAATAATTAAAAAAAGGAATATTCAAAACTATACAACTAGAGGGAAACTTAAAACCATGCTCCTGAATGATCAATGCATGAAAGAAGAAATTAAAAATAAAATTTTATTTATTTATTTATTTATTTATTTATTTATTTATTTATGACCAGGTCTCCATTCACCTGGCCAAAAATGAAATTGTAAAACAAATAAAACAAATTAAGGAGCAAATAAAACAAATTAAGAGAGAAATTAAGAAACAAAAGATATCTATAAAAGCTGTATTTCTCTCGGCCGCCATGGTAGCTCATGCCTATAATCTCAGAACTTTGGGAGGCTGAGGCAGGCAGATCACCTGAGGTCAGGAGTTCGAGACCAGCCTGACCAACAGGGTGAAACCCCATCTCTACAAGAAATACAAAAAATTTAGCCAGGCATGGTGGTGCATGCCTGTAATCCCAGCTACTTGGGA
This sequence comes from Papio anubis, assembly GCF_008728515.1. Classification (NCBI taxonomy): domain Eukaryota; kingdom Metazoa; phylum Chordata; class Mammalia; order Primates; family Cercopithecidae; genus Papio; species Papio anubis. The sequence continues at coordinate 149,765,011 of NC_044980.1, forward strand.
GGCTGAGGCAGGAGAATCACTTGAACCCCGGAGGCAGAGGTTGCGGTGAGTTGAGATCACGCCACTGCATTCCAGCCTGGACAACAGAGTGAGACTCCATCTCAAAATAAATAAATATATATATCTTTGTTCCCTTGAAACAAATGACAATAGAAATACAACATATCAAAACCTATGGAACACAAATAAAGCAGAATTAAGAGATAAGTTTTTTGTTGTTTTTTGGGGGGCTTTGTTGAGACAGAATCTCCATTCTGCTACCAAGGCTGGAGTGCAGTGGTGTGATCTCGGCTCACTGCAACCTCCATTAAGAGGCAAGTTCATAGCAATAAATGCCTACATCAAAAAACTAGAAAAAGAGCTAGTCATGGTGGCACATATCTGTAATCCTAGCACGCTGGGAGGCCGAGGTGGGAGAATTGCTTGAAGCCAGGAGTTCAAGACCAGCCTGGGCAACTAAGCAAAAGTCCATTTAAAAAAAAAAACACACACACAAGAAAGGAAAAAAGAAAGACAGGAACAGGGAGGGGAGGGGAGGGAAAGGGAGGGGAGGGGGAGGGGAGAGGGAAAGGAATTCTCCCAACAAAGAAAAGTCCAGGACCAGAGGGCTTTACCATGGAATTCTACAGAAACCTTTAAATGAGAATTCATACCAATTCTTCTCAAACTATTCCTAAAAATTAAAGCAGAGGGAACTCTTCCTAACTCATTCTATGAGGCTAGCATAACTGATAACAAAACTAGATAAGGACACAACAACAACAAAAAAAACTACAGACCAATATTCCTGATGGACACAGATCTAAAATCCTCAATAAAATACTAGCACACTGAATCCAACAGTACATCAAAAGATAGCACACCATGATCAAGTGGGATTTACCACAGGGATGCAAGGCTGGTTCAACATATGTAAATCAATAAATGTAATATATTACATGAACAGAACAAAGCACAAAAACCACATGATCATCTAATAGAAGCAGAAAAAGCATCTGATAAAATTCAACATACCCTCATGACAAAAACTCTCAATAATTAGGTATAGTAGAAAAGTACTAGGCTGGGCAAGGTGATTCATGCCTGTAATCTCAGAACTTTGGGAGGGTGGATTGTGTGAGTCCAGGAGTTTGAGACCAGCCTGGACAACATGGTGAAACCCCATCTCTACAAAAAGTTTTTTAAAAGTTAGATGATCATGGTGGCACATGCCTATAGTCCCACTACTCAGGAGGCTGAGGTGGTAGGATTATTACCTGAACCTAGGAGTAGGAGGTTGTAGTGAGCCAAGATTGTGTCCTTGCACTCCAGCCTGGGCAACAGAGCAAGACCCTGTCTCAAAAGAAAAATAAATAAATAAATAAATAAATAAATAAATAAATAAAAGTACTTCAACACAATAAAGGCTATATATGACAAACCCACAGCTAACATCATACTGAATGGGGAAAAGCTGAAAGTTTTTCATCTGATAATTGGAAAAAGACAGGGATACCCTTACTCAACATAGTGCTAAACACATTTAGTAAAGTTGCAGGATAGAAATCAACATACAAAAATCGATCACATTTCTATATAAAAACAACAAACTCATCAAAAAAAAAAAAATTAAAAGTCAATCCCATTTACAGAAGCTACAAAAAAAATACCTAGGAATAAATTTAACTAAGGATATGAAAGACCTCTACAATGAAAACTACAAAACATTGATGAAGAAAAGTGAAAAGGATAAAACAAATGTAAAGACATCCCATGCTAATGGATCAGAAGAATTTATATTGTTACAATGATTATACTGCCCAAAGAAACCTACAGATTCAATGCAATCCCTACCAAAATACCAATGACATTCTTCAGAGAAATTGTTTTTTTTTCTTTTTTCTTTTTCTTTTCTTTTTTTTTTTTTTTTTTTTTTGAGACAGAGTCTCACTCTGTCACCCAGACTGGAGTACAGTGGCACAATCTCAGCTCACTGCAACCTCCGCCTCCTGGGTTCAGGCCATTCTCCTGCCTCAGCCTCCCAAGTAGCTGGGACTATAGGCACGTGCCACCACGCCCGGCTAATTTTTTTGTATTTTCAGTAGAGACGGGGTTTCACCATATTGACCAGGATGGTCTCGATCTCCTGACCTCGTGATCTTCCTGCTTCAGCCTCTCAAAGTGCTGCAATTACAGGCGTGAGCCACTGTGCCTGGCCGAGAAATTGTTTTAAAAATCTTAAAATTTGCATGGAACTACAAAAGACCCCCTGAGCAAAAAGAACAAAGCTGGAGGTATCACACTACCAGACTTCAAAATATACTACAAAGTTGTTGTAACCAAAACAGCATGACACTATGTGTCAAAAACAGACACATAAACCAGTGGAAGATAATGGAGAACCCAGAAATAAATCCATGTATCTACAGCCAACTGATTTTTGACAATACTCATTGGGGAAAGAACAGTCTCTTTAATAAATGGTGCTGGGAAAACTGGATATCCATATGTAGAAGAATGAAACTAGACCCTCATCTATAACCCTATAATACCCTATAAAACCCTAAAAATAAACTCAAAATGGATCCAAGACCTAGAGGTAAGATCCCAAACTATAAAACTACTAGAAGACAATATAAGGGAATTGCTTCAAGGCATTGATCTGAGAAAATATTTTATGAATAAAACCTCAACCACACAGGCAACAAAAGCAAAAATAAACAAATTAGGTTATATCAAAGTAAAAACCTGTACATTAGGGCAAGGCATGGTAGCTCATGCCTGTAATCCCAGCAATTTGGGAGGCTAGGGGACGTGGATCACCTGAGGTCAAGAGTTCGAGACAAGCCTGGCAGAGCCCTGTCTCTACTAAAAATACAAAAATTAGCCAGACATTATGGCATGAGCCTGTAATCCCAGCAACTCGGGAGGCTGAGGTGGGAGAATCACTTGAACCTGGGAGGCCGAGGTTGCAGTGAGCCAAGATCGTGCCACTGCACTCCAGCCTGGGTGACAGAGTGATACTCTGTCTGAAAAAACAAACAAACAAACACTGCACATCATAGGACACAATCAAAAGAGTGAAAAGACAACCTACAGAATGGGAGAAAGTGTTTGCAAGCTATTCATTCAGTGGAGGATTGATGTCCAGAATATACAAGGAACTCAAACATCTCAATAGCAAAAAATAAACAGTCTGATTTTACAATGAGCAAATGATCTGTACAAACATTTCTCAAAAGAAAATATATAAAGATGGTCAACAAGTATATGAAAAAAATGCTCAACAACACTAATTAAATTAATCAGAGAAATGCAGGTCGGGCTTGGTGGCTCATGCCTATGAACCCAGCACTTTGGGAGGCCAAAGGAGGTGGATCACCTGAGGTCGGAGTTTGAGACCAGCCTGACCAATATGGTGAAACCCTGTCTCTACTAAAAATACAAAATTAAACAGATGTGGTGGCGCACACCTGCAATCCCAGAGGCAGAGGTTGCAGTTAGCCGAGGTCACACCATTGCACTCCAGCCTGAGCAACAAGAGCAAAACTCCATCTCAAAAAAAAGAAAAAACAAGAAATGCAAACCAAAACTATAATGAGGTATCATCTCACCTCAAGATGGCAATTATGAAAAAAAGAAAACATAAATGCTGGCGAGGAAGTAGAGAAAAAAAAAACTTTTTTTTTTTTTTTTTTTGAGACGGAGTTTCACTCTTGTTGCCCAGGCTGGAGTTCAATGGTGCAATCTCGGCTCACTGCAACCTCCACCTCCCAGGTTCAAGCGATTCTCCTGTCTCAGCCTCTTGAGTAACTGGGATTACAGCCATGTGCCACCATGCCTGGAGAATTTTGTATTTTTAGTAGAGACAGGGTTTCTCCATGTTCAGGTCAGGCTGGTCTCAAACTCCTGACCTCAGGTGATCTGCCCGCCTCAGCCTCCCAAACTGCTGGGATTGCAGGAAAAAAGAACTCTTAAACGCTTGGTGGGAATGTAAACTAGTAGAGCCACTACAGAAAACAGTGTGTAGTTTTCTCAAAAAGCTAAAAATAGAACTACAATGTGATCCAACAATTCCACTACTGGGCATTTATCCAAAGGAAAGGAAATCAGTGTATCAGAGATATCTGCATCCCCACGCTTATTGCAGCACAATCACAATAGACAAAATATGGAATCAACTTAGGTATTCAACAACAGGGTAAGTGGGTAAGAAAATGTGGTATATATACACAGTGGAATACTATTCAATCATAAAAAAGAATTAAATCTTATCATTTGCAGCAATGTGGATGGAACTGGACAACATTATGTTAAGTGAAATAAGCCAGGAACAGAAAATTAAACACTGCATTTTCTCATTCATATGTAGAAGCTAAAAAATGTTGATCTCATAAAAGTAAAACAGAGGATACTGGAGGCTGGGAATGATAGAGGGAGGAAGGATAGGGACAGATTTGTTAAAGGATAGAAAATTACAGTGAGATAGGAGGAGTAAGTTCTACTGTTCTACACCACTGTAGAATTACCATAGTTAACAATGTTATACAGCTTCAAATAGCTAGAAGGAGGATATTGAATGTTTCTAATAGAACAAAATGATAAATGTTTGAAATGATAATAAGCCAATTATACTGATCTGATCACTATACCAGTGGTCCTCAACCTTTTTGACACCAGGAACCAGTTTTGTGGAAGACAGTTTTTCCATGGAAAATTGGGGTGGGGGGATGGTTTTGGGATGAAACTGTTCCACCTCAGATCATCAGGCATGAGATTCTCATAAGGAGTGTACAACCTAGATCCCTCATATACAAAGTTTATAATAGGGTTCGCACTCCTGTAAGAATTTAATGCCACTGCTGATCTGACAGGAGGCAGAGCTCAGGCAGTAATGCTCACTCACTCGCCTTCTGCTCACCTCGTGCTGTGTGGTCCAGTTCCTAACACACCATGAGCAGGTACCAGTCCACGGCCAGGGGTTTCAGGACCCCTGTAGTATACAGTATATGCATCAAAACATCAATACATACCCCATGAATATGTACAATTACTGTCAATTAAAACATAAAATAAGCCTGCGCACAATGGCCTGTACTCCCAGCACTTTGGGAGGTCAAGTTGGGAGGACTGCTTGAGGCCAGAAGTTCAAGACCGGCCTGGGCAACACAGCAAGACCCCATCTCTATTTTCAAAAAAATTTTAATTAAAAATAAAATAATAAATATTCATTACCCATTCACTGGTGGGGGAAGGAAACCATGTAAAGAGATGGATCTGCTCATTAGCTTGACTGTAGTAATCAGTTCACCATGTATATGTATATCAAAATATTATATTGTACACCTTAATATATACAACTTTTACTTTTAAAAATAGGACTGAAAAAAACAATCATGGGTATAGATATATTTCCTGGCTTTCTAGTCTGTTCCAGTCGTATATTTTTCTATTGGTCTGCCAATACAGCATGTTTTAATTATAGCAGCATTATGACAGATGTTAATATCACGTGAAGCAAATCTTTCTATCTGTCCTTTTTCAAAGGAATCTGGCTATCCAGGTACATTGTATCTCCTATAAATTTTAGAATCACTTTAGCAAATTTTTTTAAAACCTGGTGAGAATTTGATTGGCTAATATTGAAACCACAGATCAATCTGGAATAAATTTGACCTCTTTACAATGTTTAGTATTCTAATCCATAAACATGTTTTCTCTTTCCTTATATTTAGATTTTATTTATTTATTTTTATTTTAAAATATTTTTGAGACAGAGTCTCACTTTGTTGCCCAGGCTGGAGTGCAGTGGCACAATCTCAGCTCACTGCAACCTCTACCTCCCAAGTCCAAACGATTCTCGTGTTTCAGCCACCTGAGTAGCTGGAATCACAGGCTTGTGCCACCACGCCTGGCTAATTTTTTGTAGTTTTAGTAGAGATGGGGTTTCTCCCTGTTGGCCAGGTTGGTCTCAAACTCCTGGCTTTAAGTCATTCACCCACTTTGGCCTCCCAAAGTGCTGGGATTACAGGCGTGAGCCATCATGCCTGGCCTGGATTTTCTTTAATATCTCTTAATAAAATTTAAAAATTTTCTCAAAATTCAAAAATTTCTCAAATTTTCTCAATTGAAACCTTCAATTAATTTTTTTATTTATTCCTGGTATTTCATATTACTAATCCTACTTTATGTAATATATTCCCCCTCCCCCACCCCAATATAGGGATTCACTCTGTTACCCAGGCTAGAGTGCAGTGGTGTGATCATGGTTCACTGTAGCTTCAACCTCCCGGGCTCAAGCAATTCTCCTACCTTAGCCTCCCAAGCAGCTGACACATGCCATCATTCCAGCTAGTGTCTTTCTTTTTCGTTTGGCAGAGATGGGGTCTCACTACATTGCCTAGGCTGCTTTTGAGCTCCTGAGCTAAAGCAAGCCTCCTGCCTCAGCCTCCCAAAGTGCTGAGATTACAGGCATAAGCCACCACTCCTGGCCTAGTACCTCATTTTTAAATTATTGTTTGTTGCTGGTATACCGAAACAAAATTTATTTCTGAATATTTTTTCCTCAGCAATCAGTAAACTCATTAATAAGTTATCTGTGGGTTATACTGAATTTTCTTTTTTTTTTTTTTTTTTTTTTTTTTTTTTTTTTTTTTTTTTTTTTTTGGAGGCGGTCTGCATCTGCTACCAGGCTGGAGTGCAGTGGCTGGATCTCAGCTCACTGCAAGCGCCTCCCGGAGTTCACGCCATTCTCATGTCTCAGCCTCCCGGTAGTTGGGACTACGAAGGCCGCAGCGCCCGGCTAGTTTTTGTATTTTTAGTAGAGGCGGGGGTTTCACCGTGATGGTAGCCAGGATGGTCTCGATCTCCCCGGCCTGCGATCCGCCCGTCTCGGCCTCTAAGTGCTGGGATTACAGGCTTGAGCCACGGCCCGGCCCACACTATACTGAATTTTCTATGTTAACAACCATTTTCTGCAAATAACGACAGTTTAGTTCCTTCCTTTTCAATAGTACTTTTTTTTTTTCCTTGCCATGCTGGTTAGGAAATCTAGTACATATTTAATAGAAATTTTGATAGCAGGCATCCTCGTTTTACTCCAGCTCTCAAAGGAAAAGTTACAGGTTTTCATCTTGAATATAATATGTGCTATAGGTTTTATGGAGCTACTATTTATTATATTAAGGAAGTCTTCTTCCATTTCTAAAGTTCTAAAGGTTTTTATCTTTTTCATGGATAGATGCTTTTTTTTTTTTTTTTTTTTTTTTTTTTTTGAGATAGAGCGTCACTCTGTCGCCCAGGCTGGAGTGCAGTAGCACGATCTCAGCTCACTGCAACCTCCACCTCCTGGGTTCATGCAATTCTCCTGCCCCGGCATCTCAAACAGGTGGGATTACAGGTGCCGGCTACCACACCTGGCTAATTTTTTAGATACAGGGTTTTGCCATGTTGACCAGGCTGGTCTTGAACTCCTGACCTCAACTGATCCACCCGCCTCGGTCTCCCTAAATGCTGGGATTACAGGCATGAGCCACCACGCCCGGCCAATGCTAAATTTTATAACTGCCATTTGCACATCTTTTAAGATGACCAAGTGATTTTTCTTCAATTTATATTGTTGTGACATTTTACTTATCTATTCTACATTCCTGAGATAAACACAGATTAACCATAATACATTACCTTTTATTTTTACATATTATTGGGTCTAATTTGCTAATATTTTGTACTAGTCTCATAAAAAGAGCTGACACATACTTCCTGTTTTTCTATTCTCTGAAAGAGTCTGTATAAGACTGGAATCATTATTAACTTATTTATTTATTTATTTTTGTATTTTTTTCTGGCAATGTTTAGCAGACTTGCCAGCAAAGCTATTTTTTGTTTTTTTGGTTTTGTGTTTTTGCTTGTTTGCTTTTGCTAATCAGCTGACTTTAATATTCGCCATATAGCTATTTGAACTTTGAAGCTTTCTTTGTGAAAAGATTTTGACTATTGATCCATCTTTTTTAATTGTTAGAGAATTATCCTGGTTTCCTATTCCTCAACCTGCATTGGTAATTTTCTAAATAAATAATAAATTTTCTAACTTATTAAAAATCCATATTTTATTTTTTACTATAACTATAATAATGTCCCCCCTTTCATTTCTGCTATTATTTGTGCCTTCCTCTTTTTTTTTTTTTTTCTTTATCACTCTCCCCTGCAAGTAGCAGTGACTCAGAGCCCCAGACTCAAGCACCACTTAAGCTGCCAGGGCACTCCTGCTGCCCTTTCAGATCAGATGCTTCTGCACAGACGTTCAGCAAGCTCTGAGTATGTTGCTTGGAGGCAAATGCGTTTCAGAAAGATTAGGATGGGTCTCCACGGCACGTGTATACCTATGTAACAAACCTGCACGTTCTGCACATATATCCCAGAACTTAAAGTATAATAAAAAAAAATTTTTTTTAAAGAGAATTAGGGTGGGTCTTCTCTTTCATTCTCAGCATTAGATGGTACCTACACTATGGGGAGATATGTATTATGTTTACCATAGTTAAGGAAATTGAGTTTTACGGAAGTTGGTTTTCTTTTTTTTTGAGACGGAGTTTTGCTCTTGTTGTCCAGGCTGGAGTACAATGGTGCGATCTCAGTTCGCTGCAACCTCTGCCTCACAGGTTCAAGCAATTCTCCTGCCTCAGCCTCCCGAGTAGCTGGGATTACAGGCATGTGCCACCGTGCCCGGCTAATTTTGTATTTTAGTAGAGACATGGTTTCACCATGTTGGTCAGGCTGGTCTATGAACTTCTGACTCCAGGTGATCCGCCCGCCTCCGCCTCCCAAAGTGCTGGGATTAAAGGCATGAGCCACCACGCCCAGCCGGAAGTTAATATTACCAAACCAAGATATACAACTGATTAAACAGTAGAACCCTAGGATTCTGGGATGTTTTCCAACACCAACCACTTCTCTAATGCAACAGACCAAGTATGTATCTAATGATTCAATTTAATTCTGACACTAACTACCCAGAGTTAGGGTAAGTTAGGGTGAGCAGTACCTCTGGGTTTCTTCATTTGAGTCTACTCTGCAACCAGCTACAGCTCTTAAATCTGAGGTAAGAGTGCCACTTACTGGTAGCCTCATCACAATGCAACTTGAAACCTGCTCACAAATTTAATTCCAAGTGCCAGTGGTATGCAAAAGAAAAAAGGCTCAGTAGGGTATACATATATTAAAACATTACATTGTAACTCACAAATAAATAAATAATTTATCAATTAAAAACAAAATAAAACTTAAGTGCTTTGTAGCCATTCTCCTGGCTACAATACTATGAATACAACACTATTCTCCTGGAACAATACTATGAAGAAGCTTCTGTAATTTGTATCTCTGTGATTTTTTATTAGTAGCTTTGTGAAAACACTCCAAAGTTTAGAATCCAATTACCTAGGTCATCATGGCTCACCAGCCAAATCCAGCCTGCTGTCTGATTTTGTACTCTCACATCTAAGAATAATTGTATATGCTAAATAGTTGGAAAAAATCAGAATATTTCACATATGAAAATTATTTAAATTCAAAATTCAGTGTCCATATAGAAAGCTGTATTGGAACCGAGCTCTCTTGTTTATGCATTGTCTATGGCTGCTTTCGACCCACAGCAGCTGAGTAGCTGCAACGGAAACTGTGCAGTCCTCAATGCCTAAAATATTTACTAATTGAATCTTTACAAAAGAGTTTGCCAATTCCTGACCTAGATTCCAACCTGAGCAAATCTAAACTCTAATCCTCAATTTTCATTACTCATAAAATGGGGATAATACCTGCTAAGAGTTTTTAGGAAGATTAGAGTTATAAGCACAGAATCTCCTTAAGATACTCACAGAAGTCTAAGCTAAGACATAAGCACCTTAATATGTTCAAAGGGAACTAATAATTTCCATCTATAAATCTGTTCAGCCCAGTATCAAGTAGTATTTACAAGCATGGACTTTAGCGTCAAAATATTGGCTCCACTCTTGGTTTCACCACTTATTTGCCTACATGACTTAGTAACAACATGAGGGAATGGAGAGGCAAAGAAGTATGAAGGTTGAGCGCTCAGGCTTTGAAAACTAGAATGCCTAGTTTCCATTCTGGCTATGCCACTCACTAGTCAGGTAATCTTGGGTAAATTACGTAACTTCCCTGACCCTCCACTTCCTCATCTGAAATGTAAGTGTAAAAAGAATACTGATTTCATTAAATAGCTGTAAGGCTAAAATGACTTTATTTATACAAAGAGCTTCAAACATTGCCAGCAACTTACAGCCATAAATCCCAACAGATTTAGAAGGTTCTTCATAGGATTATTCTAAGGATTAAAGAAGAGAATGGCTACAAAGCACTTAGCACAATTTGTGGTACTTAGAAAGCTATCAAAGGACAGCTAGTACCCTTCCTACTGATTCTCTGTATTTTAGTAAAATCTGATGAGAAATCAATTGCAAACATAATTTCTCATCAGATTTCAAATAAAAACCCAACTCCTTCCCTTGACCCTCTAAATCATATACATCTGTCCTCCATCTGCTTCTCAAGCTCCAACCTCCTCCCTCACGATATTGTAGCCATCATAGCCTTTCTCATCCAAGTTATGCCAACTTTGTATCTCCTCGTGAGATATTTGCACCTGCCGTTCCCAGTAATCTTGGAGCTCAGTGCATGAGTTGAAGCTGCCTTCTTTTATGTTTTTGAGACAGGGTCTTGCTCTGTCACCCAGGCTGGAGTACAGTGGCATGACCGTGGCTCACTGCAGCCTTGACCTCCTGGACTCCAGTGACCCTTCTACTTCAGCCTCTGGAATGGCTGAAACCACAGGCATGTGCCATCACATCCAGCTAATTTTTAAATTTCTTTGTAGAGACAGGGTCTCCCTATGTTGCCCAGGCGGGTCTCGAACTCCTGGACTCAAGTGATCCTCCCGCCTCAGTCTCTCAGTGGTGGAATCACAGGTGTGAGTCACCATACCAGGCAAAGTTGTCTTCTAAAGTCCTTAACAAATGTGAGGTTAGGCATGGTGGTTCACTCCTGTAATCCCAGCACTTTGGGAGGCTGGAGGATTACTTGAGCTCAGGAGTTTGAAACCAACCTGGGTAACATAGTGAGACCTCATCTCTACTCAAAGAGAAAAAAAAAATTTTAGGCCGAGAATGGTGGCTCACTCCTGTAATCCCAGCACTTTGAGAGGCCCAGGCGGGCAGATCACGAGGTCAGGAGATCCAGGCCATCCTGGTCAACATGGTGAAACTCCTTCTCTACTAAAAATACAAAATTTAGTGGGCATGGTGGCACGTGCCTGTAGTCCCAGCTACTCGGGAGGCTGAGGCAGGAGCATCGCTTGAACCTGGGAGTTGGAGGTTGCAGTGGCCCCAGATTGTACCACTGCACTCCAGCCTGGCGAAAGAATGAGACTTCATCTCAAAAAATAAAAAAAAAAAAGTTTTAAAAGATAAAAAAGAAGTGAACATGTACACATGCCTTGAAAAGAGAAGATAATGTGGACAAGGTGATTTGAACAGACAATAGAAACATCACTGGAAGCAAGATTCTTCTGAAGGTGCTGTAATGGCTGAATGGTTAAGACACAAACTATCACCTTCAAAAATCAATTCGTTTTATTATCTTAGTTACATTTTCCTTCGCCCTTCCGACACATCCAACACTTAAACTAGCATCAGGCATAGAGGTGACCACAGTAAGTATTCATCAAATGAATACCATGAATAAATGAATAGCTGGGGAAAAACTACTCTCATAAAGAGAACACAGATTTGTACAGTCAGTTTATTTTTGCTATTTATATTAAGTTTACACGTGCCTGATCTGTAGTGGATATCTCGTTGTTAGTTCAGCACCACTTCCTTCCTCTGAGACAGACTGACTGTTCCATACAGACATAGTGGGGACTGTCAAATTATTATGGGAGCCAAGTCCCAGTTGATTTGCCCAGTTGGAATCAAGTATGCAACCCCTAATTCTTCATGTCTAGGTCGTTAATTAACCTCATTTTTTTTTCGTATTTGAGAGCGAACTCCCAGACAGTGGTAAACATAGAAATGCTTAACACATAGGAACTGTTAGTTGCCATGTTCTCCACCTACATCATTAAAGAAGTTCATCAGTAAAGAGAATGAAGCTAACAGGAAGGATGGTCTCCAGGGCTACTAACTCAAAACTTCAGACACTTTCTGTCCTCCTCATGGTTTATATATTCAACTTATCCTTCAATCAACATACCCTATATCCTTTCCTTTTAAAATTAAATAGCAATGGAGAGAAGTTCTCACTATGTTGCCCCCACTGGTCTTTTCAACTTTCTGGTTGAAAAGGTCTGGGATGGAGCTAGAGAAACTTCATTTATTTTTTATTTTTCTGAACCTATGGATTATACTAAAACTTTTATTTCTAGTGAGTCCCCAAATGGTACCAATGCTGCTGGTCCAGGACCACACACTTTAAGAACCACTGGCCTACATTAAGAAAATGGCAGGCAAAGATCCTCAGAAACAAAGTCAACTCTCTACTAACACCTTGGTGGAAGAGGTGATGGACAGTGGGGAGAAGAAAGTGCTCACATAAAGTCCAATTAGCGAGGGGCAGAGTGGAGTTAATGAAAAGAAGACTTAGTCCTCACAGTCATTCAAAGACCCAGACTGACAATCTTTGCCATCTTCAGTGGCTTCCAAACTTATCCTGGATATGACCATGCAACCAGCAGTTGGGAGAAAAGAATGGAGGATCATGCAAGAAATGTTTATGGGGCAAGCCTGGATTCCTATGCCCACATTTCACTGCCTAGAACTTAGTCATATGTTCTCACAGAGATGCTGGCAGTACAGAAATGTCCCTGGTTGGGTTGCCACATCTTGGCAACGTATCTTCAAAGAACAAGACTCTCTGGTAGACACCTAGCAGTCTCTGCCGTCAAACCCCTTTCCCATTGTGGACTTAAGCAAGTCTGGGCTTAGCTTTAAAGAAAATGTGTAGCTAATGACATAGACATCTTAATTACTAAAATTAATGTCTGTAACTTAAAATGGCCAAAGGACTTATTACCTGAGTGACTGGAGAAAAAAACAATTCATGGGACTTGCCTGTAAGAGTCCATTCAGGATAGGGAGAAAAGACTGAGATAGTGGGTTTACAGGAGCAGTGATGAGGAAAAAATAAAGTTTCTGTTTTATAATTCTTCTGGGCTCCTCTCTATTAACATGTTATACTACCTTTTGCAGCTTAAGCAAAATTTTTAATGGAATAAGTTTAAAGATATCATAGTTTTACATTTATAGATTGATATCCATTATTCCTCTATCATTCTTAAAGCAAATGATAAATCCCCTTTTCAAAGATGAAAACTTTTGCTGTTACTGAGGTTATCATCAAAGTTTTACTGCAACTCCAAAACATAGGAATGTCCCATACAACAGCGGTGAACACTTTGCTTTTTAAAGTGATTATTCTTAGTGCAGGGGTACTCATTTGTCTATGCTTGTTATACAGTGAAATTACTGCCTATGACATCTCATTAATTGAAAAAGTTGGAGTCAAGATTAAAGCTGTTTACATTTTTAGTGAAACCTCTCTTAAGACTGTCCAAAAGAAAATAAACTAATATATGAGGCTATTTATCAAAAGGAAAAAAGAAAGATAAACATCTTTCATGGTCTTTCATTCATTTCATCAATTAGGACACACAAGGCAGCATCCTTCTCTATAATCTGATCTCTCCTATGACCTGAATTTTCTCTTTGTTCATTCTGTCCAGTACAATTGTTGCTATCATCAGCATCCATTGGTTCAGTTTTTACTCTCATTCCTGCTTCTGAATGAGGCAAATCATCAGGCAAAGAAGCCAAGCAATTCTGAATCATTTCAATTACTCGTTCTAGGTGCTTTTGAAACCTCTCGGCTGTTTCAAGCCGTTGACGTTTCTGGACCTCCATCATGACTCTCAAGGTCTCTCTTGCTTGGTGGGGTCGGTATTCATTTATAAGATGATGCACGTGTACAAAAAGCAGCTTAAGATCTTCTAGTTTCTCTTCTCGTTTTATACTCCCAGGGCTCCTTATTAAAATATCTAAAAGGTCCAAGAAATTAATAAGGATAGACATATTAAGTTTTCTCAGTTCTTTTTTGTGATCAAACTGCATAGGATGAAGCCGTTCGATGCCCTGACTTTCCAAAGGGCGGATGATAAGATCATCGCATTGGAACTGATTGCCAAACATCATGTAACTATCTTTTATTGGAGGGGGAGGCTTGGGAGCTAAGCCTTCTTGAATATTTTCATCTGTATATTCCTTGATATATTGCATTGGAGGTGGTGGAAGTGCACTTACTTGCTGTGGTTCACCCATTGTGGACTATCAAGAACCTATGGACACAGACCAAAGATTTATTAGAGCCACAAAACAAACCTGTTACATTTCATAACTACAGACAGAATATTTTCTTCCTTTTCTTCCAGTAGTTTGGGGTCCAAGACAAGATGATCTCCTTGGTTTCTAAAACTAACATTTATGATAGGGAAAGTTTGCCATATTTTCTAAGTAGGCATTATATTCTCAACCATTCACATATTTTCCATTCTCTCCCTAATAATTTCATCAGCATAAAAAAATCTGTAGCATCTTCTGATCTCTAAAGAAAATCTTCCACCGGGTGCGATGGCTCACACCTGTAATCCCAGCACTTTGGGAGGCCGAGGCAGGCAGATCACAAGGTCAGGAGATCGAGACCATCCTAGCTAACAAGGTGAAACTTCGTCTCTACTAAAAGACAAAAAAAATTAGCCGGGCATGGTGGCGGGTGCCTGTAGTCCCAGTTACTCAGGAGGCTGAGGCAGGAGAATGGTGTGAACCCAGGAGGCGGAGCTTGCAGTGAGCCGAGACTGTACCACTGCACTCCAGCCTGGGCGACAGAGAGAGAATCTGTCTCAAAAAAAACCAAGAAAATCTTCTGGATTCCACACCCCTCACCATTTATGCCCCCATTTCTCTACTCCTCCATAACCAAACTACACATGTTGTCTCCCAATCTCATATCACAATCACTTTTGCTTTATGTTACAGATTGATTTCCAATAGCAAACACTTACTTGTATCTCTCATAAACACTGACAAAATTAACACTGCTAAATCCTAAACACATGGTATTATCCAAAGTTCCTGAATGAAATGATTCAGTTCCATATCCTTTTTGTCACAGTAAACTATGCAATTTTATATGGACACATTAACTTTTTTTTTTTTTTTTTTGAGACGGAGTCTTGCTCTGATGCCCAGGCTGGAGTGCAGTAGTGCGATCTCAGCTCACTGCAACCTCCGCCTCCTGGGCTCAAGCAATTCTCCTGCCTCAGCCTCCCAAGTAGCTGGGATTACAGGCGCACACCACCATGCCCGGCTAATTTTTGTATTTTTAGTAGAGACAGGATTTCGCCATGTTGGCCAGGTTGGTCTCTTAATTCCCCACCTCAGGTGATCCGCCCACCCTAGCCTCCCAAAGTGCTGGGATTACAGGTGTGAGCCACCGCGCCCGGCCTGTATGGACACATTAACTTCCCTACAACTATCACAGAAATTTCAAACCCCAGGTTCAAACCCAGTATCTTCTATGGCCATAATAACCTCTACTTACTCTACCTTAAGCCTAGATATACCATCCAATGAGAAGATTCTGAAGTGCTCCTTCACACTGGTATTATCAAAGTTTCAAGATATAACACCCTCTAACATCAGGTGGGGCAAGTATTCTATTAGAAGCAATATTACACTTAGAATTCGTGAGGTACTAAGGGCAGGCGTGGTGCAGCCCTGAGTTTCCACTATGCCACAGTAGTGCATAGGATGATGCAGCCTCGACCTTCCAGGCTCAAGCTATCCTCCCACCTCAACCTCCCAAGCAGCTGGGAGTACGAGGCATATGTCACCACGCCCAGCTAATTTTTGTATATTTTGTAGAGACAGAGTTTTGCCATGTTAGTGCGGCTGGTTTTGAACTCCTGAGGTCAAGCAATCCTCCTGCCTTGGCCTCCCAAAGTGCTGGGACTACAGGTGTGAGCCACCACACCCAGCCAACATTTTAAAACTTATAACATAAATTCAGATTACAGAAAAAGTGCATGAATATAGAAAGAACACTTTATATTCTTCACTCAGATTCTCCAAATGTTAACATTTTCCTTCATTTGCTTTATTGGTTTCTCATTCCTTCACCCCTGAATACTTCAATGTGTTTTCCCAGGACAAGAATGTTTTCTTCTACCCACAGCACAATTACCAAAATCAAGGAATTAACATTGATCTGGTACTTCAAAACACAATTTTTGACACCTTACGTTTCATTCCACTCAAACCTTTTTAGGTGACGAGTGCTGCTCTGTACTTTCCTACACGATGTGCATTCCTGTGCTTAGGTTGTCATTTTCCTAAGGCCAACTACGTGACAGATACTGTTGTTTTATGGCCTCTCTAACATAATCTTCATAACAATTCTATGAATTAAGGTTGTTTGTTTTGTTTTTTGAGACAAGGTCTCAATCTGTCTCCCACGCTGGAGGGCAGTGGTACCATCAGGGCTCACCGCAACCTCTGCCTCCCGGGTTCAAGGGATTCACCTGCATGACCCTCCTGAGTAGCTAGGGACTACAAGTGTGTGCCACCACGCCCAGCTAATTTTTTATTTCTCGGTAAAGACAGGTTTTCACCATGTTGGCCAGGCTGGTCTGGAACTCCCGACCTCAAGTGATCCGCCCACCTCGGCCTCCCAAAGTGCTGGGATTACAGGCGTGAGCCACCACAGGGTCCCATGAATTAAGTTCTATTATCAATTTCATTTTAGAGGTGAAGATCCCAAGTCTCAATGAGGGGAAGTATTGCCCCAGATCAAAAAGTTAATAAATGGTACAACAGGAATTCTTATCCCAGGTCCCTTTAGCTCCAAAGGGCAAGCTCTCTTATATCTCTAAGCCGTGAAGCATCTAATTATACAATTAGAACTTGCATATTACAAAAATTATATTTTTCTCTACTGTCTCTCTAGATGGAACTTTTCAAAGGCAATGGAAGTCTTATTTTAATAAAACCAGAGCCAAGCATGATAACTGGTTCTGAGACTCAAGATCCAACATCTAGTGTTTGTTCTGGGGGAGAAGGCGCCTCACCAGAAGACGACAGATATTCCAGGGTCCCAGCCCCAGAGATTTGATTCATTCTGTCCACTGTGAATGGGCCCTGGTATGTCGCTTTAAAAACCTCTCCAGATGGACCTGACGATTAGGCTTGGTTGGGATCTACCGCCCTCGCCTGCCCCCGTATCTCAGCTGTTTCACAACTGCTCCCAGAAGAAGGAAGGGCAGGGAGGGCTACTCTCATGTTACAAAGGGCCAGAAAGGGCAAATAACTCGCCCAAGGCCACACAGCCTAGAAAAACAGCGGCGAGGGGACCAGACACCACGTCTCCCAACCTCCACTCCGGCTCGGCGTCCCCACACGGAGGAAGCCCTGGGACTGCAGCGCTAAGAGCCCCCTCCTCCAGGCTGTCCATCCCGAGACCTCCACGAGCGGCGGGGAGGCCGCGCTCTCGGAGAGACTCGGGACAGAAAGACGAGAGAGCGTCTTCGGAGGCCGAACTCCTCCATGCCTCCCCAGTTCCCAGAGGAAACCGCCGGGTCCGGAAGAAAAAAACGCACACACGCGGGGGCCCCAAGCCGTTGCCGCCCACTCACCTCAACTCTGGCTTTACACTGGTAGCCGCCTTCCCCCTCTGCAGCCGAAAGCAATTTCCGGTCTCCTCCTGGAAGAAGCCACCGACTCTGTCTTTGATTGGCTGTAGGAGCTGTCCTTTAACGAGATTCTAGATCCGCCTCAGACCGATCGCTCGCTATTGCGCCTGCGTATATTCGACTCCTGCCATCCCCACCCCTCTTACTGACTTTTAAAAGTAGTAGCTGAGGGTTGTTTCTTCGTTTCTTTAAGGCATAAAATTAAACAAAACATCTTATTGCTTTATTTTTTATAGACCCCTTATTGACTAGAAAAAATCTTATATTTTAATGTGTAACATGCTCTTGTAAGACTTCCATGAATTTAGACATTTATGACGCGAAAATAACCTCCCAAAGAAAACTTAGCAAAGGCGCACTTGCTAGTGCGCCTGCGTGTGTTCCATCCGCTGGCCGCATTACAACTCTTCTGCTGACAGTCGCAGCTGGTAGTTCCATTCCTTTTGTCTTTTCTTTTTTGATTTAACCCATACAATGAAGACATCTTACATACAAATTCGAAAATATAGATATGCAGGGTTTTTTGTTGGTTTATTTTATTTTATTTTATTTTTTTTTTTTCTTTGAGACGGAGTCTCTTTCGCCCAGGCTGGAGTGCAGTGGCGCGATTTCGGCTCGCTGCAACCTCTGTCTCCGGGGTTCAAGCGATTCGTGTGCCTCAGCCTCCCAAGTAGCTGGGATTACAGGCATGTGCCACCACATCCAGCTAATTTTTTTTTTTCCTTTTTTTGTATTTTTAGTAGAGACAGGGTTTCACCATGTTGGTAAGGCTGGTCTCGAGCACCTGAGCTACAGTAATCCGCCCGCCTTGGCCACCCAAAGTGCTGGAATTACGGTCGTGAACCACCTAGCCCGGCCTCCCCCATTTTAATTCCCCCGCACACATAAATTTATTTCCTGAAGAAATTCATCCTCACTGCTGACCCCAATATGTCCTGCACCCGTGACTTCCAATGCTTGTTCCCAGTCCTCGTTTTATTCCCTCTGTCAGCAGCATTTGGCACATTTGATTATTTGGATTGCCCCAGGACTCAGTTCTCCAACCACTTCTCAGTCAGATATCACCCAGATACATGCAGGCCCTGGAACACCGTTTCCTCTGCACTTCAGACCCTCATATCCAGTGGTGACAGACATTTTTACCCCGTTGCACTTTACTCAATTGCAAATGTTCAATCTAAGGAATCACCTTTTTCTCCTTTCTCCCATACCCCACCGAAACTACCATACCAGCCTTTTGCATTAGCTCTATTTAAAAATAAGTAAATAAAGTTCCAAATATGACTGACCACCGTCCCCACTGGTATGGTCCTATGCCATGCTGCCATTATCTCTCATCTGGATTTCTTTGATTTTTGTCCTGCCTTAGTCTATTTACCACAGCTTCTTAAAATATAAAACCAGTCTTAACGCTCTTCTATTCAAAATCTTTCTACTACTTTTAGAATAAAATCTGACATCCTCCCCCGGCCTATATAATAGGCCCTTCAAAATTGCCAAGTACATCCCGGTCTTGGGGGCAGATGCCTTTGCCTGGAACTCTTTCCATAGATATTCACACGTCTCATTTCCTTATTTCTCTCCCCTTTTTTTTTTTTGTATTTTTAGTAGAGATGGGGTTTCACCGTGTTAGCCAGAATGGTCTCAATCTCCTGACCTTGTGATCCGCCCGCCTCGGCCTCCCAAAGTGCTGGAATTATAGATGTGAGACACCGCACCCGGCTTCATTTCCTCATTTCATTCAGGTTTCTGGTCAAATGTGACCTCAAAGAGTTCTTCTGGGGTTACACTACTCTATACAAAATAGCGCATCCCCAATCTTTCTGTTGGGAAATGCCCCTGAAACCCTTCCTATGTATTATCTTTTTTTCATAGAACCTCTCATCATCTGAAATCATCTTATATAGTGTATGTATGTATTTTATTGCCTTTCTTATCCATCAAAAATATCAGGTTTATGAGCATGGGACCTTTGTTTCATTTACTGCTGTTGTGTTTGAACCTACATACAAGAGTGGCTGAAATTGGCAAATACTCAATGAGCGTTTATTGAATAAGGAACGAAATGAATACAATCATCACTTTCAAATAAATTCATAGTGTGGCTTTGGTGGTTATACCACAGTCTCTTTAGCCAAAGCCTCATTGTGTTAAATTACGTTTCTCCCAATTTTAGCCAGTATAACTACACAGGATGAGGAGCATCCCAGTGCATATATGTTTGTGCATGTGTCCAATTTTGTTCTTTAGAATAAATTTCTAGAAATAGAATTACTGGGCCCAAAGGTGCAGTGTCTTAACAGTTAGTAGCAGAATGAAGGCTAGAATCTTGGACTCTTGACTATCAATCTAGTGTTCTTTCCAATAAACTTCAAATGAATAATGGATATGAAGTGCATATCATGAGAAGGGCTAGTGACAATATGATGTGTGTTACACATTTAATTATGTGACTATATTTGCAGAATCTCGATGGAAAGCTTATTCCTTAAAGACGCCTACTGCAGGCCGGGCGCGGTGGCTCAAGCCTGTAATCCCAGCACTTTGGGAGGCTGAGGTGGGCGGATCACGAGGTCAGGAGATCGAGACCATGCTGGCTAACACGGTGAAACCCCGTCTCTCCTAAAAAAATACAAAAAATTAGCCGGGCGAGGTGGCGGGCGCCTGTAGTCCCAGCTCCCTGGGAGGCTGAGGCAGGAGAATGGCGTGAACCCAGGAGGCGGAGCTTGCAGTGAGCTGAGATCCGGCCACTGCACTCCACCCTGGGTGACAGAGCGAGACTCCGTCTCAAAAAAAAAAAAAAAAAAATGCCTACTGCAGCTTAACAAGGAATATGCTCATTGAATAAATATGTATTGTGTATCTGTTGTGCCGGCACTGGTCTGGAAGTCTAAAAAGACAGACAAAAGCCAGTGGGGCCTTTGAAAAAGGTGTTCTCACGGCCGGACGCAGTGGCTCACGCCTGTAATCCCAGCACTTTGGGAGGCCGAGGCGGGCGGATCACGAGGTCAGAAGATCGAGACCATCCTGGCTAATACGGTGAAACCCTGTCTCTACTAAAAATACAAAAAAATTAGCCGCGCGTGGTGACGGGCGCCTGTAGTTCCAGCTACTCGGGAGGCTGAAGCAGGAGAATGGCGTGAACCCGGGAGGCGGAGCTTGCAGTGAACTGAGATCGCGCCACTGCACTCCAGCCTGGGTGACAGAGCGAGACTCCGTCTCAAAAAAAAAAAAAAAAAAGACAAGAAAAAGGTGTTCTCTCTAGAAGGTGTTCTAGAGAGACACAGACAAGGAGTATGCAAACAAGTAAAAACTTCGAATAGTGACAAGGGCTATGGGGGAAAGTATAATACAGATTAATGTGATAGTGACGTGGGTTGGGGGATAGCTACTTTACAGAGGGTGGTAAGGGTAGCCTCTCACAGAAGGTTAACTCTGGAAACAAGATATCAAGGAGTGAATTGTGCAGAGATCTGGAAGACAGCAAATGCAAAGAGCGTGGGGCTGCCATGATCTTTCTGAATTAGAGACAGGAAGGGAGCCTGTGTGCTCCCTAACTAGTGAGCGAAGAAAGAAAGAGTGGGGGAGATGAAAGGGTAGAAATGGGCAAAGACGCACGGTAACCGACTTCTTGCCTCCCTTAGGATCTTGGCACATTATAGAAAACATTGCTATCATTTGAACCTAAATGGCAAGCAGATTTCCACCCTATTGATTTTTTAAAATTTAGGTGTATTGAGGGATACTTCACATAGAATAAAATTAACTCTAGGTGAATAGTTATGTGAGTTTTGATAAATATACACTGGCATAAAACCACTACCGCCCGGATTAAGATGTAGACTATTTCATCACCCCAAACAATGTTTTTTTTATTCGATTCCTTCCCTTTATCCCCATCCTCTAGTAACCACTGATCTGATTTCTGTTCATATGGTTTCACCTTTTCCAGAATGTCATATAAATGAAATTAGAAAGTATTCAGTCTTTGGTATCTGGTTCCTTTCACCTAGCATAATACTTTTGAAGTCCATCAATGTTGTTCAATGTATAATACTTTGTTCCTTTTTACAGATAAGGAATATTCCATTGTATGAATGTGCTGTAATTCATGTATCCCTTCACTGGTTAATAGACATTTGGGTTATTTCAGTTTGAGGTGATTATTAGCAAAACTACTATAAACATTCCCATGCAAGTCAATTGTATGGACATATGTTTTCATTTCTTTTGGATAACAACATAGTGATACAATTGCTGGATCTTATAATAATTATATATTTAACTATATGAGAAACTGCCAAGCAGTTTTCTAAAGAGGCTGCTTATTTTTCATTTCTCAGCAATTTGTAGGAGGTATAGTTGCCCTCAATCTGCACTTGTTATTATCCTTTTAATTTTTACTTTTTGCTATTCTAATATCTGTATAATGATTTTAATTTGCATTTCCTTCGTGTTAGGTATATTTCATGTTTACTGGCCATATATATCTTTTCTTTGGTGAACTGTCTGTTCAAAATTTTTGCCCAATTTTTAAATTGGCATGTTTTCTTACTTACTATTGAATTGTAAGGGCACACACACACAAATACACACAAGGTATAAGTCCTTGATCAGATATGTCTTTTACAAATGTTTTCTCCTAGTCTGTGGTTAATCATTTCATTTTTTAAGTGTCTTTCAGCAAGCAGAGTTTTTTCTTTTTGATGATGACCAGTTTATCAATTATTTTCTTTCATGGTTCATACTTTTTGTGTCCTTTCCAAGAATCTTTGCCTAACTCAAAGTCACAAAGATTTTTCCTCTGTTTTCTTCTACAAGTTTTCTAATTTTAAGTTTTACATTTAGGTCTATGATCCTTTGGGGGTTAATTTTTGTATTTGATGCCCGGTAAGGGTCAAAATTCCTTTTATTTGTTTATTTACGCTTATGGAAGTCCAATTGTTGCAGCAACTTGTTAATTTTGTTGGCCTTACTACCTCTGTCATTGGTAGACAGGTTTATAGATAATCTCTGAGCGTCTGTTAGTCAGTTACATTGTATCTTTGGCTTGCTGATCAGCCCAGGCAGAATAATTGGAAGACAGCAAGTAAAAATTTTTATCTCCAAGCTGGGCAAGCTGGCATGCACCTGGGGTCCCAGTTACTTGGGAGGCTGATGTGGGAGGATTGCTTGAGCTGTGATAGTGCCACTCTACTTCAACCTAAGCAACAGAGTGAAACTCTGCCAAAAAAAAAAAAGGGCTGGGCACGGTGGCTCACGCCTGTAATCCCAACACTTTGGGAGGCCGAGGTAGGCAGATCACCTGAGGTCAGGAGTTTGAGACTAGCCTGATCAACATGGAGAAACCCCATCTCTACTAAAAATACAAAATTAGCCAGGCATGGTGGCACACATCTGTAATCCCAGCTACTCAGGAGGCTGAGGCAGAAGAATCACTTGAACCCGGGAGGCAAAGTTTGCAGTGAGCCAAGATAGCACAATTGCACCCCAGCCTGGGCAACAAGAGTGAAACTCCGTCAAAAAAAAAAAAAGGAAAGGAAAGGAAAAAAAGAAAATAAAAATTTCATCTCCACTCCCTGCTTCTTCCTGATTTTTATAAGCTCATATACTGTATACGGTTTTAACGATGCATTTTTTTTTTTTTTAAGACAGACTCTTACTCTGTCACCCAGGCTGCTGTGCAGTGGTGTGCTCTCTGTTCACTGCAGCCTCTGCCTCTCAGGTTCAAGTGATTCTCCTGCCTCAGCCTCTCGAGTAGCTGGGACTATAGATGCACGCCACCACGTCCAGCTAATTTTTTTACTTTTGTAGAAATGGGGTTTCATCATGTTGTCCAGGCTGGTCTCGAACTCCTCACTTCAGGTGATCCACCCACCTTGGCCTCCCAAAGTGCTGGGATTACAGGCATGAGCCACCATCCCAGGCCTTAATGATGCACTTTGGATGAGAGACATTGCTAATTTTTTTTTTTTTTTCCTGCAGTCTGCAGTATAGTTTCAATTCCTAATCACTATTTTGTTGTTGTTGTTACTTCATGGGTGCCCATGACCTTATCACTACCAGTGTCAACAATCCAGATCTGTGTGCAGCACACACGGGTGGGGAGAGCGCTTGCGGTTTGCTTTGCCTACAACATTTTTTCTTACCAGCAGGGGGAAGCAGCAACCCTGGCATTTGGAAATAATCCCCAGCTTCAACTTCCTGTGAGAAAGATTTGTGTCCCACATATTGGGTCCTACTGAGAGACATTGTCAGTTATCACTTGCAGGTTGAAGAACCTAAAATGAATTTGTAATCCTACAAAAAGGCAGGTAAGCCATTTTGAATTATTTGTTGTAGCTGTCACTGTTAAAATCTACAATTACATTATGTGGAATTTCACCAGAGGAAAAAAAATAGCCATGCCATCATCATACCTGTTCTTTAAATTATCACAAAATATACCCATTACGGCCGGGCATGGTGGCTCACACTTGTAATCCCAGCAGTTTGGGAGGCTGAGGCAAGAGGATCACCTAAGGTCAGAAGTTCGAGATCAGCCTGGCCAACATGGGGAAGCCCTGTCTCTACTAAAAATGCAAAAATTAGCCAGGCGTGATTATGTGAGCCTGTAATCCCAGCTACTCGGGAGCCTGAGGCAGGAGAATCACTTGAACCCAGGAGGCGGAAGTTGCAGTGAGCTGAGATTGCACCATTGCACTCCAGCCTGGGCAACAGAGCAAGACTCCATCTCGACAACAACAAAAAATACCCATTTTATTGATTCATTGATTGATTGATTTTCTATACACTCCCTAAAGGATCACAGGGCATCAATCATTTTGGAACCCTCTTTTTGAGTCCATCTCAAGGTGGTCCTCTCTCAAAAGGTTTCTATGATTTCACCCCAAATAAGTTACACTCTGGATTGGGAGGCGAGGCGGATCCACCCGAGGTCAGGAGAGTCGAGACCATCCTGGCTAACTTACGAGTGAAACCCCGTCTCTACTAAAATGCAAAAGTGGCAGTGAGTGCAGTAGCCTGTAGTCCCAGCTACTAGGGGCTGAGGCAGGAGGAATGGCGTAAACCGGGGAGGCCGGAACTTGCAGTGAGCGAGATCCCGGCGCCACTGCACTCCAAGCCTGGGCGACAGGCGAGACTCCGCCTCAAAAAAAAAAAAGTTCACCTCTCACCCACTCAAAGCCTCTTTCCTTTACTTCTTGCCTCCTGTAGCTGAGTTGAGTATTCTCATGTATTTCTACTTGTTTCCTTAGCTAAGTTCCTGACTTATCTGGGCATCCCCTTAACAATCCCTGGAATTACCTCACACATGGCCAATGTTGAATATATTTTTTTCGAAGACAGATTTGAGCAAAAGCAAAAGAAAAAATTATATATCAGTATACATGTACAAATGTGAGCTACCTGCTTTCAGTGTAGCTTCACATCAGGA
Organism: Papio anubis; assembly: GCF_008728515.1. Taxonomy (NCBI): domain Eukaryota; kingdom Metazoa; phylum Chordata; class Mammalia; order Primates; family Cercopithecidae; genus Papio; species Papio anubis. The sequence continues at coordinate 149,790,237 of NC_044980.1, forward strand.
TCAAGACTAGGTGGAGGTGTGAAAGGAACATGCCTCATGTACAAAATTAAGGAGGAGCAAACTCAGTAATCAAGATAAATAATATTGGCTGGGCGCAGTGGCTTATACCTGTAATCCCAGCACTTTGGGAGGCTCACGCAGGAGAATTGCTTGAACCTGGGAGGCCGAGGTTGCGGTGAGCTGAGATTGCACCATTGCACTCCAGCCCGGGCAACAGGAGCAAAACTCCGTCTCAAAAAAAAAAAAAGATAAGTAATATCTTAACAGAATGTGTGTATATATAGATATATATATATATATATTTTTTTTTTTTTTTTTTTGAGGCGGATCTCCTCATCGCCCAGGCACGGAGTGCAGTGGCTTGAATCTCAGCTCACTGCAAACTCCGCCACACCCGAGTGCGCCGTTCTCCTGTCTCCTCCACAGTAGCTGGGACTACAGAAGCCCGCCCACCTGCGCCCGGCTAGTTTTGTGTGTTTTTTAGTAGAGACAGGGATTCACCATGTTCGCCAGGATGGTCTCGATCTCCTGACCTCGTGATCCTCTCGTCTCAGGCCTCCCAAAGTGCTGGGATTACAGGCTTGAGCCACCGCGCCTGGCCTACAGAATATTTAAATAAAAAAATTAAGGGAAAAACTCATGATCTACAAAATATTACAATTTCTTTTTGGCTCTCACAACCTCCACCTCCTGGGTTCAAGCGATTCTCCTGCTTCAGCCTCTTGAGTAGCTGGGATTCCAGGCATGCACCACCATGCTCGACTAATTTTGTATTTTTAGTGGAGACGGGGTTTCTCCATGTTGGTCAGGCTGGTCTGGAACTGCCAACCTCAGGTGATCCACCTGCCTCAGCCTCCCAAAGTGCTGGGATTACAGGCATGAGCCACCACGCCCAACCAAAATATTACAATTTTAAAGAAAGACAGGATTAGTAGTTCACACACAACCATTTAAAGAAGAGAGATTTTTCATGCAACTGTAAAAGGCCAGAATTATTTTCCCAAGGGTATGGGTAGTAGTGTCCTCATAGACAGAATTTTAAAGTTTAATGAGGCATTTATTCACCCCAATATATATAATATATATCATATATATTTTAACATGGATTTATAATATATATTAAAACATACATTACAAAAATGCAATATATATCATATATATGTTATATGTAATATATAATAAAAATTATATATAGTGTATAATATAAATTATGTATTATGTGTTGTATGTTTTATATATTATGTATTTTAATATATATCTTTGGTGAATGGATGTATTTATTAGGAAATAAATATTTTGAGACAGCATCTCACTTTATCGCCCAGGCTGGAGTGCAGTGGCAGGATCTCGGCTCACTGCAACATCTGCTTCCCAGGCTCAAGTGATTCTCCCACTTCAGCCTCCAGAGTAGCTGTGACTACTGGCATGTGCCAACACGCCCAACTAATTTGGGTATTTCTTGTAGAGACAGGGTTTTGCCACGTTGCCCAGGCTGGCATTCACCCAATATTTGTTACTCACTTACTACATGCCAGCTACTGTCCTAGGTACTGCAGACACAGTGGCCCAACACATGGCAAGTCCAGGTGCTACTTCCCTGCAGTTATCTGGGAAAGTCTTTATCCACTTGAGTCTACACTTGAGTCTTCAGGTCCAAGATGAACTTCTCTTAGAACTTGGGCTTCCGACAGAGATAGATTTTATGAATTCTGACCCCTGTGGGTTTCTTTACCCCATTCAGACTCCAGTCTGTGTATTGCACAGAATTTGACTATCTTCCTTCTAGTCTCCTTTCCTTTGTCTCTTTATTATCTTCCACCACCTCTGACACCTGAGTCCCAGTTTGTCTTCCAACATTTGTTAGCCTGAGAATGCCCCCAAATCAATCAGGGTAAAGCAGAATGCAAAAGAGTCTGACCTGAGATTCCATAGACCTGATTTCAACCAATCAGATGGGTAACCTCAAGCAAGACACATTTTTCTCAGTAAAGTGAGAACCTCAGGTCAAACCAGTGGCCTCCAAGTCACGGAAATGCATTCCAGGTGTCCCCTGAGGCAAAGGGGAGCCAAGCTGGTGGGGCTTCAGGCTGCCCACTCTACCCCTACTTTCAGACAGGGGGCCCTCACCTTCGTCTCTTTTGTTTACTAAGTTCCATTTATGATTTTATATTTTTTTAAAAGATCAATATGTGCAAAACTTTGACAAATACTGAATCATATAATCTCCAAATTTCTTTGAGATTTGGTATTGATTGGTACTGTTATTACCTCCCTATGTATTTATTGTTGATTGTATGCAAATTAGAGAAAGCAATCTCACAGATTTCAAAGCGCATTTGAAGAGTCATGTCTAATGAGGGAGTAAAACTTTTCTTCCAAGGGATTAAAAAGATGCCCTGTAATTCCATAACCAGTCTACCTTTTTCCCTTTTTCTATAATTAAAAACTTTTTTTCTTTTTTTAAATGGAGTCTCACTCTATCACCCAGGCTGGAGAGCAATGGCGCGATCTTGGCTCCTGGATTCAAGCAATTCTCCTGCCTCAGCCTCCCAAGTAGCTGGGATTACAGGTGCCCGCCACCACACCCAGCTAGTTTTTGTATTTTTAGTATCAACATGGGATTTCACCATGTTGGCCAGGCTGGTCTCAAACTCCTGACCTCACGTGATCCTCCCACCTCAGCCTCCCAAAGTACTGGGAATACATGCATGAGCCACCGTGCCCGGCCAATAAGAACATACTTTTAATAGAGACGGGGTTTTATCATGTTGCCCAGGCTGGTCTTGAACTCCTGGACTCAAGGTATCTGCCCACCTCAGCCTCCCAAAGTGCTGGGATTACAGGCATGAGCCACCGTGCCCAGCCAACCAGTCTACTTTACTTTTTAAACAGACTATTTTTTAGAGCAGTTTTAGGTTAACAGCAAAGCTGAGGGGAAAGTACAAAGAGTTCCCATATACCCGCTCCCCCCACACACTCACAGCCTCCACCATCATCGACATCCTGCACCAGAGTGGTGCATTTGATTTTGATGAGCCAACAATGACACGTCGTTAGTACCTAAAGTCCATAGTTCACACTGGGCTTCACTCTTGGTGTTGTACACTATGGGTTTGACAACACATAATGACATATATTCACCATTATGGTACCATAGACAATAGTTTCACTGCCATAAAAATCGCCTGTGCTCTGGAATGTCCTCCCTCTCATCAAACCCCTGGATATCATTATCTTTTGTTTGTTTGTTTGTTTGGGAGTTTTTTTGTTTGTTTTGTTTTATCTCATGTTTTAGATTCATAATCTCACTCTGTTGCCCAGGCATTGGCACAATTGTAGTTCTCTGCAGCCTCAAACTCCTGGGCTCAAGCATTCTCCCACCTCCTTCTCCTGGGTAGCTGAGACTATAGGTGTGCACCGTCATTCGTGGGTAACTTTAAAATATTTATTATTATTTTTTGAGACAGAGTCTCACTATGTCATCCAGGCTGAAGTGCAGTGGTGTAATCATGCCTCACTGCAGCCCCAACATCCCAGGCTCAGATGATCCTCCCACCTCAGCTTCCTGAGTAGCTGGGACCACATCATGCATGCAGGTACCACCACGTATGACTTTTTTTTTTTTTTTTTTAAGAGATGAAGTCTCACCATGTTGCCCAGGATGGTCTCAAACTCCTGGGCTTAAAAGATCCTTCTGCCTTGACCTCCCAAAGTGCTGATATTACAGATGGAAGTGAGCCACACGTCCAGCTGACTTTTTATTGTCCCCATAGTTTTACCTATTTTATCCAGAATCATACAATATGTAGCCTTTTCTGACTGGCTTCTTTTACTTGGTAATATACATTTAATGTCTCCTTTCTTTATTTTTGTGGATTTATAGCTAATTTCCTTTCATTACTTAATACTATTTCATTGTTGGGATGTACCACAGGTTATCTATTCACCTACTGAAGGACTTGGTTGATTCCAAGTTTTGACAATTATGAACACAACTGCTATAAACAATGTGTAACTTTTTGTTTGGATGGGAGTTTTCGACTCATTCGTGTAAATACCCAGGAGCCTGATTGTTGGATCATACGGTAAGAGTCTGTTTGGTTTTGTAAGACACTACCAAAATGTCTTCCAACATGGCTGTACCATTTTGCACTCTCATTAGCAATGAACGTGAGTTCCTGTTGTTCTACCTCCTCAACAACTTTTGTTGGTGGTGGTGTTTTGAGTGTTAGTGGTTCTAATAGTTATGCATGACATCTCATTGTGCTGGGCATGGTGGCTCATGCCTGTAATCCCAGCACTTAGGGAGGTTGAGGCAGGAGAATCACTTGAAGACAGCGGTATGGAGATACTTCATTGTTGTTGTAATTTGTTAATGGCATATGATTTTGAACACCTTTTCACATGCTTATCTGCCTTCTGTATATCTTCTTTGGTCAGGTGTCTGTTGAAATCTTTTGCTGATTTATTAGTCATGTTGTTCATTTTCTTATTATTGAGTTTTAAGAGCTCTTTGTATATTTTGGACAACAGACCTTTATCAGATACGTCTTCTGTAAATATTTTCTTGTAGCCTGTAGCTTGTCTTCTCATCCTCTTGTCCTTCACAGAACAGATTTCTTTTTTTTCATGCAGAACATACAAGATGATTCAAGCAGCATTTTTAATTTTAGTGAAGTCAGCTTATTAATTCTTTCTTTCATGGACCATTCCATTGGTGGTGTATCTAAAAACTGATTGCCAAAGCCAAGGCCATCTAGATTATCTCTTATGTTGTCATCTAGAAGTTTCGTTTTGTGTTAATTTCTAGAAGATTCATGTCTTCTAGAAGATTTATTTTGTGTTAATTTTTGGGAAGAGTGTAAGGTCTGTCCCTAGATTCAATTTTTTGCGTATGGATGTCTGGATGTTCCAGCACCACTTCTTGAAAAGACTCTCCTTTCATCATTGAACTGCCTTTGCTCCTTTGTCAAAGATTGGTTAACTATATTTGTACGAGTCTATTTCTAGACTCTCTATTGTCTTCCATTGACCCATTTGTCTATTCTTTCACCAGTACCACTCTGTCTCAATTGCTGTGGCTTTGTAGGCTTGAAGTCTGGTAATGTCAGTTCTCTAACTTCATTCTCTCTCTGTATGATATTGGCTATTCTGGGTCTTTTGCCTCTCTATGGAAACTTTAGAATCAGTTTGTCAATATCCATGAAATAACTTGGTGGGTAAATTAAGATTTTTAATTTGAGATACTTATGGATTCACAAGTAATTTTAAGAAGTAACACAGAGAAATCTCTTGTACACTTTGCCCAGTTTACCCCAATGGTAACATCTTGCAAAACTTTAATACAATATCACAACCAGGATATTGACAGAAATATAGTCAAGACACAGTTCCATCACTAAAAAAGTCCCTCATAATGCCCTTCATAGCACATCTACTTCCCTCCTGTTCCCACGTCCCTCTTAACTCATGGCAACCACTAATCTGCTTTTTTTAGTTTCAAGAATGTTATATAAATGGAATCAATCAGTATATTACCTTTGGTGGATGACTTTTTTAGCTAGCATATTCTCTGGAGATTCATCTATGTTGTTGCATGAATAAATAGTGCATTCCATTTTTTAACTGAATATTATTCCATGGTATGGATGTAAAACAAGTGGGTTTTACATCTGTGTTGTGTTCAGTATATGGATATTACAAAGAAAGCCGCTATGAATGTATGTTTACAAGTTTTTGTGTGAATGTAAGTCTTCATTTCTCTGAGATAGATGCCAAGGGGTACAATTGCTGGGTTGTATGATAGTGGCATGTTTAATTTTTAAGAAACTACCAACCTGGCATGGTGGCTCATGCCTGTAATCCCAACACTTTGGGAGGCTGAGGTGGGTGGATCACTTGAAGTCAGGAGTTTGAGACCCACCTGGCCAATATGGTGAAACCTCCTGTCTCTATTAAAGTTTAAAAAATTATCTGTGCATGGTGGCACATGCCTGTAATCCCAGCTACTCAGGAGGCTGAGGCAGGGGAATCACTTGAACCCAGGAGGTAGAGGTTGCAGTGAGCCGAGATCGCGCCACTACACTCCAGTCTGGGGAACACATGAGACTCTGTCTCAAAAAAAAAAAAAAAAGGAACTACCAGACTGTTTTCCTTATTGGCTTACTTTACGTGCCCACTAGCAATGTGTGGGTGGTATAGTTTCTCTGGTTTTACATCATAATTTGGTGTTGTTCCTTATTTATTATTTTTGTTTTAATCATTCTAATATGTGTGTAGTAGTATCTATATGTGTATAGTATTAAACTATTGTGGCTTTAATGTGCATTTCCCTAATGACTAATGATACTGAATATTTTCTCATGGGCTTATGTACTATCTGTATATCCTCTGAAAAAAAATTTATCTTGATATATTTTCCCTGTTTTCTAATTGGACTGTTTGTTTTTTTAATGTTGAATTTTGAGAGTTCCTTGTATATTCTACATACTAGTCCTTTATGGAATATGTAGTTTGCAAATATTTGCTCCAGTTTTTAGCCTGTCTTTATTCTTTTCCCCAGGTCATTCATAGAGTGAAAGTTTTTAATTTTGGAGGAGTCTAGCTAATCAATATTTCCCTTTATTAGTTATACTTTCGGGGTTGAGTTTAATAACTCTTTTCCAAGTCCTAGTTTCCAAAGATTATCCCCCATGTTTCTTTCCTAAAAGTTTTACAGTTTTCTGTTTTTAAAGTAAGTCGGTGATCTATTTTGAGTTCATTTTTTTAAATAAGGCGTGAGCCTTATTTAAGGTTAATTTTTTTGCCTGTGGATGTCTGATTGCTCCTGCACCGTATGTGCAAATGTCTATTTTTAAAAATTACTCTTGCACTTTTATTTTTAAAAATCTGTCAGCCATATTTGTAAAGATCTATTTCTGGGTGTTCTATTCAGTTCCATTTAGCTATCTGTTTTATCCCTCCATCCGTAACTTACAGTCTTGATTGCTATAGCTGTATAACTAGTCCTAAAATTAGGTAGACTGATTCATCCCACTCTATTCTTTTTTCCACAACTGTTCTATTCCCATTCCTTTCCCATTCCATATAAATTTTAGAATAATCACTTCTAAATCTACAGAATAACTAGGATTTTGATAGAAATCATATTAAATCTGTATATTACTTTGGGGAAAACTGACATTTTTACTATGTTGAGAAATCCAATCCATGAACCTCATATGTTTCTCCATTGACTTAGATCTTTTTAAATTTCTTTCTTCAGGTTGGGCATGGTGACTCACGCCTGTAATCCCAGCACTTTTGGGAGGCCAAGGCAGGTGGATCACTGGAGGTCAGGAGCTCGAGACGAGCCTGGCCAACATGGCAAAACGCTGTCTGTACTAAAAATACAAAAATTAGTTGTGCATAGTGGTGTGCACCTGTAACCCAGCTACTTGGGAGGCTGAGGCAGGAGAATTACTTGAACCTGGGAGGCAGAGTTTGCAGTGAGCTGAGATTGCACTACTGCACTCTAGCCTGGGCAACAGAGCAAGACTCTGCCTCAAAAAAAAATAAATAAAAAATTAGGCCGGGTGCAGTGGCTCACTCCTGTAATCCCAGCACTTTGGGAGGCTGAGGTGGGCAGATCACCTGAGGTCAAGGGTTCAAGACCAGCCTGGCCCTCATGGCAAAAACCCATCTCTACAAAAAATACAAAAATTGGCCGGGTGTGGTGGCACTTGTTTGTAGTCTCAGCTATTCACAAGGCTGAGGTGGGAGGATTGCTTGAGCCTAGGAGATTGATGTTTATGTGAGCCAAGACTGTGCCACTGCACTCCAGTCTGGGTGACAGAGCAAGACCCTGTCTCAAACCAAAAAAAAGAAAAAGAAAAAGTAAAAGAAAAAACTTCTTTGTCTTTTCTAGAAAGTGCATGCATACAGTGCTAATTCCTTTACTTACCTGTATCCCACACATTTTGATATGATTTCTATTTCTATTTTATTTCTGGAGTCTCACTCTGTTGCCCAGCCTGGAGTACAGAGGCACAATCATAGCTCATTTCTACTTCGAACTCATAGGCTCAAGCAAACCCCTTGTCTCAACCTCCCAAAGTGCTGGAATTATAGACATGAGCCACTGTGCCCTGCCAATTCAATGTAATTTTTATTTCCCTTTAGACTACCTTTTTGACTCTCTTTTACCACTTAGATTCTAACAACACAGTTCTAAGTGTTTGGAGATTTTCCTGTTACCTTTCTGTTATTGATTTCTAGTTTGATTCCACTGTGGTCAGAAAACACATGGTATTATTTCAGTTCTTTTAAAGTTGTTGAAGTTTCTTTTATAGCCCAGCATGTTGTCCTGATCTTGGTATACATTCTGTGGTATGTTGATGAGAATGTGTATTCTGTTGTTGTTGAATGGAGTGTTCTATTAATTTTGATTAAATCCCATTAGTTGATAGTGTTATTGATGTCTTCTATATAATTACCAATTCTCTGTTTAATTGTTCTTTAAATTTTTGAGAGAGGGGTGTGCCTCCTCAAACTACGAATGTGGATTTGTTTATTACTTTCAGTTCTACCAGTTTTTACTCTACATATTTTGCAGCTCTTATATTTGGTTAAAACACTTAGAATTGCCATGTCTTCTTGGTCCCTTTAATATCCTTTTTATCATTATGCCTCTCTGTGGTAATTTTCTCTGCTCTGCAGTCTATCATATTAATACAGCTATTTCTGGTTCACTTTAACATTTTCATAATACATCTTTCTTCATTCTTTTACTTTCAAAATGCCTATATTGTTATATTTGTAGGGAGCTTTTGTTGACAGCATGTAGTTAGGTCATGCTTTTTGGTTCACTCTGTCAATGTCTTTTAATTGGTGTATTTAGAACATTTACATTTAACGTGATTATTAATATATCGGGGCTTATGTATGCCATTTTATTTTTTGCTTTATGTTCTCTGTGTTTTTGTTTCTGTTTTATTTTTCCTGCCTTCCTGTGGTTTACTTGAACAGTTTTTAAAATTCTGTTCTGGTTTATCTATAATGTTTTTGAGTATACCTTCTTTTTAGCTTTTTTAGTGATTGCTCTAGGTATTCTATTATGTATACATAACTTTTTACAATCTATCATGCCATTTTAGTAGTTTGAGTGAAATATAGAAACCTTACCTTCCTTTCTATCCCTTTACTCTCCCACATTTATAATATAATGGCCTTAGATATTTCCTCAACAAAATTTTAATCCCACCAGACAGCTTAAACTGTCAAACATAACTTAGAAAATGCAAGAGAAGAAAAATCTATTGTGTTTTCCCATAGTTTTGCTTACCATGTTCTTTCTTCTTTATCTTCCACGATCCCGCCCTACTTTTTATAAATCATTTCCTTACTGTTTACAGAACATCCTTTAGCCATTCTTGTAGGATAGGTCTACTGATGGCAAATTTTGTTTTCCTTCAATTTATAATGTCTTGATTTTCCCATTATTTTTGAAGCATTAATTTGCTGGGATGGGATTCTGGGTTTTCAACTCTTTTCTTTCAGCACATGAAAAACAATGTGCCACTTCCTTCTGTTTTCCATGGTTTCTGATAAGAAATCGTCTGTCATTTGAATTGTTTTCCCCTGTAGATATATGTCATTTTTCTCTAGCTACTTTCAAAAATATTTATTTATTTATTTATTTTTTTGAGACAGGGTGTTGCTCTGTTTCCCAGGCTGATGTGCAGTGGTATGATCACAGTTCACTGCAGCCTCAACCTCCCAGGCTCAAGCAGTCCTCCCAACTCAACCTCCTGAGTAGCTGGGACTACAAGGATGAACCGCCATGTCTAGCTAATTTAAAAAAAAAAAAAAATGTAGAAACGGGTTCTCCCTATGTTGCCCAGGCTGTTCTCAAACTCCTGAGCTCAAGTGATCTTCCTACCTTGGCGACATTTTTTGTTTGTTTGTTTTCAGCCTTTAATTGTGCTTTGTCTTAGCATGGATTTCTCTGAGTTCACCCTATTTGGTGTTATCTCTGCTTCTTCAATCTGTAGATTTATGTCTTTTGCTAAATTTGAGGGCTTTCAATCATTATTTCTTCAGCCTTACCCCTTCTTCTCTCTTTCTAGGATTTCAGTGACACAAAGTTAGATCTTTTGTTATAGTCCCACAAGGCCTTGAGGCTTTATTTTTCTTCTAATCACTATTCTCTATGTTGTTTAGATTGGGTAGTTTCTGTTATCCTCTTTCAGTTCACTGATTTTTTTCTCTTCTCCTCCATTCTGCAGTTCAGCCCAACCACTTTTTTCTTCAGCTATTATAGTTTTAGTTCTAAAATTTTTCTTCAGCTATTTTTCTTTTTTCTTTTTTCTTCAGCTATTATAGTTTTTTTCTTCAGCTATTTTCTTTTTTTTTTTTCTTCAGCTTTTTTCTTCAGCTATTATAGTTTTAGTTCTAAAATTTTCATTTGGTTCTTCTCTTTCTCTTCTTTTCCTTTGTTGAAGTTTTCTTATTCTTTGCTGAGGATTTCTATTTCTTTCATTTGTTCCAAGAACATTCCTAACTCCCTTTTCATGGATGCCTTAAAGTTTTTATGATATTAACTTAACATCTCTGTCATTTTGATGTTGTCTCCTATAGGTTGTCTCTTTTCATTCCATTTTGAATTTTCCTATTTCTTGGTATGACTAGTGATTTTTGGTTTAAGTCTGGACATTTATTCATTAGAAGACTCCGAATCTTATTTAAACTTACTTTTAACAGACTTCTTCTGACTCTATTCCAGTAGGAGATGGGGAGGGGGCGTCACTTTGTTACTTGTATAGCAGTTCAGGTTCCCTACTTGGCCCCCAGGGTGGACTTCCCATTACTACTAGGCAAGGGTGGGAGTTCCAGCTCCCCACATGGACACCACTAGCATAGGGAAGAGGAGGGAAGGCCTTCATCACCAGCTATCAGGAATGAAAGTCAAAGTCCAAGCTCCTTCCTTGGCATTCTCTGATACCACACACTGGGGATATAGGAGGCCTCATTACAGCCTCAAGAGGATGTTAGATGTTAATCTCAGCTCCACTCGGCCTTTGCTGTCATGGGTGAGGGTGAGGCCACAGGTTTTTTTTCTTTTTCTTTTTTTCTGTGATGTTTCGCTGAAGTAGACTTGTAATTGTGTAAAAGTTTTCTACTTTCCTTGGCTGCCCCTTTCCTGGTCTTTTATTTATTTATTTATTTTCTCCGGATCATATCTTTGTTGGGATTATTTTGGCGTAGGTGTTTCCAGCTTCTTCACCTCCAGGTTGTGGAATATATGAGGCAAAAATTAACCAACCAAACAAAAAAACCCAGGGAAATAACCACGATGTTGTTCCTCAGTTCCTGAGGTTCCTAGCTTTCTTTCCACCTTTCAAGTCTTCTGCTGTTTGTTTTATATGTAATGTTCAAGATCTTTAGTTGTACTGATCAGGAAGGACAGAGAAAAACACATCTACTCTATCTCTCCGGAAGCAGTAAGAAGTGAATTATCAGGGCTGGGCGCGGTGGCTCAAGCCTGTAATCCCAGCACTTTGGGAGGCCGAGACGGGCGGATCACGAGGTCGGGAGATCAAGACCATCCTGGCTAACACGGTGAAACCCCGTCTCTACTAAAAAAATACAAAAAACTAGCCGGGCGAGGTAGCGGGCGCCTGTAGTCCCAGCTACTCGGGAGGCTGAGGCAGGAGAAGGGCGTGAACCCGGGAGGCGGAGCTTGCAGTGAGCTGAGATCCGGCCACTGCACTCCAGCCTGGGCGACAGAGCAAGACTCCGTCTCAAAAAAAAAAAAAAAAAAAAGAAGTGAATTATCAAAGTAGTCAATAAAATACTTGTTTCCTTTTGTATCTCTACATGTTTTGAATTTTCTCAAATAGACCCATTAATTTGGCAGTAAGAAAATATACCTAGTTTTAAAATTATTTAAATTCAAAATTGTATATGCTACGTTATATCCTTCCTGGCTATCATCAACACTTTTCATAACGTTAGTGAAGTCACAAGGAGGTGACCCCAGTGCATTACACTGACATAATGTTGCAAGTTGTGTTCTCTGTGAAGCAGATTTTGAGACAGAGTTTTGTGGGAAGGATGTTTATTAAGGAGCGCCCTTAGGACCAGCACCTGTGGAAGGGAAAAGGGTGGAAGCAGGAGTACACAGGGAAGGAAGGTGAATTTTGATGCAGGCCCCTCAGGAAGCTCTGGAACTAGAATAGCCCTTCAGACTTGGTCTGTGTTGAGCTGACAGCCAGACCCTCATACTCTACATCACACAGTTCTTGATGTGGACTCTGGAAAGAGCATCACATTGGGTGAAAGAGATCTCTGCAACTGGCACCATTTCCAAACTCACTGCCAGCTGAAAGGTGTCTATGGGCAGCATTCTCAGCAACTGAGGACACAAGTCCTTCATCGAAGGAGGGTCTGGATAGTGCATCACCACGTATACCCCACATGAATTTTTTTTTTTTTTCCTCTTTGAGACAGAGTATCACTCTGCACCCAGGTTGGAGTGCAGTGGCCAATCTTGGCTCACAGCAACCTCCACCTCCCAGGTTCAAGAGATTCTTCTGCCTCAGCTTCCTGAGTAGCTGGGATTACAGGTACGCACCACCATGGCTGGCTAATTTTTGTATTGTTAGTAGAGACGGTGTTTCACCATGTTGGCCAGGCTGGTCTCGAACTCCTTACCTCAGGTGATCCGCCAGCCTCAGCCTCCCAAAGTACTGGGATTACAGGCATGAGCCACAGAGCCCAGCCATCACATGGATATTTCTAATGGGAGCGTGTCTTTCAAAACATCTGCTCTAATCTCATTTTATAGATCCTGCAGCAAAAGGCAGAAATTACATACGGTCACATATTAACAACTACCTTCCCAAATATTTTTTCTCACAGCAACTACAGCGACCTTTACAAAGTGCAAATATGATCAAGTCACTCTTCAACTTAAAATGTTTCAGTGGCTTCTCATTACTAAGGACAGAAGTTAAAGTTGCATACACGAACCTCAAAGCCTTGCACAGTCTGTCTCCTGCTGCTCCCTCTAGCATCTTGCCTTCCATTCTTGCCCTGCCAGCCATGATGGTCTGCCTTCAACATTTTGAGGCACCTTGCTTCTTCTCGCCATAGACGGGTTTCTTCTGCTTGAAAGACTCCACCCTAACATGACAACTGCATGAGTGATCTTATACTGCTTTTGCCAAAATATCGCTTTGTCATCTTTGTACTTATGCATGTAATGCCAGACTTTAAGTTTGGATCATTGGTTAGTAATCAACCATCCACTGTCTCATTGCACTTGCAGCAGCAGAATTGTTACCATGGTGACGAATATTGCTGTTAAAAGTATTGGCTTTTATCTGATAGGGATATTGACTTGATGCCCCAATTGATAACTCCCTCTGAGGAAGAGGCCTGTTGCTTTGAAATACGTAGGTATTTATGCATCTATCTCTGATGAAGTATCAAGATAGAAAAGGAAATGTAGAGAAAGTGCATGGTACAGCTGTGGTGGGCAAGTCCCCATCGCTAGTTTACTTAAATTGCGTTTGGGTGAATAAAGTATATTCATGCTGAAGAAACCCTTCAGGCAGGGGAGGGTGCATAAAACAAGACTAGAAGAAAGGCAAAAGATAAAACCATAGTCTACACAATCATGAAATTAAACCGTTTGTAGCTAGGATAATTCAGACTCTGGCATAGCTACAAATCTGGAACTCCAGACTAAAGGCTTTGAAATGAGTTTCCTTTTATCTCTCTCCTCTACCCCACCTGCCAACCTTTCACACTCTTGGGTGGTTTTCCCAAAGGCCCTCTCAGACTTTTGAGCGTGTGCCTCTCTCTCTGTCCTTCTACCTGTACCCACTGTTTCAAGAGTCAACTCCCAGAACATCTTAATCTCAGCCCCTATGGTATTTATCAAAAATCACAAGGTGAGATTTTCCAGCCACCCACTAGAGCAACTGAGAAGGGATTCCCCCGATACTGACAAACCACCACTCCTCCCAGAATATGTCGCTTCTCACCTCCTCCATCTCGACTACACATATTTGCTGTTCAGAAAAGATTCCTAAGTTTTGCTGGAAACCCAACTTCTGTCCTCCAAGGTACTGCTGCTGCAGAGAATGAACAAAGACTTGCAAGGCTGGGCAGGTGCTCCCCTCCTGGACTTACATGGCTCCCAGAATCATTTTTCTCAAATCCGACTTTTATTATCTGGTGTTAATAATTTAATGTTTTTCATTGACTCCTTTTACAGGTTTTTTAAAAATGGAAAGGCAATTTTTTTACAATAAAGGTTTTTAAAATTTGTAATCCCATGTCTAATGTAGTGTGATTTTTTTATTCTGGGAATTAACTTGCACACAAACACATAATTTACATCATGTTAGTACAGCATTTTGGACTATTTTTTTCTTAATATATTTAAACATTTTTCTATGTTTCTATATTCTGAATACTTTTTACGTCACTTAGAATTTTTATTTCATACTTATTGAAAGATATCTTTCAGACTTAGATATTCTGTCATACATCGCTCGTGTGTGCGTGTAAAAAGGAAAACATTGATGAAATAAATTGATTAGGCCATTTCTAAGGCAGTGATAGTGACATGCAGTTGACACCTTGCTGACAGTGATTTAAAAACAATCCTGATTTCAGAGATGTTAAAGATACAATAACAACACCCCGTGAATACACTCTCTTCTTCAAGAAATAGAATAATCACTCTTTTGTTGAAACTCCTTGTGTGTGCCTCCCAGATCAGGCATCTCTCCCTTTACCCTGTAGATAGTCACTATCCTTAATTTTGTGATTATCATTTGCTTGTTTTTCTCTATACGTTTAGCAAATATATATCCCATTGTTGAATCTTATTTTTGAGCTCTTCTACAAATTGAACTATATCATATATATTTTTGTGATTTGCTTTTAGTATCCCACATTATGTAAGATTTATCCATGCTAGCCGGGCACGGTGGCTCATGCCTGTGATCCCAGCACTTTGGGAGGCCTAGGAGGGCAGATTGCTTGAGGTCAGGAATTGAAGACCAGCCTGGCCAACATGGCGAAACCTTGCCTCTAGTAAAAATACAAAAAAATTAGCTGGGCATGGTGGTGCATGCCTATAATCCCAGCTACTCAGGAGGCTGAGGCATGAGAATTGCTGGAGCCTGGGTGGCCAAGGTTGCAGTAAACCACGATTACTCCACTGCACTCCAGCCTGGGTAACAAACCCAGACTCTGTCTCAAAAAGATAAAAAATAAAGATTTATTCATGCTAACATGTAGAGCTGCCATTCATTTTCACTATTGTAGATTATGCACTGTAGTCCATTCTACAATTTATTAACTCTCCTGTTTGAGGAACATTTGGGCAATTTCCAGGGTTTTGCTATTACAACTTGTTTTACTGTAAACATTCTCCTAGTTGTCTACTGGTAAGCATATGTGAGAATTTCTCCACTGTCTACACCTTGGAGGAAGACTTGTTAAGATTAGATCAAGAGTCAGCACACATTTTCTTAAAGGCCCAGATAATATTTTAGATTCTGCGGGCCATATGGTCTCCATTGCAACTACTCAGAGCTGTCATTTTTAGTGTGAAAGCAGCCATAGACAATATGCAAAGGAATGGCTGTGGCTATGTTCCAATAAAACTTTATTTACCAATCCAGACAGCTGGCAAGATTTAGACCTCAGAACATGGTTTGCCAATTCCCGATCTAGATGAGTAGATTTCCTATTCTAATTGCCTACAAATACTGCTGCACTGCTCCTTCCTAACCTGCATATCCCCTGAGGGGAGGTGAATCCTGTCTCTGCTTAGGCTAAGGACTGGACTGAATGTCCATGTTCAGGGGCATTCAGAGAAAAGAGGAGAATGGGTGTGGGGACGTGGTGGCGGTAGTGCATCCCAGCTCTTCGTCTGTGGCTTTGACAATCTCTGGGAAGCAACAGAAGAAAGGGATTGAGGCAAAGCAGAACATTCACATTGGCTCTGCTGGGCCTGGGTGGGTGGTGGGGCCCTACCTGCCTGGAGGCTGGGGTCTCCGGCTGTAGCGTAGCCACCATCACAGAAGCCACTGTGAGGTCACCACCAGGCTATGGGCAGAAAAATTCAAACAGGAGATTGTATTTCTTTTGGAGTTGTATGATTTCCTTTATTATTTGAGCTGCAGTAAAGAAAGCTGGGATGGGCTCCTCTAGGGATACTTCCCAGATCCCTGGGCAGTTGTAGCCCTGGCTCCTCTTTAAATGGATTTGGTTTCAAAGATGATCGTCTCCGTGGTCTCGGATGTCACAGTGCCGCTGATCATCTCCAGCTCCTGGCCACCCTGGGCTTTCTCCACTTTGGCCTCTACGTTTTGCTTCTCCACCATCTTAGCCACGATATCTACCTCTCTGTTGTGTGATGTGACCCTTGCTTTTGAACCAGGAGTGGCCCTGAGGCTCCTTAAAAACGAGCTGATCTTACTGGCTTTCTTACGTAAAGCTCCTGTGCTAGATGCAGATCGGTTCTTCCCCAGTTCGTGAGTTGTTCTCGACTCTTTTTTGGTGGAGCTGTGGGTGGAGCTCTTGCGAGAGGAGCTATGTCGCTTGCCCCTCACGTTGCTGTGCCCTTTTTCTTTTTTGTCATCTCTCATGTTTTTATGGCCAGATACGGACCGGCGGGAGGACGGTTTCTGATTCTTGTCCCCCACTGTCCTGCGGTGACTTTCACTTGCCTTGCGGTGATGAGAACTTTTCCTACTGGGATGTCTGTCCTTCTTTTCTCTTCTTTCCTTTTTTTCATTCCAGGCTTCAGCACTGGGCGGGGAAACCTTCTGGCTTCCATCTCGCTCACTCATGTAGCCTTCGCTCTGCAAGGTGGAGATGAGGGGCCCCACGGCTGGCCCTTCAGTTCTTTCTGCTGCACACTTGCTGGTCGTCATACTGCCTGCAAACGCCGCACTCAAGCTGCTGTCTTGGGAGAGACTGGTGGTCCCCGCCATCGAGGTGGAAGTACCTGCCGAGGAGATGCTTGCGGCACCCACCAAGGCCAAGCTGATACCATCTGAGGATATGTTGGCAGCACCTGCCATGGACTTGCTGGATTCGTTTTCTCCTGGATTTTTGATGGCTGCTCCCGCCAGCGCTGTGGTCACCTGGCCTGGGCCTGCAGATTTGGTTGCTGCTATGCTCACAGCGCCTGTTGCAGGACTCGTGGCTGCCCCTGCTATTGCCACATCTGTTCTAGGGCCTGTTGCTGTTCCTGCCACTGCTATGCCACCTGCTGTCCTGGCTGCTGCTCCTTCAGCAGTCCCTGGAGTGCTCCGGGATAGAGAAGCTGCACTAGCCGTTCTGTGGGAGGCACGTTGGATCCCCTCTCCCCCAGCATAAGCAGAAGAGGTGGCTGCAGATACATCACAAGGCTTGTGGAGCCCAGTCTCACTCTGATCCCTTTCTCTGTGGAGCTCTGCAGCCTGTACCAAGGGGAAGAGAAACAGATGAGATAGAGATGACTGAAATGGAGATCAGAACTTTCTGCTCCTCTCTTATCCTGGAGCTGAACAATTCAAAGCCTTATAATTAAAAGAACCTGGGTCGGGCACGGTGGCTCACACCTGTAATCCCAACACTTTGGGAGGCTGAGGCGGGCAGATCGCTTGAGGCCAGGAGTTCAAGACCAGCCTTGCCAACATAGCAAAACCCCGACTCTACTAAAAATACAAAAAATTAGCTGGACAGGGTGGCACGTGCCTGTAATCCCAGCTACTCAGTAGGCTGGGGTAGGAGTATCGCTTGAACTCAGAAGGCGGAGGCTGCAGTGAGCCAAGATCACGCCACTCTACTACACTCCAGCCTAGGCAACAGAGTGAGACACTGTTTAGAAAAAGAAAAGAAGAAGAAGAAGGAGAAGGAGAAGCAGAATCTCTAAAATCATCAAGTCTAAGTTGTTTTTTTTTTGTTGTTTTTTTTGGTTTTTTTTTTTTTTTTGAGACAGAATCTCACTCTATCGCCCAGGCTGGAGTGCAGTGGCACGATCTCGGCTCACTGCAACCTCCACCTCCTGGGTTCAAGGGATTCTCCTGCCTTTGCCTCTTGAGTAGCTAGGACAACAGGCGCCCACCACCATGCCTGGCTAATTTTTTTGTATATTTAGTAGAGATGATTTTCATCATGTTGACCAGACTGGTCTCAACCTCCTGAACTCTGGTGATCCGCCTTCCTCGGCCTCTCAAAGTACTGGGATTATAGGCATGAGCCACTGCACCCAGCCTAAGCCTAAGTCTTGCTCTCATTTGTTGCCAGGTTCCATCTACAGTACCCCTTCAATGGTCACTCAATTTTGGTTGAGCAATTCCAGTACCAGAGAAAGTACTGATACAATTCCTCATCCTTGGACATTGTATTTTGTACACTTATTTTTACATATTCTGCAGGACAGATTTCCAGAAGTGGGATTGCACAGTCAAGGGATACACTCACTTTACATTTTGGTGGCTACTAAGATTGTGCATGTGCATACACACACGCAGGGTGTGCTGATTGACACAGAAATCAGTGCCTGGTAGTCACAGGGAGACAGACTGTGACTCAGATGGAAGAAAGACTTCTTCATTGTTAAAAATCTTGCACAGCACTTTGGGAGGCTGAGGCAGGTGGATCACCTGAGGTCAGGAGTTCAAGACCAGCCTGGCTAACATGGTGAAACCTTATCGCTACTAAAAAAATAAAATAAAATAAAATAAAATAAAATAATAAATACAAAAATTAGTTGGACATGGTGGTGGGTGCCTATAATCCCAGCTACTCAGAGACTCAGAGGCTGAGGCAGGAGAATCTCTTGAACCTGGGAGGTGGAGGTTGCACTGAGCCAAGATCATGCCATTGCACTCCAGCCTGGGAAATAAGAGCGAAACTCTGTCTCAAAAAAAAAAAAAATGCACAAAAAACTGTACAGTCTCCAATTGCATATTGGACACTCCAATTGCATATTGGAGACTCAGAAGGGTGGGAGGGGGTGAGGGATGAGAAATTACTTAGTGGGTACAATGTATATTATTCAGATGATGGTTACACTAAAAGCCCAGATTTTACCAGTATACGATATATCCACGAAAAAAAAAAAAACTACGCTTGCACCCCTTATATTTATACAAATAAAGAAAAGTTCCACAACACATCAGACCACCTGGGTTGGGGTAATAAGTGTTTAAGAAAAGACTGACAATCAGGATGGTGTAGAAAGGATTTCAACCCTGGGTGTGAGACCGGAGTAGCTGATACCTAAGGTCTCTGAAATTCAGCCTTATGGGACACTTTGAACAAGCCCTCCCACCTCCCAGTGTGGTAAGTCCCCTAGTAGTGGCTCGTTTGGTCCTGAGCCCTTGCAAATGCAATACATTTTCCAGGTGGGCCTCAGAAAGCACCAAAGGCTTTGTAGGACTGGCTTTGAACTGCTCCCTCAAAGACCCCGCCCCATGTTCTCGAGCCTTAGAGAGGCTTACCACTAGGCTTTTGTTGTCTTCGGGTGCTGTGTCCCCAGTTAGAAGTGTCGGGGTACTACAGTAACTCTCTACTGGTGGCCTCAGGAGATAGACAAGTTTTTCCCAATAGCAAAAGAGATCTTCCCGTGTGTCAGAAGAGGGACACAGCTGCAGATAAAAAGTACGGCCAGTGGCGAGTTTCAGGCGCAGCTGCTGTTTCTCACGATCGTGGATGGAGATCTTCACAAACTTCAAGGGAAGCAGTCTCGTGAGCTCTAGAGTCTTGACGGGCCTGCGACCTCTCCCCTTGGCAAACCAGCCCTGTCTGACATGCTCTTCACAGATTTTAGTTGGTCGGGCCAGCACCATGACGTCAGGCAGTGGGAGGATGGGGCTGGTGCAGACGATGCCCACTGTCACCATTCGGACACGGTTGTGTACATCAATCACTTCTCCCTTTTTGTTTATCTGAATAAAATTACTCTCGAACATCGGTGCATACTTGAAAATGTCGTACTCTCCTCTCTTGTACAATTGTCGCTGCAGGTCCCCCATGGAGGTTTTGAACGCACTCATTGAATAGTAGCTGCGGGCTGTGTAATAAGGTAAACAAGATTCATTGCTCATAGTTCTCTTCATTTAAGACCACTCCACCAGCCACAAATAGAGTCCCCGAGAGAGAGAGGGAGAGAAGGTAACTGCCCATCTCCCTACAGGGCTTCTGCCTAAATCTCCTGGCACCACCACATTTATCCTCTGCAGTCCTTTGTGACCTGTACTCATCTCACACCCCTTTGTCCTAGCCTCCATGCAACTATCCCTTCGAGTCAGGGTCACCAGCCTTCCCCGCAAAACAAATCAACACCTCCACAGGGGTGAGGCTGACCTTGCCGGGGTGTAGGTGTGGGTAGGCTGGGTATTTTTTTCAATCAAAATGCTGGGACGCATAATTTATGAAGTCATTCTGCTTTTATAAATATCTGGGTTGTTTCCAGTTTTGCTGTTTTAGATACCCCTTCAAGGATCATCTTCTTGCAAAAATAGTTTTGCTTCAGCTGAATTGCTTCCTGGGGATAAAATCCTGGGCATGTAAGGTGTGCTTGCTAAGGGCAGGGGTGCTGTCTAGATGCTGATCTCTGTGTCCCCAGTGTGTAGGTGGCACAGTGCCAGCAGGCACTCAGGAATAGGTGTTGAACGAATGGTCCCAAGGGACTTCTGTTCCCCATCAGAACTAAAGAGCCAGGGTTCCATTTGGGCAGTGATTTTCAGGATATGGAGGATTTTCTCAACTATTCTCTCATTTGAAGTGGTTTTTTATTTTTTATTTTTTATTTTTTTATGGAGTTTCACTCTTGTCCCCCAGGCTGGAGTGCAGTGGTTCAATCTCTGCTCACTGCAACCTCTGCCATCCAGGTTCAAGCAATCCTCCTGCCTCACGCTCCCAGGTAGCTGAGATTACAGGTGCCTACCACCACGCCCAGCCAATTTTTGTATTTTTAGTAGAGTCAAGGGTTTTTCACCATGTTAGCCAGGCTGATCTCCAACTCCCGAACTCTGGTAATCCACCCTCAGCCTCTCAAAGTGCTGGGATTATAGGTGTGAGCTACCGCACCCAGCCAGAAGCAGGTTTATCTTTTAAAACATCATTTTAGAGTGAGAAAACTGAGGCTCAAGATTGTCTTGCTTGAGGTTAGAGTCCAGAGCCGGATTCTAGGTCCAACCTTTTTCTCTTCCTCAAGCTGCACGGCTCACTGAGAATCTCATTCTGCATCAAAGTGAGTGTCATTGGTAGGTAGTGACATGTGTGGGGATTTACTGGGAACCACAGGAATTCTTGGAGGTCTTGAATCACCACAGGATTTCCCACACGGATATGTCTGCTGCTTCACTTTTGATGCCTACTTGATAAACCACTGACGTTCTGTTTCTTTTTAAAGCTCTTCTGAGAAATGATGGCAAAGACATCTATCTGGAGTTTTTGCTTTGTTTTGTTTTACTTTGTACAAGGTGAAGAATCCAAATTCCCCCTCCCCCAGCTAGAGAATTACTTCTGCAATAAACATACGTTCCCCCAAACTCGATGATTACCATGTGGAGGTCTTGAAATGAACTTCAACCACGAAATGTTATTTTTTATATCCCCCAGTGCCAACTGCAGTGCCTGGCACATTGCAGCCTCACAGTAAATATAAACTTGCTTGTGTCCATTGAGATTCATTCTTCCATTTATTTATTCAACAAAATTTAATGGGCAAGTATTTTGTTTGGGACCCCCTAGAAAGTGGAAATGCAAAGATAAAGTTTCCTATCTCTGAAAAGCTGAAATTTTTTTTTCTGAAGATATTGAATGACTTTTTTGGGGAACAATAAGAAAAAACAAAGTGGCATATATTCTATTATAATGGAATCATAACTAAAAGTCAACACAATTATGTTAAAAAGTAAGAAGTTGGAGCTGTATATAGACATAGCCCTATATTCTTCTCTTAAGGTCATTTCTGATGAATAATTAATAATGAGAGAAACTATAATTGTATGATTGAGAACCTACTATAAGCCAGGCATGCTGTTGCCATGATATATTCTTCTAAACATTTTAATTCTGGTTGGGTGCCTTGGCTCACATCTGTAATCTCAGCACTTTGGGAGGCCAAGGCAGGAGGATCACTTGAGAACACAAGGGAGAGATCAATCTGGGTAACATAGCAAGACCTTCAGCTCTACAAAAAATGAAAAATATTAGCTATACATGGTGGCATGCCTGTAGTCCCAGTTACTCAAGAGGCTGAGTCAGGAGGATAAGCCCATGAGTTCAAGGCAGCAGTGAGCTATGACTGAGCAGTGGCTCTATCCACTGCACTCCGGTCAGGGCAACAGAGTGAGATCCTGTCTCTAAAAAACTAAAAGTGTAGGTCTCTCCCCGTTACCTTTTTTTTTTTTTTGACAGAGTCTTGCTCTGTAGCCCAGGCTGGAGTGCAATGGCACCATCTCAGCTCACTGCAACCTCCGCCTCCCAGGCTCAAGCGAAATTCCCACCTCAGCCTCAGCAGTACCTAGGACCAGAAGCGCAGCACCACCACGCGCCTGGCTTTTTGTAGAGATAGGGTCTCGCCATGTTGGCCAGGCTGGTCTCTAACTTCTGGCCTCAAGTGGAGATGCCTACCTCAGCATTCTGGAATGGCTACCTCAACATTCCAGAATGCTGAGATTACATGTGTGAGCCACCACACCAGGCCAGGTATCTATTTTATAGAGGAAAAATGAAGGCTCAGGAAAATTACAAGCAGATTGGCATGGTGGCTCATGCCTATAATCACAGCATTTTGGGAGGCCAAGGCGAGAGGATTGCTTGAGCTCAGGAGCTCAAGACCAGCCTGGCCAACATGGCAAAATCCCATCTCTACTAAAAATTAAAAAAAAAAAATTAGCTGTAGTCCCAGCTACTTGGGGGAGCTGAAGCAGGAAGATTGCTTCAGCCTGGGAGGTGGAGGCTGCAGTGAGCCAAGATTGCACCACCGCACTCCAGCCTGGGTGACAAAGTGAGACCCTGTCTCAAAAACAACAACAAAAAAAGAAGTTACAAGCAATTTCAGCAAGGTCATATGAGACCAAAAGCATACTGACATCCCAAAATGTGGCAATGGTTAAACTATACTAGACTGGTGACACTAATAGGACAAATAGGACACAAACATATAAATGCAATGCAGCATAAATTTATCCATTCACTCCATTAATATGATTAATTGCCTACTTTGTGCCAGAATCTCTTTTAGATGCAGGAATATAGCAATGGACAAAATAGACAAATATTCTTGGTCTCCTGGAGCTTGTATATAGACAGGAAACCATTTTTTTCCCGATATGTTCAGGAAAACATTGATATGTTCCCAATGATAAACCAATAAATTAAATGGCATGTCCAATGCTGGTAAGTGCTGCAGAAAAGTAGGCAAGCAGGATGGGAGCGTGCGTAGGGGAGGGGAAGGTGGTGGTTAAAGAATGTTCAATGAGAAAGGTTTTGTTGTTGTTGTTGTTGTTGTTGTTGTTTAAGAGATGGGGTGTTGCTGTGTCACCCAGGCTAGAGTGCAGTGATGTGATCACAGCTCATTGCAGACTCAAAACTCTTGGGCTCAAGTGATCCTCCTGCCTCATCCTCCCAAGTGGCTGGAACTACAGGTGCACAACACCATACCCTGTTAGTTTTTACATTTTCTGTGGAGGCAGGGTCTTGCTGTGTTGCCCAGGCTGGTCTCAAACTCCTGGCCTCAAGCAATCCTCCCGCCTCAGATCTTCCAAAGTGTAGGGATTACAGGTGTGAGCCACTGTGATGGGCCCAGAAGTGACCTTTGAGTGAAGACATAAAGGAGATTGGAGAGGAAGCCATGAAGATGGGGAAAGAACTTCTCAGTCAGAGGAAGCAGCAAAGGCCAAGACCCTGAGATGAGAGCATGCCTGGTATGTTTAAGGAACTCCAAGCAGGCTACAGTGATGAAAGTAGAGTAAGGAGGAGGGTCGTTGGAGATGAGGCTGAGAGGCAACTGGGGTGGTGATGGATGAGCAGATCATGTTGGATGGACCTTTTAGCGCTCTGAGAGGTCTTTGGCTTTGCTCTGAACGGGGGATGATCCAAACCATAAATATAGAAGATGATTCTGGTCACCATACTAAAAAGAGATTATAGAAGTGCAGGGAAGACAGCAGTAGAGATGGGGCAACTCCTGCAAGAGATGATTTGGGGTAAGACGTATGCGATAGCAGTGAGAGTAATGAGAAGTGCTCAGCCACCACACATACTTTGAGGCAACTATTAGGTATGCTGAAATTGAACAATTTCCAATAAATATTAGCAAGTGAAAAAGCAAGTTGCTTGGCCTAGGATACTGGGCACACACAAAAAAGTAGGTTGCAAAGTAACATATGCGGTACATCATATGTTTTTTAGTGAGAAATTTAAAGTGTGTGTATGTATGTGTATGAGAGTGTGTGTGTGTGTGTGTGTATGTATGTGTGTGTGTGAAAGGAACTGGTAACAGGAGCTACCTTGGGTCAACTTGCTGTCTCAGGGAAATAGCAAGATGGAGACTTCATTTCTAGAACATTCCCTTCAAAGAGTGAGACTTTCATCAGTCGTGGATAGCCTTCTTAAGGTGTTGAAAATGTTCTAAAAATTAAATTGAGAGGGCTGTACAACTCTGTGAATATATACCAAACATTACCAAACTATACACTTTCAATGGATGAATTTTATGGTCAATGAAACATATCTCAATAAAGTTATTGAAGAAAATAGCAATACTTCAGTCTTGACTTATGGATCCAATCCCATTGTCTTCCTTCATTCTCTTAGATAATTAAATAATCCCCCGGCAGGCATGTTAAACAAGGCTTTAATATGACATCAGAAGTACATATTGCCTGCTTTGCTTGATTTTTATTTACGAGTTTTGGGTAATTTTTCTTGACGAGGAATGTGGTACAGCATGTATAAGCTAGAATCTAAATTTTAGAGAGCTTACAAGCCGGTAGAACACACACTGAAGAAAGAGAAGAAAACAGGAGGGCAAGTAAATACACAGCAGAGTGATAACAAATGAGTTGAATGCATGATGACTCTAATACCCTTTACCACTATATTCAAAACCAACAATAATTGTTTCTTAAGAAGAAAAACGATCAGAACCACAATTCTAAGGATAGTTTTGCATATATTTTAAATGAGCCTAAGGTTGAAGAGCTGTGAAGAGTGGTAACACAAAGCAGTGTATACAAGGCACTGAGTATATGTAGACATACAAGATTATAGGTGGCTGAAGTCTAAATGTGCATTGTGGGAAGTGGTTTCAAGTCAATAACTTTTATTCTTCATCTATGATTTTGAAAAGCAAGGGAAGTAGACAGCTATATATAGCCTTTTCAGTGAGTGTGCAGCCCAGGGGAGCATTGCCAGCTAGGCAGGATGTGAGGGTGGGGAGATTTCCATACCATACACAGTATGTACTGGCTGGGTAAATCCCCCGGCCTAAAATACAATCCACAGTACTTTTATGTCAATGCTGCTCAGCCGAGGTGGCGGCGGGGGCTGAGCTGCGGTCAGCCTGGGGCACCTAGGACTTCAGGAAGCCAACCTGATTTCTGCCTCACCTTCTGGCTCCGAAAAGACGGTCACCTAACTCTTCCCCTGAGGACCAGTATGCAAATCAGCTTGCCTCTCTGCCTCGGGTTGAAAAGGAAAATGAGCTGGTATACATACAAAAAGGAAGTCAGGCAGGGGATCAAAATAATTGTATTTCTCAACATTATGATCCAACTAGCGCCCTCTGTCTTCCCCCTCCCATCCCCCACTCCTGTCTTGCTTCTTTCCTGCTCCGCATTCCGCCCCACTCCCTAGCGGAATCCTTCGCTGCTCACACAGGCTTAGGACAACTTCCCTGTCTCGGCTCCCTGTTTTGCTCTGTTTACAAATCATGAGATGCTCTGCCTCTGTTTACTTATTATTAATTTAATGTTACATTGAAGAAACTTGCAGCTAAATTCACACACACAGACACACATACACACACACACAATAAAACACTTAACATTAAAAATAAAAATAAAGATCAGGCCAGGCTTGGTGGCTCACGCCTGTAATCCTAGCATTTTGGGAGGCCGAGGCGGGTGGATCACTTGAGGCCAGGAGTTCGAGACCAGCCAGGGCAACATGGTGAAACTCCACCTCTAATAAAAATGCAAACATTAGCTGGGCCTGGTGGTGCGCACCTGTAATCCCAGCTATCTGGAGGCCGAGACACAATAATCGCTTGAACTTGGGAGGCGGAGATTGCAGTGAGCCGAGATCACCCCACTGCACTCCAGCCTGGGTGCTGTACTCCAGCCTGGTTGACAGATGGAGGCTCTGTCTCAAAAAAAAAAAAGAAAGAAAAAGAACAGAAACTGTCTACAGGTAGAAAGAGGTAACTGATCCAGGAGCTGGGATAAAATGATTATTCTAAGTAAATATTAAATTTAACTCTGAAAAAATACTGGAAGAATGTAAAATAAATATTAACATTGATTATTTCTGAAGGGTGAGATTAGATGTAATTTTTATTTAATTGCTGGTCTGCTCTTTCCACCAAGAATATACTTTACTTTTGTTATCAGAAATATATATATATTGCAAAAAAATTAGCTCTAAATTTACTAGCCATTTCAGTCATTATTGTCTTCTACAAATCAAATCAATGATTTCTGACAAATCATTTTTCTTTTATTTTAAATTGGAAAGTAAAAAATCCTTCCATTTTATCATTTTTTAAATTTTGTAAATTAAAAAGCAAAACATTTCTTTACCTTTCCAGTTTTATTTGCTGGAATTTTGATATACAAACTTCCTGATATCACCATGTGCATTTAAATATACATTAATATAAAAATAAAATACACCTGGAAAAGGTACAGAACAATATGTATGACTTGTATGTAAAAACAAAACGTAAAAACATACAAGCCAAACATATTGTTCTGCGCCTTTTCCATGTTAACAATATATCCTGAAGTTTTTTAGGTTGATACATTATGAATATACATTATTTGTTTCCATAACCTTGTAGTGTGCCATTGTAAGGATGCACCATAGATTATTTTACTTGTCTCTCATTGATGCACAGACAGGTGTTTTCCATTACAAAAAAAAATACTGCAATAGCCAGGCGCAGTGGCTCACCCCTGTAATCCCAGCACTTTGGGAGGCTGAGGCGGGCAGATCATAAGGTCAGGAGATTGAGACCATCCTGGCTAACAAGGTGAAACCCCGTCTCTACTAAAAATACAAAAAATTAGCCGGGCGTGATGGCACACACCTGTAATCCCAGCTACTCAGGAGGCTGAGACAGGAGAATCGCTTGAACCCGGGAGGCAGAGGTTGCAGTGAGCCGAGATCGCGCCACTGCACTCCAGCCTGGTGACAGAGCAAGACTCCGTCTCAAAAAGAGAAAAAAAAAACTGCAATAAACATCTTGTACAGATACCTCTCTGTGCTCATGCTATTTTTCACCCTTAGAGTTGATAGCTCTAGCAAACAGAAGGTGTTGTTGTTGTTGTTGTTGTTGTTGTTGTTGTTTTCAGAAGAAATAAGTTATATATATGCCAAAATATTCTGGGTATGACTCTTAAGTGGATATTAATAAACCTGATTAAGTTTGGATGGGAACCACAAGGAAATTAAAGGGCTTCACAGCCACATCCAAAGAGGACAATGGAAGGATCTCTTTGGCCTGGACACAAGAGGGCCCTGCAATTATCCAAAGGGCAAGCTCCCGGACTAGAGAAGGCTGGAGTTTTAGGACCTCAAAAGATAAAGCAATGAAGATGGGTTTTAGGTAACAGTAAGAGAGCAATCATTTATCACTGATGCAGCAGCCATTCCCGTTCCTCTAGTGGAAACACTCTAGTGTTCCTCAGAGAACCATCCCTCCCCCATCTGTGGATGGGTAGGTCCATGTGGCTGGATAGGGCTGACTCCACCCCACTCCCAGATCCAGGATTGCATCCAGGCCTGGAATGGGTCAACTGAATATTCCATTGCCTTGGCTCTAATGATTGAGGTACATGTGAGCATATCATCTGAGTTAGGCCAATGATTCAAAATTCTGGGACTTTTACTGAACTATGAGGAAAAGGATCTAGCTCCACTGATAAGATATCAGCCCAGCAGCCATTTTGCTGCCACGGAGGACAGCTTGCCCATACGTGAAACCAGCCCAGAACTAAGGAATGAAAACCAAAACCTCTGATGTCGTCGTTAAATACCAGGGGACCCAGCAGTGCCAGGTTGAATTGGTTTTTCCTTTGTTATAGAAATTGGGTTAAATTAGATTTTTTCCAACCCAGTTTCAGTTGAGGCCCCAAAGCCCTATATTAATATGATAAAGGGAATGAAGTACCTCCATCCATACTTGACGCATTAAGAGGCAAAACAGATTCTGCCAGTAATAGCGTTTGCCCACCTTCAGCCTTTAGAAAACAAGGCATGAAAAAGCAAGAGAGAGAATGTTGGGGGTTGTGCGTTTCCTCTCACCACTAGCCCACGGGGTAAGGTGGGTGGGTGCTTATCTACCAGAAGCCAACCAAAAGGGACTTTAAGAGACTGTTCAGTGAGCTTGGTGTGAGTCCCAGAGTTTTACAGCTATAAGGACTAGTGTCTAAATCCCTCTGGGAGAAACATCATGGTGAAAGTTTGTAGAAGAGCTACTTATTCGGTGTCAGAGGGAGAGGGGCCTCTACTTGGGGCAAATGGTATATCCATCATTGGCTGGGAAAGGAGGCCTGAGTCTTCCAGTCGATCTATGGGAGGAAATAAGTGGTATGTGGTTCCATCTCTTTTTTCTTCATTTGAGATGGGGTCTTACTCTGTCCCCCAGGCTGGATTGCAGTGGCACGACCTCAGCTTACTGCAACCTCCACCTCCCAGGTTCAAGAAATTCTCCTGCCTCAGCCTCCCAAGTATCTGGGATTATAGGCGAATGCTACCACACCCAACTAATTTTTGTATTTTTAGTAGAGACAGGATTTCACTATGTTGGCCAGGCTGGTCTTGAACTCCTGACCTCAAGTGTTCCGCCTGCCTCAGCCTCCCAAAGTGCTAGGATTACAGGCATGAGCCACCGTGCCTGGCTCTTTTTTCTTTTTATTTAACAGAAACGAGGTTTCCCTGTGTTGCCCAAGCTGAGCTTAAGGGACCCTCCCACCCCAGTCTCCCAAAGTGCTGAGATTACCAGCGTAAGCCCCCATGCCCAGCCTCTGTAGTTCATTTTCAAGGAAATTTTACCCAAGAGGACAACCTAGTGGGCAATTGAATCCTGACGGGAGCTGGAACAGCTGAAGCCCAAGGGCTGAGGGTTGGGCTCGTTGGCCAAGAAGAGTGGCATCTCCCACATCAGGGGAACAGTTGTCAGAATCTTCAGCTGAAAAATCTCTGAAAATAACAAAGCACATGAAACATGCAAGAAAAAGCAGCAATTATGCATCCACCACATCCCAGGGACATCATCCCCAGATCACTGCTGCAACTACACAAATGTTGCACCCTTTGCCCCTCTTCCTCTTTTCCCTCCAGCCTGAGCTTCCAACTCAGGTGGCTCAGACACCAGGCTTGTGTGTAGGAAAAGAGAGGTTAGGACATGGTGGAAAAGCCAAGGTGCTTCAAATCCTGAAGCAAACCCATTTAAAGTTAAGGAAAAGCATGAGTTTAAATACATGTTTGGAGTTTTGATTATTACCTTGAACTGAACTGGGCTTTCTTTTTCTTTTCTTTGTTGTTGTTGTTGTTGTTGTTGTTGTTGTTGTTGTTTTGAGATGGGGTTTTGCTCTTGTCACCCAGGCTGGAGTGCAGTGGCGCAGTCAGCTCACTGCAACATCCGCCTCCCAGGTTAAAGCCATTCTCCTGCCTCAGCATCCCAAGTAGCTGGGACTACCGGCGCCTGCCACCACGCCCGGCTAATTTTTGTATTTTTAGTAGAGACGGGGTTTGGCCAGGCTAGTCTTGAACTCCTGACCTCAGGTGATCCACCCTCCTCGGCACCCCAAAGTGCTGAGACTACAGGTGTGAGCCACCACACCCAGCCTCTTTTTCTTTTCTTAACTTTTTAATTACGGAAATTTTCGAACGTGCATCAGTGCAAGGAGAGTAGAATAAGGATGTACCCATTAGCCAGATTTAGCAATTGTCAAGTCATGGTCAAACATTTTTCATCCCTTCCCCTACCGATTTCTCCCCCTCCACTGGATTATAATGAAGCAAATCATAAACATTTTATTGTTTTATCAATAATTCAGTGTATGTTTCTATGCAAAATAAGGACTATTTTAACATGATAATAGTGCCATTATTACATCTTTTTTTTTTTTTTTTTTTGAGATGGTGTCTTGCTCTGTCGCCTGGGCTGGAATGCAGTGGTACCATCTTGGCTCACCGCAACCTCTGCCTTCCAGGTTCAAGCGATTCTCCTGCCTCAGCCTCCCAAGCAGCTGGGATTACAGGCACACAGCACCACACTCAGCTGACTTTTGTATTTTTAGTAGAGATGGGCTTTCACCATGTTGGCCAGGCTGGTCTCGAACTCCTGACCTCACATGATCCGCCCACCTCAGCCTCCTAAAGTGCTGGGATTACAGACGTGAGCCACCGTGCCCAGCCTATTATTACATCTTTAAAAATAACAAGTTTCTCAGTATTATCAAACATTGATTTAGCATTCAAATGTGTCTAATTGTCTCATAACATCTTTATACAATTGATTTGCTTGACTCTTAATCCAAAGTCCAAACATGCTCATATGTCTCTGAAAGTCTCTTTTAATCTAAGGGTTCCCCCTCTGACTTATTTGTTGTTGTTTTGTTTTGTTTTGTTTTTGTTTTTTGAGACAGAATCTGGCTCTGTTACCCAGGCTGGAGTACAGTGGTGCAGTCCCAGCTCACTGCAACCTCCACTCACTGGGCTCAAGTGATCCTTCCACTTCAGCCTCCCGAGTAGCCGGGACTACAGGTGTGTGCCACCATGCTTGGCTAACTTTTTGTATTTTTTGTAGAGAAAGGGTTTCACCATGTTGCCCAGGCTGGTCTTAAGCTCCTGGGCTCAAGCAATCCACCACCCTTGGCCTCCCAAAGTGCTGGGATTACAACCATGAGCCACTGTGCCCCACCTTCTATGACTTATTTGTGAATGACACTGAATCATTTGTCCTTAGCATGTTTTGTATTCTGGACTTATCCAATTGCATCTCCACAGTGTCATTTGTCAGGTCCATTTATCTCTTGTATTTCCTATAAACTCGAATTTATATCTCGAAGTTTGATTAGATTTGTGTTCAATTTTGTTTTCTCTTGGCAAGACTCCTGAATTGTTGGTTTTGTGTACTTTCTCTTGCATCACCTCAGGAGGCATACAACGTCTGGTTGTTATTCTTTTAAGATTAATCAGCGTGTTACAGTGTTGTCAGCTTCATATGACAGTTATACATTTTCGTATTGACTTTTTGCATAATAATTTTAACAGCCATTGATGATCATTGCCTACATTTATTATCTCTTTGGCATTGCAAAATGATGATATTCTATCACTCCTTCATTGATTGGTTTCTCAGAAAAAAAAAGGACTTCCTCATTAAATACTTGACTACTGAATTGAAAGATAGTTCTTCAAGAAAAGCAGGAAACATGTTTTATTCTTTTCCTTTGTTTCCAGTTTTCAGAAAAACAAGCTGGTTCTTCAGCATCCTCCAAAAGTGATCAAAAGGTTGGATGCTTTTTTCAATTCTCTTTTGGACTCATTGCTTTAACATTTTTGCTGTTCTTCATTCATGGCAATTATTATTCCTTTTGATACTTAAATTGTTCCATCTTTGGCAAGTGGGAGCTCCTTGAATTTGGCTCCTGGGAAGTGAACTTTTTAAAACGAAAACAAACAAAGGGACTATTTTTTTGTTTTGTTTATGTTTTCCTTAAAGTGAGAAAAAAAATATTGAGCTTCCTAAGTTTACAATTTAAAGTTGGCAAAGACAATTCCGAGATAGTGGGTTTGATGGCTCTATGAGAAAGAGAATAAAACTACTTATGATGGCACTCCATGGAGACTGAGCAAATGAAAGACTCCTAACGACTGCAGCAGCTACTGATGATGTTTTGTTTTCCCGGATGAGAGCACTTTGTGAAGTCTGTAAATCTTTTCATCTGAACCAAGCAGGTATAAAATGTACTTCTCTCAAAGGAGTTTGTAGTCTAGTTTGAGAAGATAACACTGTATTATCTAGGTTTCCTGGTAGTGACAGAAACCTCAAAATAACTGAGACTCAGAAAATAGATATTAAAAAAGGTAATCCAGGACTGGCATGGAAGATCCATGGTCACCAAGGTCCCAGGCTCTTTCTATCTTATACTCCATTGTCCTCAACATTCAATTTCCACCTCATGATACTAGATAGCTGCTTCAGCTCCAACTGTCACCTCAACATTCTAGTCAGAAGGCAGGAGGAAAATGGAAAGAAAAGGGGATGACAGATCCCACTAAGGAAATTTCCTAGAAGTTGTGCACACCACTTCTGTACATTCAGTTGACCAGAAGACAGTCACACAACTACACCTAGCTACTAGGGAGGCTAAAAATTGTGGTCTTTATTCTTGATGGCCAGATGCCCAGAAAACCATCAGGGATTCAGTCAGTTACTCTTGTATGAAGGAGAGAGTAGATATTTGGGAAAAGCAGCAATCCCTAACTCAAGCCCATATTCAGGGAGAAAAAAAAAAAAAAAAGATCTTGTTTGAGCAGCGTATTTTCACACATATGTCTTAAAATCTCAGAATAGGGGAGATCATTTAAAAATATACCTGTACCCTACCCTCCTGAGTGTCTTGATTATGCTGGGGCATCCAGTATATGAAATAAAATAAGGCTATTGTTTGGTAATTTACATTTAAAAATAAACATTGGAGAATTTCACTCCTATACAGCAAGAATGATTGTTTCATTTATTATTTATCACTACCCAGTACATGCCATCTCTGCTTACACTAAAATCTCTTGATTATTAACATGGTAGAGATAAATGCCACACATTATTTTTCAACTACGTACTAACTCTAAGGCAACATGCATGACTAGCACCCACCATTTGTAAGATGTATGGGATTCAGTCCTCCAAGGGACCCTCGCAAGGAAGCTAAGGATCAGAGGAGGCACAGCTTGCTCAAAGAGAAACAGCTTAGTAAGTGACAGATCTGGGAATCCAACACAAGTTTGTTTGTTTTTAAAGCCCATATATACTTTGTTTATTATGCCATTCTGAAGGATTCGCTTATTTTTCACTGTTTCACAAAATGTCAGGACAGAAAGGCAATCATCTATATGTAGCATTGAGAAATTTCTGTGGGCTTTAATTTAAATCTTAAAAACTAATACACTTCAGCAACATATTTCTTCATTTTAATGTGTGAGGGTTTTGTGCTCATTACCTCTTTTAATTGTCCAACCCAATTTGGCGAAGATCCATTCAACAAATTTTTCTTAAACATCTTTTTTAATGTGTCAGGCACTGTGATAGTTGCTGAGTATATCATGGTAAGCAAAACCACGCATTGTCCTTACCCCTTGTGCTACATGTTTTAACTGCTGGATGGATTGGATGGATTAAACCAGGAACTATAAAGATTAAACTGTAATCCTTACCATAATTTTGAGTCTACAGTTTTTCAAATATCATTTTGAGCCATATAGCAAAGCCTGTATGTATTTTTTACATATGCTTCCTCGTTTTGTGAATTTTGAAAGGATGTGGTTATGGCCTTTGACATCAGAGGAGAAGCTCAGCTATGTTGGCTGAATGTTGATAGAAAGATAACGTTGAAGGCAAGTTGCCCTTGAGCAACTCTCTGAAGATCAACTGCCTCCACATTGCATTCTTTGCCCCAAAACTCTTCCCTTTGGTTGTGCTGAGAGGTGATGCCCAAGGTGCATCACATTTCAAGAACTGGATCATGAACAACTTTATCCTCCTGGAAGAACAGCTCATCAAGAAATCCCAACAAAAGAGAAGAACTTCTCCCTCGAACTTTAAAGTCCGCTTCTTTGTGTTAACCAAAGCCAGCCTGGCATACTTTGAGGATCGTCATGGGGTATGTGAGCAGTTTCATTTGTCTTTTTTCACATAGTATTTTATGTTTGGACTGGGCTAATGCAAAAGTATATACATAGCATACAATAGAATACAGGAAACACAAACATGCTTGTTGTAACAACATAAAAAGTACAGTAAAAGTAACCAGAGGAGAATGCAGAGAGCAGTCAAGAGGTGAAATGGTGGTGCGAGGCAATTTCAGTTGTAAAAACTGGAAATTTAATATTCATCAGCTTTTTCCCTGTGCAAGATTATATTTGATTTTTAAATTATTAATAACATTTTAGGAAGCAAGTATTATGATTCATTAAAACTTGAACTTTCTATGAAACATACCAAATTTAATGAAACATACTAAACTTAATGAAATATACTAAATTTAATGAAACTTAGATTAATACAACATTAGCATTCGATGGGATGATCTACCCCAGCTTGCTTATTTTTAGTGGAAGAAACTGGTGTTTAGAATGGTTAAATTTGGGGTTCCGTGTTAACGTTTTCATGAATAACTCTGTCTGTCTCAATACTCGTCACTTGCCCAATCTTGAAATAAGATTCCCCAGGCATTTAATTGTCTAAAAGTTGTAAGGCACAATGGCAAGCCTCTTCATCTCTTGGTAGACTTCCTAGGACACCAGGTTTATTAAGAACAAAGTTTCTGCAGTGCAGACCAGCAGTTCTTACCCAGAAGAGTATGGCTGCTTAGCTAGGTCAGTCTGTCTCTGTATCTCAAAATAGTCTCATGCTTCTTTAAGATCAGTAATAACAAAAGCAACAGGAATAATCCTAATAATGTAGTTTGGTAGAAAAAGCATTGGACAAAGGGTCAGGAGACCAAACTACTTCTCAGTAGGTGATCCAATCTGGACAAATGTCTACCCCCTATTTCAGGTTCTTTCTTTATCAAAGGAAAAAACTGGAAATAACAACCTTCAAGATCCCTTTCTTCTTTAAAACTTCTTTGCTTTATGCAGTGGCTCTTGTTTAGCCCTATGCTGCAATTTTTCAAAGCGTGTTTGATTCCTTACTGTATGGTTATATTATTTTTACATCATTATTGGGGTAGGACAAGGATTATCACTTATATTTTACTGAAGGGAAAATAATATTAGGTGCCTGATGGTCACTTAGAAACAAAAGTGCTCTGATTCTTTGTTGGAGTCTGACTTAGTAGCTGGAGGCATGAGTTTGGGATTCTTTGGTGTGCCAGGCTTTAAAGCATTTCATGAGGTGGAGCTCCAAAGGAGGTCAGGCTGGGTATAGAGTCTATGGATGCCTCACTTTTTAAAGTTGCAGGTGTTGCATGTCTTTGATGAATTACCAAAAAAAAAAAAAAGTTGCAGGCGAAATAGTGCTGCCTCTTTAAAAGTGAAAAGAATTGCTTGTCTTGTTATCAGACTCTTACTGATAACAATTTACCAGTCAATCAGAAAACACATGGAATTATGTGCGAGGCCTCTGCCAGGTGGCCAGGAGCCCAGTTTGTGAACTTGGGGGATTTATCATAGAGCTAATAAATCGCATGGCATTACTCAATGCTTTTTTGTGAATGGAACATTTAAAGTTTTTGTTTCATATTGAAAGAACAGTCATGTACCTTTAAATATTTTTTTCAAAGCCCATTTTACAGTTTTCACCAGTTTGTTTTCCTGATTCAACATGGTATCATCTTATTTAGTTAGTACTAATAATTCTTTAGCCCAATTGTTATTTGTGAACTGTTTGTGAATTCAGCTCAATATTATTTGCAAATAATCACAGAACCAGATGGCCTCAATTCAGAATTTTATTGGTCATAATTTGCAAGTAGACAAGGTTGTAAAATCACCCTACTTCTTTATCTGAGCATTATGAAAAATTCCAAGACAATTACTTCATTCTGGGGAGCCCTAGGCTGTAGTTTCTGATACTTCCATGTAAGATACAGAGAATATATGTCCAAACATCAAATTTCTTGTTTTCTAATGCCTTTTTTGCACTTATAAATAACATTTTTAAAGTATTTCTTTAATTATTTAATTATTATAGAAATTGATTAATTAGAAATTTATCCAAGGTCCCTGAAACAGGTAATATATGTGAGTTATTATTGTCCATGTCTTATGTACACTACATCGTTTAGGGCCACCAATTTGTACACAAGAGTGCATTAATATTACCCATAAGTAAATAACATTACACCTGTGGGAAGAACATTTTCATTTTTAAATTAAAGCCTTCACTTTCAATCTGTAAAATGGATGTGATACTAGTACCCATTTCATAGGAAGATGGCAAAGACTCAGAGGTATAATGTCTTTAGGCTGAACTTTTTGAAATTATTTGGCAGGTCGAATATCAGGTATTAGAAGTCTCAAACAATTCAACTTAATGTATTAGGTACTTAGCATAGGCCCTGCCATCTGGTAAGCATCTACTAAAAGTTAACCGTTGTTTGTATCCCTTTCACGTCTCTACAGAAGCTAGCAGGGTGTCATAACAATTCATTTTCAAATTATGGGAGATATTCAAGGATTCTCCAAAGTCAAGCTAAGATCAGGGTCCTGGATTCCTTCTATTCTGTGGCAATACAAGTTTGTGGGGTAGATATACACGCATCATGAGCTGTTTGGCCAGTTATTGCCCCTCTTAGGGTGTCAGAGCTTGTTTTTCTCTTTTCTCATTTGTAAAATTATGATTCCTGCAATTCTCATATTCTATGAATTTATAACACCATATGAAAAATAACCCTTCTACATACTCAAGAACATATTCTGTAGTTCTATAAATCAAGTATGTTTATTCTAACCTTAAAAATCATGCCTATTGTCATTATAATACTAATTGATTGAGGCTTTTACTTTAACATGGATTTAGTTCTGGTGTTAGATGCCTATTTTTCCTATTGAGATGTGCAAGTGTTTTCAGAGGGGCCAAAAAGCGCCTTCATCTTGCTGGAGCAGTGAGCCAGAAAGAAGCATAGATTTGGCAGGTAGTGGCTTGCAGACAGACATGATTTCAGAGTCTCTCCTGTGCCTGTCAATTTTTTTCCAAGTAGTCCCTGATGCCAGAAATTCTTTAACAGAGGGCAATGAGAGATAAGGGCACATGGGTGTGCTGGTAAATGCTTAGGAATCCGAGTATGGGGCTTGTTGGATAGCCTTGATTCATAGTGTTTGCCAATTCCTTTGGTGTAAATACTCCCATCATGGCCCATTTTAAACTACCAATGTGAAGTCTGCTGGTTCACAGATTCCTGAAAATTTAACAATTAGCTACCTCAGGCCAGTACAAGCCAAGTCCAGCACATCATTGGCAAGCCTAAGAACAAATGATCCTTGAAGAGGTAGCCACCAACTAAGCAGCATACTTAGTTGCACATGACTGATATCAGATCCTTTTCAGTGGTAAAAAGAAAGTGAAGAACCTCAGGCGCTTTGAGTAAGCACAGAATGGAAGAGGCAGCCTAGATGGGAATAAAGCATCATAGATTGGTGTGGCTCCTGTGGCCACTTTCTAGATGTGGGATCTCAGACCAGACATTTGACCTCTTTATGCCTGTGTCCTATTTGTAAAGTAAGGATCCCAGCACTACCTACTTCAAGTGATGTTGAGTATTTCATGAGAAAAGTATGTTTTAAGCTTCTTACCAATTGCTACATGGTAAGGTGATTATCACTCACAATTTTGCCCAAGCACCACCTTGATCTTCTGAAAGCCCCTCTGGAGAACTGGAAACATTCTTCTGTTTTGATGACTCTTTCCACCTTAGAGATCAAGTGTGCTGTGCACCTTATGATGTGAGAGTCATTATCATTTACATGGAACCAGAGAAACAGTTATGATCACCATTCCAGTCAGCATCTGGGTGAGGGTCTCCACTCTTCACGGCCTCTTCCCTTTAGCGTGCAGTCTGATCTAGCAACAGAACCATCTCCTGCTTGCAGCAAGCATCCTTTCTAAATTAAAGGTGGTAGGTGGGGAGATGGTCACCTTTCCTTGCTTTTGAAAGCATTACTGCATAGTGGTCAAAAACACTGCTTCTACATCAGATCTGGGTCAAAGACTAGGTCACATATGATCTGTGTGATTTTGTGTAAATTACATAATGCTGTGCAATCTTCTAAAAAACTATTTACTTTTTTTTTTTTTCTTTTTGAGACAGCGTCTTGCTCTGTCGCCCAGGCTGGAGTGCAGTGGTGCCACCTCAGTTCACTGAAACTTCTGCCTCCCAGGTTCAAGTGATTCTCCTGCCTCAGCCTCCTGTGTAGCTGGGACTACAGGTGCGCACCACCACACTCGGCTAACTTTTGTGTTTTTTTTAGTAGAGACGGGGTTTCACCATATTGGCCAGGCTGGTCTCAAACTCCTGACCTCATGATCCGCCTGTTTCAGCCTCCCAAAATGCTGAACCATTGCACCCGACCTATGTTTTTAAAATAATTAAGCAAGGCCAGACACATAGACTCACACCTGTAATCCCAACACGTTGGGAGGCCGAGGTGGGTGGATCACTTGAGCTCGGGAATTTGAGATCAGCCTGGGCAACACGGTGAGACTCCATCTCTACAAAAAAAAAAAAAAAAAAAAAAAAAAAAAAAAAGCCAGATGTGGTGCATGCATGCCTGTAGTCCTAGTTACTCAGGAGGGTGAGGTGGGAGGATCCCTTGAGCCCAGGAGGTTGAGGCTGCCATGAGCTGTGATCATGCCACTGTAATACAGCCTGGGCAACAGGCTGAGACCTGGTCTCAAAAATAAAATAAAATAATTAAACATTCCTTCATGATCTTATTTCCTTTTAAGAAGATGGAGGTCACTCTTTTTACAAGTCCCCAATGGAAAGGACAGTCCTGAAAATTGGTACCCTGTGCCAAATGGGTCTTCTGCAATGAACTATTTTAGGACCTGTACACTTTCCACATATGCCCCAGGACAAATCTTTGTCTTCATTCACTTCAAGAAACCCCGCTATGTGTCTTTAAAAAAAAAGAGAGAGAGAGAGGCCGGGCACGATGGTCCACGCCTGTAATCCCAGCACTTTGGGAGGCTGAGGAGGGTGGATCACCTGAGGGCAGGAGTTCGAGACCAACCTGGCTAATATAGTGAAACCCCGTTTCTACTAAAAACACAAAAAATTAGTCAGGCGTGATGGCAGGTGCCTGGAATCCCAGCTACTCGGGAGGCTGAGGTAGGAGAATTGCTTGAACCCGGGAGGCAGAGGTTGCAGAGTGCTGAGATTGTGCGATTGCACTCCAGCCTGAGCAACAAGAGCAAAACCCCGTCTCAAAAAAATAAAAATAAAAATAAAGAGAGATAGAGAGGGAGCCCTGGAAAGCTTTGCCTCCTAAAGTTTCCCTAGAATCTCCCCAGATTCCCACAGCCACCTCCTTAGTGGAAGCTGTCAGAATCTCTCACCTGGGACTGCTACCACCTCTCATGGTCTCCCTGCACCCGCTTCACCCCTGCCCGCCACTTCATCCTCCACATGGCAGCCAGCACCAGCTTTTCACATGTGACTGTAGTCAAGTCCTGAAGACCTTCATCAGAAGTTGATGTGTCCCTCCAGCAGCTCTCCCCATTGCCCTAAGGATGGACACTACCAGAATCTACCACATGGTCTCGTCTGTCTCAGCTCTTGTCTCACTCTCTCATCTCTGGGATCCAACCACACTGGGTTTTCTTCAATGTTAAAGCCTCCATTTTAAGTGTCACTTACTTGGGAAAGCCTTCCTTGATGTCCCTAGACTAAGTCATGTCCTCCTGTCCTGTTCTACCATGGCACCAGGTGTCCTTTCTTCACAGCACATGCTGAAGTTGTAACTACTCATCTGTTAATGTAACGATGTATTCATGTCATTTCCCCACCTCACCCTCCATTGGACTATCAGCTTTATGAGAGTAGGCACCCAAGTTGATAAAGATGGCCTCGCCAGTGTCTACAAGAGTGTCTGGCACACACTATTCACTCATGCATCATTTGTGGAAGGAATAAAAGGAGAAAGGGAGAAAAGAAAGGAGGGAGTAAGGACATAAGGTATAGATTCGGCTGGAGAGGTTAGAGACACAAATGAACCTCAAATAGAAAAGGTTCAATGCCCAAATAATAGACATAGAACTTCAAAAGGGAGATTACTGGGTGTAGGAACATGTAACAAAGACTCCCTGGAGGCAGTAGTGTATGACCTATCCTTGAACAAGGAAGAGGAAGATTTAGGTATTCAGGTGGATGGAATTTTAAGTGCTAGGTCAGAGAGGCACATGTAGGAACCAGCAGGAGGCCCAGGTCCCAGCCTTCAACTCTTTTTAGGAGACTTAATCAACTCTTTTCTCCTTTTTCCTCTGCCCTGTCTTACCCTTCCTTCCTTGCCTTTTACAGCTAAACCCTCTGTAGATGATATTCTTTTTTTTTTTTTCTTTGACCCAGAGGCTTGCTCTGTCTCCCAGGCTGGGGTGCAGTGGTGTGATCACAGCTCACTGTAGCCTCAACTTCCCAGGCTCAAGTGATCCTTCTGCCTCAACCTCCTGAGTAGCTGGGACTAGAAGCATGCACCATCATGCTCAGCTATTAAAAAAAAATTGTAGAGACAGAGTCTCACTATATTGCCCAGGCGGGCCTCAAACTCCTGGGCTCAAGCAATCCTCCTGCCTCAACCTCCCAAAGTGCTGGGATTATAGGCATGAGCCACCATGCCTGGCCATGTAGATAACATTCTTAAAACTACCCAGGCATTTTTGCTTGAGACATTGAGAAGTCATGGACCCTCTTCTCTTCATTCCCATGTCATTCAGTTGCCTTCCAGCTGGGTTCCTGCTGACATTTGAAGCTCTGTACCGTCTATTATCCACACAACACCTAGAATGAACCTTAAAATTTTAAATCAGATACTACTTTCTACCTTAAAGCCCTCCATGGCTTTTTAGGGTATTTAAATAAATTCTCAACTATGACTTACAAGACCCTTCATCCTGTCGTCCTAGCCTGCCTTCTTTATTTCACTTCACACCACACTCCCTGTATGTGCTTCTATCACATCTGCCTTCTTTCTTAACCATAAGCACTCAAAGCTCAAGGTCCTTGCAGGGCCTTTGTACAGGGCCAGGACTAGGGTGAGACAAGTGAGACACACACATAAAATGGCACTCATTCTCAGGATGCAGGATCTTTGCATTAGCTGTTCCCACTGTCTCAAACACCCCAGATTTTTGCAGGAGGGTTTGTGTGTTTGCTTGTTTGTTTGAAACATGGTCTTGCTCTGTCACGCAGGCTAGAATGCAGTGGTGGAATCTTGGGTCTGCAACCTCTGCCTTTCAGACTCAACCGATCCTCCCGACTAGCTGGGACTACAGGAGTGCATCACCATGTCTGGCTAATTCTGTTTGTTGATTTATTTCCCACCTCTTCCAAAGCACATAGATACTTTAGTATCTGCACTTATTTGTTAGGTTTCTGGATCTGCTTCCCTGTTTAATTTCTGTCTGTCCATCTACTGGAAGGGCAGTTCCATGAAAGCAGAGATCTTGACTGTCTTCTTCATCACAGTATCACCATCATCTAAAACAGTTCTGGGCACTGGTTAGTAGTAATAGGTGGTCAGTAAATATCTGGGGAATGAATGAAGGCCACATAACTCATGTTGCATTCAGAAAAGCATCTGGAAGCTAAAAATGTGGGTCTTGTCTAGTCACACAAAGACAAGGAAGGGCCCAAGCAAAGTACTTTGCAATTGAGACATGCACAGTTTCCATCTGTTTTAATGGAGTGTTGTCATGAATTGGTCTTTACCTGCGTAATGTGAGGTTAATGTTTTATGGAGATAACTATTGTATTGACAGCTTCTTTTCTCGAAATAAAATTAGATTTGATTCCTACTGTTTAGGGACTGGTGCACCCATTCATCAGTTTCTGCAGTAAAAATAGGCCAGAGAGAAATACTATAAACATGAGAGTTTAGTTTCTGACTCAGTCTGAAAGAAAGCAGAAGAGCTCAGTTTCAGACCAGGCACAGTGACTTACGCCTGTAATCCTAGCACTTTGGGAGGCCAAGACGGGCAGATTGCCTGAGCTCAGGAGTTCGAGACCAGCCCGGCCAACATGGCAAAACCCCATCTCTACTAAAAGTACAAAAAATTAGCCAGGTGTGGTGGCACATACCTGTAATTTGGCTACTCGGTAGGCCGAAGTAGGAGAATTGCTTAAACCCAGGTGGCGGAGGTTGCACTGGGCTGAGATCGCACCACTGCACTCCAGCCTGGGCGACAGAGCAAGAAGTTGTCTCAAAAAAAAAAAAAAGAAAAAAAAGAAAGAAAGAAGAGCTCAGTTTCTTGAACTACAAGCTCCATGTAAAACAAGATATGTAAATATCAAACTCGGAAATCATGTCTACAAAAAACTGTACTAAAGCTCTTCTCAAATGTTGATGAACCAAATAGTAAATCCTCATTCCACCCTCATTTTCTGAACCAACTGATAATACGTTCCTCCATTCATCAGTGAATTATGAGACCTACTGGAAAAAGTAGACCTTCCAGGAAGTAATTTTCATCCAGAGGTCAGTTTGGGTTTGGCTTCATGACACTCAGAGGCCTCGCTAAAAGTGATCCTGAGGAGAAAACAGGTCTGTAATGCCTTCCCATGCATATAAAAGTCCCCGTTTGGATCAACGGTCTGTTCAGTTTCTTGAAATTCAGTAAAAGTTTTCTGTATTTTAATATAATAAGAGCTAGATACAGGTTCTTACGTCTTATGTTGCCGTATAATTCCTATTAACCTAAAGGTATTTATAAGCAGGCTTCTCATTGTATTTTTCCTTTTTTGATATTTAAAAAGTCACAGAAATTATAACTGTTTGTTATAAAAATTCAACTATAGGGTTTTTTTCCCCCAAACTTCATATATTGTGCCAAATTTTTATTATTATTATTGGTTTTGGGGTTTTTGTTTGTTTGTCTGTTTTTCATTGACTCTGTATCAAGGAAATGTTTCTGTTTTGGTACATTTAGATTTAGTCATTTGTTCAGCAAACATTTTGCAAATAGCTACTCTGTGCCAGGCACTGTGCTAGATGTGAGGAACACAGTGGTAAGTAATGGAGGCAGGTGTCTTACATTGGTGCAGAAGTAATTGAGGTTTTAATTGAGGTCAATTACTTGTGCACCAACCTAACAGCTTGCATTCCAGGAGATGAGACAGACAGCAACCAAGTGTATAACTGCATAGAGCAGATAGAGAATGTGGTAGGTTCTATGGCAAGACCAGGCAGCCACTGGGACTGAACTGGGAGGAAGGGTGGTCAGAGAACTGAAATTTGAGGAAAGAACTAGTTAAATAAAGAAATGGGAAAGAGTGTTCTGGGCAGAGGGAACTGCAAGAACAAAGACCCTGAGGTAGGAGAAGGCTTGGCTTGTGTGAGGAACAGAGATTTGAACATGCAGAGTTCAAGAGTGGGGCACAAGACAAGGGGCAGAAGCCAAACTCTTGTGGATCATGGCAAGGAGTTTGGATTTTATTCCAACGCCAATGAAAAGTTTCCAAGGTTGAAGCAGTGGGGGTGATTCCATCCATCTAGAAGTGAGCTGACAGCTTTGGGGTCAGCAGATTGTACAATGGCCAAGAATAGAAGCCAGCCAGGAAGCCAGGTAGAGTCTACTGCAGTGGTCTCCTGGGCCATTGTGTAGTGTCCCATCCTATGAGTTGTTCTTCAGCTGTCTTACGTTTTAACTTTCTTGTGGCATCCTTCTTCCTGGGGGTACTTTGTCCAGAATCATCTCACTCCATGTTTTGATAGGAAAG
Source organism: Papio anubis (assembly GCF_008728515.1). Taxonomy (NCBI): domain Eukaryota; kingdom Metazoa; phylum Chordata; class Mammalia; order Primates; family Cercopithecidae; genus Papio; species Papio anubis. Next base: position 149,834,138 of record NC_044980.1, read on the forward strand.
TGCCTGGTGTATAACCTGGGTCAGGATCAACACTGAGCTCAGACAAACTGTAGCAGCAAAGACTGAAACCAAATTAGAATTGAGTTAAATCAGCTTTGATTGATCTCAAGACAGAGTAAGGAATCTTCCGATCCTCATATTGTCAAAAAAATTAATGAACCAAGTACTTTCAGAATGTTTTCTGTAATCTGGTCTGAAGACATCAATTTACTATCTGTGTCAGCACTGGTCTTTTCTCTCGTGCAGACATATCTTTTGCAGAGTTATAATCATAATGCATGACAATTTTATATTCTACCTTTCCATTTATTCTTTTATGTAAATGTATTTCCATATATCTACATTGCCTCCAAAGTAATCATTTTTCATATATATGATTTTTTAATGGTTGAGTCAGTTCATTGCAAGAACATGCTTATCTATTTTACATACGTGGGGGAATAGATGAACTTATCTGTTAGCTATGGTTCAACATTCAGAGTGTTTCCAGGTATAATGAAAACACCAAAAAAAAAAAAAAGTAAACATAATATAGGGCTGTCTTATTTTAAAAATCAGCTTCTTAGGATAGAGTGCCCCAAATAGGATAATTGTGTCACAGGATAAGAAGATTTTCTGGTCTTAATCGTTTGTTGCTAGATCATCTTCCAAAGAGATTGAAGAAGCAGTGCATGGGCCACAAAAAGCGGCACCGTATTTGTTAGCAGAACCATTAGAGAAGATTATGTTTCTAAAAAGGAACTAATAGAAACAAAAGAATCACACTGTTGTGATTTTCAAGTACCCCATTTTGAATGTTGTAGTGAGAGAGAGGGCAAAATGTGTAATCTTTTACACATAGGTGAGATGATTTGATTTAAAGTCAGTGTCACATGTATGTAGACGAACCCACCACCTGCATAGTTGGATTTAAGCGGTGCCAGAGGGTCTCCTACTCTGCAAAAGCTGAATCCTCGAACTGACGTCACAGAGTGGGGGTGGTCTGAAAGGTTCCCATGAATGAGTTCTTTGGGTTAGGTCATGAAACACCTTATCAAGGAGCAAATGAAACACAAGAAGGTGTCGCAGGAGCCACTTTTGACTGTTCCATAGAAGTTAGTTTTAATTTTAGACAGGGCCTATGACACTGAAATTTTCAGGCTGCAATTCCAGAAAAGTGGGATGAGGTGAGCAAGGAACAACAGAGCAACCTAACAGAAAAGAGATTTGCATGCTGCTATAAAGACACATGCTCACGTATGTTCATTGCGGCACTGTTCACAATAGCAAAGACTTGGAATCAACCCAAATGTCCATCAGTGACAGATTGGATTAAGAAAATGTGGCACATATACACCATGGAATACTATGCAGCCATAAAAAAGGATGAGTTTGTGTCCTTTGTAGGGACATGGATGCAGCTGAAAACCATCATTCTCGGCAAACTATCGCAAGAACAGAAAACCAAACACCGCATGTTCTCACTCATAGGTGGGAACTGAACAATGAGATCACTTGGACTCGGGAAGGGGAACATCACACACGAGGCCTATTATGGGGAGGCGGGAGGGGGGAGGGATTGCATTGGGAGTTATACCTGATATAAATGACGAGTTGATGGGTGCTGACGAGTTGATGGGTGCAGCACACCAACATGGCACAAGTATACATATGTAACAAACCTGCACGTTATGCACATGTACCCTAGAACTTAAAGTATAATAATAAAAAAATTTAAAAAGAAAAAGAAAAAAGAAAAGAGATTTGGACCCAAGTCACCTGGCTAATTCTTTACTCTCTCTGGGATTTAGCTTTCTTGTCCTAAAATTAAAGGATTCGGCTGGATCAGTGCTTTTTCAAACTTTAAAAAACATTTTAATATAAAATTATACAAGTCATCACTATCCCCACATATGGAACAGAAAGAAGTGGAAGTTCTCTGCTTGAAGCAGGGCAGGGCAACTGCCCAGAACCCTATGTCCCTTGGCCTGTCCCTGACTTTCAGGGATCAACAAGGTATCTTCCAACTCTGTGACCTGTCTCCCCAGGGTGTAAATTGAATAGTAGAAATGAAAAGACAAGAGCTGATTTAGAAAGTAACCTTGAAGCCTCATTGTCCTCATCTCTAACATTATAAAGTTGGACTGAATGATTTCTAAAGACTCTTCCAGTTCAAAACTGTGGAACCTTGGCTCACATTTGTAATACCAACACTTTGGGAGAGCAGAGTGAGAGGATTGCTTGAGGGCAGGAGTTTGAGACCAGCCTGGGCAACATAGTGAGATCCCATCTCCACAAAAACAAAAAATAAAAAAATTAGCTGGGCATGGTGGTGCACACCTATAGTCCCACTATTTGGGAAGCTGAGATGAGAGGATTACTTAAGCCTAGGAGTTCAAGGTTGCAGTGAACTATGATTGCACCACTGCACGCCACCCTGGGCTACAGAGAGACACCCTATCTCTATTTTCTTTTAAGTGGAAATTGGATATCTCTGCCAATGATAACAGGAATTCACAAAAAGTGATGGAGATTAGCCAAACATGGAAACCTTTTCAGGAAGTAACACCTTTAAGGTGATTAATAACTGTGTGGCTCTTGAGAAAGCATGTTGTCAAAATACAAGCATGACCCCAAGAATGTCCCCTGAAAATCAAGTCGGACATTTCATGTGTAACCAATATAAAATCTGAAATAATAACAGCCAATATTTAATGAGTTCTCTTTGTGTTTCAGAGCATCAGGGTTAAGTGTTTTATATGTCTTATATCATAAATATTCACAATACCCACATTCATTATGTTATCCTATTGTTATCCCCATGTAATTTCTGAGAAGGCTGAGGTTTAAAGAAGCTAAGTATCTTTATTTAGGTTACACATATAGGACAAATATTATAAGTTGGATTAAATGTTCTTCAATGGACATTTTCAGATCTAAGCTTGTTTGGGTCTGATAAGTCTTATAATAGAAACTGAAAAGGCAGAGTTGGGGCAAGGATTTTTTGGTGAGTTTCTAACACAGTCCAATAGAGGCGTTGAGTCGGAACCAGTGGGCTTGCTCCAGGTTGCCCAGCAGACTTACCCGAAAGACAGCACAAACATCATCAACAGCAACAATTGTTTTAAAAAAAACAATAGTTAGCATTACTACAAGAAGAGGACTGAACACTTTGTTAAGTATTTTCTCATTTCCTCCTTACAATTCTTTGAACGAGATAAAAGTAAAATTTTGTTTTAGTGAGGAAGCAATGGAGCTACGAGGACAGTAAGTAATTTTCCCAAGGAAGCGAAGTGAAAAGTGTAAAGGCAACAGCATGCCTTAGGATGTAAGGATTCCCTACACTTTGCTCCTACTACACATTATTGAGACCTTTCCTGATATCTTTGTGGTTACCTAAGTAGGATTACGTTTTGCGAGAAGGTAATTCTACTTACCTTCATGATTGCAAGCATCTCAGCCAGCTTCTCGCTGCGAGTTTGTGAATTCACCAGTCTTTGGTGACTTTGCAGAGTGTATTTCCATTCACCTGGACTCTATGGGCTGACAAACATGAGTTCCTGGGCTTGTAAACCTGAGAATCTGTTCCTGGGATGGCCTCTGACAAGGAAAGAGGCTGTATCCGCCTGAGCACTATCTAGTTTTCCAGATTAACAACTAATAACAGCATCGACCACTTATTGAGCCTTTTCTGGGAATAACATTCTGGGAACGCTATATCCAAAGTGGTAATACAAGGAGTACCAGGAGGAAAGTATTAGCCCAGCGAAGCGACCCAGAAAGGGAGATTGAGGGTGCTAACGCCAAACTTCACCCTTTTCCACAATCTGTGTTGAGGCCACTTCCATGAAAATGACCCAATGTGGTGTTTCCCAAAGTGGGGTACTACCAGGAGCACACAAGATGGTACATGGACAAATCTGGTTTTAACATGTCTTTAATAGTTATGTATCTACTACAATTTATATTCGAAATAAGTGTTTTAAAATTTATGGTGGTGGTTTACAGTTTCCTCCTGGAATAAATTTGTTTATGTGGAAAAAAGTCAATTGAAAGAATACTATTAAGCAGACAATACTATTTGAGGGAAGTAGGGTATGGTGGAAATTGCCAGGCTAGGTTGCAAACCGAAGCCTGGGAGCACTGAATCCTTGGGATAGCAGTGTAAATCATGATTCATTATAATTTGCTTTTAAGTAGTTTCAAGAGTGAAATGTAATAACCTCCCCTGGACATTTGGAGATACAGAGGTGATGCGCAGAGTCTAGGGCACTTGAAGATATTGGGCTGGTGCAAAAGACATTGTGGTTTTTGCCGTTAATAGATATAAGCACAGAGGAGCAGGAAGATGGTCAAAAGAGATCTCAGGCCCCCACGTTCTGCCAGAGCACAGCAAGCAAATGAGCCTCTTGCCACAAACTGAACCCAAATTTCTCTGAATCCAAGAAAAGGCTGTTCTAATTCCAAACAAGCTCATTGTAAACCTCAATAACATGAAGTTAGTGTTGTTCACATTGCTTTCCAACTATGTTTCAGATTGATATAACTGGTTCCTAATGCATAATTAACTGCTGTTGGAATGAATCCTTGTCCCCTTGCCTCTGTGCCTGCTGGACTTCATATCTGTGTATTAATAGTCACTTTTGTTTGGCAATCTTGTGAAAAATGTAGACTAATTTTTAATTCTTAAAGAGATAATACATTCACATAATTTTATTTTTATTTTAATTTTTTTAGATACTGGGTTTTGCCATGTGGCACATTTCAACAATTTTTTTTAAAAAGTTGCAAAATGTTATGCAGTAACAAATCTCCCATCCTTGTCCCAAGTCACATTGCTGTCCTACATCACAGTAACCATGATAGTTAATTTCTTATAAATTCCTCCAACAATACTTTATGCAAATACTTGTAATACAAATAAACATTCTTCTTTCCTTCCTTTTTGAATAGTAGTAACATACTCTGCACACACTTCTTAACCTTTCTTTTAGTTGGTTAACAATATATCCTGGAGATTAATCCACATGGATACACAAAGATATTCTTCATTCTGTTTATGGTTGCATAATACTTCATTGCATGCATGAAAAATTTCTTTTAGTTATGGTTGGTCTGTTTCCAGTTTTTTGTTATTATGCACAATGAGAAATGAATGGCCTTGTAGATGTGTCATTTTCCATAAATATGATTATAATAGTGATTCTCAACCAAAGGTGATTTTACCCACCAGGGGACATTTGACAAAGCCTGGGGAAATTTTTGGTTGTTATAAGTGGGGAGGAGGGTGCAATCAACATCTAGTGGGTAGAAGCTGAGGGTGCTGCTGAATATCCTATAATTCACAGAACAGACTCACAACAAAGAATTATTCAGCCCAAAATGTCAATAATGCTGAGGTTGAGAAGCTCCAGTCTGTTGAAAACATTTCTAGAAGTGGAATTGCTGAGTCAAAGGATATTTGCATCTGTTATTTTGTTGACTACGAGCAAATTACTCTCTACAGAAGTTGTACCAATGAACATTCCCCAGGGCCACATGTGAGAAGCCTGTTTTCTCAAAACCTTACCAACACCATTATCTTACGTTTTGATCTTTGCTTATCTGATAGGGGTTTAAAAAATAGTACCTAAGTATAATTTATTTGCATTTCTGTTGTTATAGTGACATTAAGCATCTTTCCATATGCTTAAATATTTATATACCTTTTGCTCATTTTCCTATAAGTTTATTAGTATTTTATTTAATTTATAGGAGCTCTTTATCTACCAGCTAAACACTTTGAGCAGACTAGTTTTAACCTACATTTTCATTGTCAAGAGATTTTTATCCACCTACCAATTTTTCTGGAAATCTTATTCCAAATTATTTCCATTAAGAGTTTTGTCATAGGGTTCACGATAACATTTTCTGCTGCATACTTGGTTTTACTTGCTATTCCTTCAATCAATTAACAAATATTAATTGAATATGACCTCAATGCAAGGAGTTATTTCCTGAAATGCGATGAAGTTGTTATGCACTTATGTATTTTGGCTACTGGTCCTTCAGCGCTTAAAAAGAAGACACAAAAAATATGTTCTTTCAAAATCATTAAACATTTCCTATTTCTTATTCTGGGAGGAAGGTCTTCGAAGGAACATTCACAGCTTAGAGATGCCGAGAGAACAATACAGAGGATGCCTTGAGAATCTACTTTATGCTTGGAAAATATCAGTTAGTTCCTGCTCTTAATTTCCACATAAATCCATTTCTCTCTTCTCCCTTTTATAAGAAAATCCAAACACACATGTTTTCATCATGCTAGGATCATGTTACCTTCATCTAGTAAGAATGGGGCTTGGACATTATTCCTGAGTTATCATTTCACTTATAAGATAAATATATCCATATAAAAGCACACTGAATTACTTTATTAGCATCTATGAAGAAAATGGCTATCCCTCAAGAAGAACATGAGAGATACTGTCATGAACTTGAGCCCCCATGGATATAGATGAGCAGGTGGCAGGTGCTCTCTAGCTGCTGCTCACCGCTAATGGGGTTATGCGGTTACAAGGGCGTGCATCATCTTGCACACCCAGCATTTGATGCATACCCCTTATTCCTCTCCCATAATCATCCGAGTTGACACTGTGATGTTTTTAAAACTTCCGACAGTATTAAAACATTATTTTCATTTCCCTGCTTTTCCTCCTGCTTCACACTCTCTGTAAAAACTTCAAATATCATAAGAATAGATAAGTTTGTAAAATTCTGCCACAGTGGAACCCACCACAAAGAACCAGTGTTAGTAGCTTGGAATGCTTTTCTTCTTGTATTATTTCTTTGGATATTGCATATGCTAATATTATAATCTCTTTTTCCAAAAATGGGATGATGCTCCATCTGTTGCTTTAAATCTACTCTTTAACATTTGGTGTATACTTTTGTCCCTCCGTATAGACGAACTTTATTATCTGTTAATGGTTACAGAGTAGTCACAGAATGGATGAACCATAACTAATTTAACCATTTGTCTATTGATGGAATTTAAGTTTCTCCAGTTTATTTTAGTGTAATAAATAATGTTGCTGTGAACATCCTTTTTATTATATCTTTATATATTTTGAACAAATGTTTCCATAGAATAAATCTGATCAGAGAAATGTATTTATTCATTTTAGTTAATTGTTTTTAATATAAGAAAATAAATACATGCTCATGGCAAAATATTCAAAGAGTACAGAAGGATACAAGGTAAAAAGAAAAGCTCCTTGGGAGGCCAAGGTGGGTGGATTGCTTGAGACCAGGAGTTCAAGGCCAGTCTGGGCAACAGAGAAAGACCCTACCTCTTAAGAAAAAAAAAAAAAAAAAAAGAAAGAAAGAAAGCTTTCTTCCCACTCCCTACTCCCAACCCCCAGGATCACCCACACAGGTGTCTGCTCTTAATAGTTTCTTATGAGAAAATACATTTTAATAGATGATCCTAAATTGTCCTCTGAAAACTGTGTGTGAGTATAATTCTTTTTCTTTTCTTTTCTTTCCTTCTTTGTTCCTTTCCTTCTTTCCTTTTGAAAATTCTCACTTTTTTCATTTGGGTGGCCAGGGTGTTACTATTTAAAAATGGCAGACTTTAAAGGAAGTGAAATTGTTTTCCTCATAGCACATCCAGCCACATGGTAACCCACAGTGTGAAATGCTGAGGCGGAGAAAGCCAGCCAACGGTGGGCCAGTGATGAGTGAGAGGTCTTATGGAAAATAAGAGAGAAAAGAAGGCAGGTGTGGGATGGATCAGTTTCCTGGCTTTAAGGTGGTGCAGGGAGACTTGAAATTAATGGCCTTAGCTCCAGACTTTCCCAGAGCTTCACAGTAGAAGGACGTTAGGTCTAGCTGAAGATGGGCTGAGGAGGTAGGAACCAGGAACAGCTCATTGCAAATTGCTCTGGTGTTTTACGAGACACTAATTTGTCCATAGAGACAGTAATGATCATATCTTTTTGTTTTGTTTTGTTTTGTTTGTTTGAGACAGTGTCTCACTCTGTCACCCAGAGTGCAGGGACATGATAATGACTCACTGCAGCCTCAACCCTCCAGGCTCAATTGGTCCTCCTGCCTCAGCCTCCTGAGTAGCTGGGACTACAGACATGTACCACCACACCTGGCTAACTTTTTAACATTTTTTGTAGAGACAGGGCCTTACTATGTTATCTAGACTGTTGAACTCCCGACCTCAGGCGACCCTCCTTCCTTGGCCTCCCAAAGTGCTGGGATTACAGGCATGAACTATTGCTACTAGCATTTGCTAGTAGGTTTATGTAATTTTTAAAAATTCTCTTAATTAGCTCAATGATTCAGAGACTATTCTTATGTCACTTTTGAAAAACGAAGCAACTGAGAGGCTGAGACACTTGCCTCAGGTTGTACAGCTGGCAAGGAATGAAGTTAGGATGCAAACCCAAGTCTGCCCTACTTGAAAGCTCCAGTTCTCCCCCACTCTGCCTCACCAGAGGAGAAAGCTGAAAACTGCTGTTTTTCAGAAAGGTGGAGACGTCCTTTTCCCATGGGTAGCAGACACATAACTTCTCATCGGCGTATCTGCTGGACTAGTCCAGCAGCAAAGGAGCCAATGTTGTTGGAGCAAAGAGAAGTGGCTATTCTGAGGAACCAGGGAGTGTGTTCCACCTTTGCAATCCAGCATAAGCATTGCTCAACCAAATGGGACAGAAACAAAGCTCTGCTAGGCCACGGCTTGGTGAAATGGGTCACGCAATTGATTTTCCAGCGCTGAGTTCAGGGAATGACAGTCTTCTGTGCAAAGTCCCAGCAAGCGCTAAGCCAGGAAGCATAGTAGTTAGGTTAACAGGCTCTGGAGTCATAGAATGGAGCTTGTACACTGCTCTTCTACGTATTAAGAAGGTTGGCCTCTGTGAACTTCAATTTTCTCATCTATAAAATGGGGAGATAATATGTTATAGGATCGTGATGAAATGGGATGGAATGTTGAGTGCCTGGAATATAGAAAATGTTTTTCACTTTTTTCCTGTTTCTCTCTTTGAAACTTATAATGCAAGCTCTATTTCATACAAAATATTAACATAAAAAGCCACCCTGCCCCCTCATCTATCTATCAAGCAATGCACGTTTATGGGGAACCTGATGCTGACCCATTTGTAAACAACTTGTTTCTGGGTTGGGGTTTTGTACATAGCAGAGCAGCTCCCTCGCTGTGAGATCTATTGAAAGTCAGCCCTTGATACAAGGGTTTGTTAAAAAAAAAAAAGAGAGAAAAAAAAAAGAAGGAAAGAAAGAAAGAAAAGAAGAAAAGAAAGGGGAAAAGAGAGAGAGAGAAACAGTAACATAAAAAGAAAAAAGATATAAAAGCAGATTGCACAAGCTTACCCCTGTGCAAATTTGTAAGCATCCGCATCTTTAATTGTGTCTGACACGTGTCAGATGCTTGGGATGAAACATTAGACTATGAGAACGGCATATCTTTGAACATGGCCAAGAAAAGAGACAAGGGTAAGCAAGGTCCTGTGACTTTCGCCCCAAGTAATGCAGACAGAATAACAAGTAAGAATGAGAGCAGGTTGTACTTGGCCTCTCCCTTTCTCTGGTGGCTTTTGTGTGGTTTCTTTGGAAAGTTTTACCCTGGCATTTTTCAGAAATAGCACAGTTGTTTGGGATGATTATAGGCAATCACCCTTTCCCAGAGACTGAACTGTGTCAGGCTTAGTGACCGGCCACTCCTCAGGGGCCAACTAGGAAGGACATAGCTGGTCCTGCTGTTTACCAAGTATTGGATCTTGTGAGATGCCAGAAGAACCAACCTCAGGGTCTTTGGAAAGACCGACCAGCCCGTCAGGATGGATTGTAGTGGTGGGTCCCAAGCACTCATTTAGGAATGAGAGTGACGTTAATGGTGGAACATGAAATCCATCCCAATAGAAGAGCAAGCCCGAGAGCAAGCTCATCTGACAGACTGTTAAGGCACAGGCACAAAGGAGGCCATGTGAGTTGGGAGGAGAACTCCTCCTTGGAAATCTTGGAGTCTCGCTGTCCACTAACGTAACCACTAGCTACATGGGTCCACTGAGCACCTGAAGTATGGCAAGTGCAAATTGAGATATGCACAAAATACACAATTTCAAAGACTTAAGTACAAAAAAAAATATCGCATTAATTTTTTTGTGGATAACAATTTTTTTAATATACTATAACCAAGTAAGATTTTATTCTCACAAATGCAATGTTGGCTCACTATCCTAAAGTCAATTAAGACAATATACAACATTACTTGAATAAATATCAAAAAAGAAAATTTCAATAAACAAAGAAAAACATTTGACAAATCCAACACTCATTGTGATAAAACCCCCAGTACATTAATAGAAAAAAAATTTTGAGTCTTGCAAAAAGTCATCTATGAAAACCTACAACTAACATTATACTTAATGGTGAAAGACTGAGTGCTTTATCTGTAAGTTTGGGAACAAGACATAAATTTCCACTTTTTTTTATTTTTTCTGGAGTCTTGCTCTGTCACCCCGGCTGGAGTGCAGTGGCACAATCTTGACTCACTGCAACTTCCACCTCCTGGGTTCAAGCGATTCTCCTGCCTCAGCCTCCCGAGCAGCTAGGATTACAGGCGTGCACCACCATACCCAGCTAAATTTTGTATTTTCTTAGAGACGAAATTTTACCATGTTAGCTAGGCTGGTCTCAAACTTCTGACTGCAAGTAATCCACCTGCCTCGACCTCCCAAAGTGCTGGGATTACAGCACTTTGGGATTAGCCACTGTGCCCGGCCAATTTCCACTTTTAACACTCTATTCAACACTGTTCTGCAAGTACTAGCCAGATAAATGATACTATAAAGCGAAATGAAATTCTCCAGATTGAGATAAAAAAGTAGAACTGTTTTTCATGGCACACCACATAATTTTCCACACACACAAAAAAAAATTGTAAGGAATTTACTACAAACCCACTAGAACTATTAAACAAATTCATCCATGTCAAAAGATACAAGGTCAACATACAAATTAATTTCTTTGAAACTTTTATTTTAGGTTCAGGGGTACACGTGCAGGTTTTTATATAGGTAAATTGCATGTTGCAGGGGTTTGGTATACAGATTATTTCATCACCCAGGTAATAAGCATAGTACCAGTAGGCAGTTTTTCAATTCTCACCCTCCACCCTTGAATAGGTGCTGGGGTCTGTGGTGCCCTTCTTTATACCCATATGTGCTCACTGTTTAGCTCCCACTTACAAGTGAGAACATGCAGTATTTGGTTTTCAATTCCTGTGTTAGTTCACTTGGGCTGATGGCCTCCAGCTTTACCCATGATGCTGCAAAGGACACAATCTCATACTTTTCTATGACTGCAGAATTTTCCATGGTGTATGTGTACCACATTTTCTTTTTCTTTTCTTTTCTTTTTTTTTTTTTTTTTTTTTTGAGACAGAATCTTACTCTGTCACCCAGGCAGGAATGCAGTGGCACGATCTCAGCTCACCGCAAACTCTGCCTCCAGAATTCAAGTGATTCTTGTGCCTTGGCCACCCAAGTGCCTGAGATTACAGGTGTGCACCATCACGTCCAGCTAATTTTTATGTTTTTAGTAGAGACGGGGTTTCACCATGTTGCCCAGGCTGGTCTCGAACCCCTGGCCTCAAGTGATCTGCAGCCTTGGCTTCCCAAAGTGCTGGGATTACAGATGTGAGCCACCACGTCTGGCCTCACGTTTCTTTATCCATTCTATTGTTAATGGGCATTAAGGTTAATTCTATATCGTTGCTATTGTGATTAGTGCTGTGATGAACATATGTGTATATGTGTCTTTATGGTAGAATAATGTATATTCCTTTGGGTATATGCCCAATAATAGGATTGCTGGGTCAAATGGTAATTCTGTTTTAAATTCTGTCAGAAATCACCTAACAATTTGAAATGATAATATTTTAGATATTGGGTTAAACAAAATATATTGTTAAAATTATTACTTGTTATGTTTTGCATTTTTGAATGTGCCTAGTAGAAAAAAAATGTAAGTTACATATATGGCTCATGTTACATTTCTATTGGACAATATCACTTTAGAACTTCACATAGAATTTTTATCCCTATTCACAATTCCAGTTAGTATTTGCCTCCACTGTCTGCCCTCATCACAATGCTGCTAGGCTGTTAACAAGCCAGACTTATCCAGTATTTTTCTACTCCATAATTTTGCCCTGGCTGCTTGCTCTACCTAGGATACTCACTCCCCTAGACCTTCTCCCACATGGCTCCTGTTCGACTTTTTGGTCTCTTAAATGCCCTTTCTTTCTCCAGAGAAGTCTGCCTTGGCCACAGTTCGGTCACATCAACTGTTCTATTCTCTTTCCAGCACTTCTTTGTCTTGTCTGCCTTCCCGAGTATACCACGAGCTCTGTGAGAGTCTACTACGTTCGTCAGTTCATTTCCTGAACTCAGAATAGCACCTCACTCATAGCTGGCCCTCCATAAATACTTCCTGAATGGCTAAATCTACTAGCCTTAAATCTGGTTAAGATTGTTTAAACTGTGCTCCAATCTGACACCCTTTGTTTTGAGCTAATTAAGCTCCACATAGGGCTAGCCACTGCTGGGCACTGGGTATATGGGAAGATGCCCTGGTCTCTGACCTTAGGGAGCTCAGGACTTAGTAGGTTCCAAAGACAAAAATGTCAGCAAATGGTGTTGTCATGTCACGTGCCATGAGCCTGTTGTTTTTATTTCACTATACGTGCTCTAAGGAAAGAACCCAACAGAAGTCAAAACACGGCAACCTCAAGCTCGGGCTGCCTGTTTACCAGTAGCTGCAGATAGTTCTTGAAAAGGCAGCTCTGCTGTGCTCTACTATTTGTGAAAAACAGGTTAACCATTCCAAAGAACTGTGATTATGGTCAGGACCAGAGCATGCATTCCTAACTCTAAATGAGAAGATAGTTTGAGCCCAAAGGGCACGTTTGCAGAGGCTTTTGCGGGAAGACAAGTCTCCTAATTTAGTATTAGACTACAAAAGCAAGTTCTAGACTGATAAGTAGAGTAAACACTCATTTTCCTTTATATATACTCTATAAAAGTGCAGGGAAAAGACAAATATACTCCAAATGATTAACCTTGGCTACCTCAGGGTTATGGGGAAGGTTGGGATAATAACACACTACAAATATTTTCTTCTCATGCCTCTATAGTATTTTGTTTTGTTTGTTTGCTTGTTTGAAACAGTGTCTTGCTCTGTCACCCAGGCTGGAGTTGATGCCACCAGCTCTATCACAGCTCACTGCAGCCTGGAACTTCGGGCCCAAGCGATTCTCCCACTTCACCCTCCCAAGTAGCTGGGACTACAGGCGCACACCACCAGGCTTGGCTAATTTATGTAATTTTTTGTATTGTCTCACTGTGTTGCCCAGCCTGCTCTCAAATTCCTGGGCTCAAACGACCTCCCACCTCAGCCTCTCAAAGATCTGGGATTGGCTGGGCATGTTGGCTCACGCCTGTAATCCCAACACTTTGGGAGGCTAAGGCGGGCAGATTGCCTGAGCTCAGGAGTTCCAAGCCACCCTGGGCAACATGGTGAAACCCCATCTCTACTAAAAGACAAAAAAATTTGGGGGCCGGCACGGTGGCTCACGCCTATAATCCCAGCACTTTGGGAGGCTGAGGTGGGTGGACCACGAGGTCAGGAGATACAGACCATACTGGCTAACCCCCTCTCTACTAAACCCCCTCTCTACTAAAAATACAAAAAATTAGCTGGGCGTGGTGGCAGGCATCTGTAGTCTCAGCTACTCAAGAGGCTGAGGCAGGAAAATCGCTTGAACCCGGGAGGCGGAGGTTGCAGTGAGCCGAGATCTCACCACCGCACTCCAGCCTGGCGACAGAGCAAGACTCTGTCTCAAAAAAACAGAGAAAAAAAAAAAAGATCTGGGATTACAGGCATCAGTCACCATACTGAGCCTCTATAGTGTTTTTATTCGTCACAATAAACATAAATAGATTTCGTACTTTCAAAAATGGATAAAGTTGTTTTTACTTAAAAAAGTAAAAACCAAACACCACAAAGCTTTCCTGTATTTGATAGGGTCTGCTTCTGGCATCTTGAATTTTTTTTATCTCAGTTGTGTTCCTCAGCTACTAAATCAAAGATCAGCTTCCGGGCTGAGGACCCAAAAACAGGAAGTAAAGACTGAATTCACTTCGGGAGAATTTGATGATGTAATGGGTCCCTGGATACTAACCAAGCCCCTTCATATAACACAAATCTCTTGCGATAGTTAAGGCTTCCTTAACTTCTTTAATTGGGAAAGTACCCTTTATTGAGGGCACCTGTTATAAGCCAGTTAATTTGTTTACATCATCCCATTTTATTCTCCAATCAACTCTCAAAAGGTAAGTATTATCCCCACTTATCGGATGTAGAAACCAGGGTTCTAGGAAGTTTAATGAATTGCCCAAGGTCGCAGAGCTCCTATGGTAAGAGGCAGAGACCTACTTTGAACATAGCTTTTCCAAACTTGTGCTCATTTCACCATCATTTGCTACCTCCTTTAAAAGAATAAGGTAGAATGGGGTTTGAGCCACAATCCTGATCACCATAGTTCCAGATATTGAAATCCAAAACATAAAAATTCCCAAAAATATAATTCTGGAAAAAATAATTCTAAAACTTTTTTAAGAGACATTTGCTTACATTTTAAAAGTGGATTTATTTGAGAAATGTATAAAGACATGACGAAATGCTTCATAGGCCACTGTGTGCGATAAAATAGGCAGTAATAATATACATTCTTTTGCAAACATAAACACTTAGGTATACTAAGGACAGTCACATGGGTATAACAGTTTTGAGCAGACAAAAAGGCTGCTCAAAACTTGAGCAGCTAAAGAAATAGCTGGTATTCAAGGCGAATGCCTTCAGCTTTTGCCCATTCAGTATGATGTTGGCTGTGGTTTGTCATAGACGGCTCTTATCATTTTGAGTTATGTTCCATTAATATCTAGTTTACTGAGAGTTTTAAACATGAAGGGATGTGGAATTTTATTGCAAGCCTTTTTTGTATCTATTGAGATAATCGTGGTTTTTGCCTTTATTTCTATTTATGTGATGAATTACATTTATTAATTTGCATATGTTGAACCAATCTTGCATCCCTAAAGCCTACTTGATCATGGTGGATTAGCTTTTTTTTTTTTTTTTTTTGAGTCAGTCTTGCTCTGTCACCCATGCTGGAGTGCAGTGTCATGATTTTGGCTAACTGCAACTTCTGTCCACCTCAGCCTCCCTAGAAGCTGGGACTAGAGGTTTGCACCACCATATCCAGTTAATCTTTGTAATTTTTTGTAGAAACAGAGTTTCACCATGTTGCCCAGGCTAGTCTCGAATTCCTGGGCTCAAGTGATCCGCCCTCCTCAGCCTCCCAAAGCGCTGGGATTACAGGCATGAGCCACCGCGCCTGGCTGGATTAGCTTTTTGATGTGCTGCTGGATTTGGTTTGCAAGTATTTTGTTGAGAATTTTTGCTTCAATGTTCATCAATATTGGCCTGAAGTTTTCTTTTTTGTTGTATCTCTGCCAGGTTTTGGTATTAGGATGATGCTGGCCTCATAGAATAAGTTGTGGGGGAGACGCTTCTCCTCAATTTTTTGGAATGGTTTCGGTAGGAATTATATTGGCTCTTCTTTGTACATCTGGTAGAATTCGGCTGTGAATCCATCTGGTCCTGGGCTTTTTTTGGGTGGTAGGCTATTTATTACTGATTCAATTTTGGAGCTTGTTATGGATCTGTTCAGGGAATTAATTTCTTCCTGGTTCAGTCTTGGGAGGGTGTATGTTGTCCAGGAATGGATTCATTTCTTCTAGGTTTTCTAATATGTGTGCACAGAGGTGTTCATAGTAGTCTCTTTGATTACTTGTATTTCTGTGGGGTCAGTGGTAACATCCTCATTGTCATTTCTAGTTGTGTTTAATTGGATCTTCCTTCTTTTCTTCTTTACGAGTGTAGCTAGTGGCCTATCTATCCTATTAATTTTTTCAAAAAACCAACTCCTGGATTCATTGATCTTTTGCATGGTTTTTTGTGTCTCAATCTCCTTTGGTTCAGCTCTGATTTTGGTTATTTCTTTTCCTGTATCTTAATTACGGAGGTTATTACACAACTGTATACATTTGTCAAAACTCACTGAAATGTACATTGGTAAATTTTATTGTATGTAAATTATACTTTAATAAAGTTGATTTTTTTTTTTTTTTTTTTTTGAGACGGAGTCTTGCTCTGTCACCCAGGCTGGAGTGCAGTGGCCGGATCTCAGCTCACTGCAAGCTCCTCCTCTCGGGTTCACGCCATTCTCCTGCCTCAGCCTCCCGAGTAGCTGGGACTACAGGCACCCGCCACTTCACCCGGCTAGTTTTTTGTATTTTTTAGTAGAGACGGGGTTTCACCGTGTTAACCAGGATGGTCTCGATCTCCCGACCTCGTGATCCGCCCGTCTCGGCCTCCCAAAGTGCTGGGATTACAGGCTTGAGCCACTGCGCCCGGCCAATAAAGTTGATTTTTAAAACAAAAAACTAATATGCAATATATTTCACCTTTAAATTTTTTAAAAAACCAAATAGCTTATATAGCCAGGTTATCTGAAATACTACGATAGACAACCTAAGTCTTTTAATGAGATGGATCAAAAACAGCAGAAGAAAAGTCTGTGCCAACTCTCAGAGAGAGACTAATTTGCCTTCAGTATTTGTTCTTTTTGGGTCCCTGGCTAATTCAATGGTGTCCACCAACACTGATAGCAGATCTCCCCCACCTCGTCCATTCTGATACATGTACTAATCTACTCTGTAAACACCCTCACAGACACACCCAAAATAATGCTTTATCAGGTATCTAGACACGTCTTTTTTTTTTTTTTGAGACAGAATTTTACTCTTTTGCCTAGGCTGGAGCAAAGTAGCACAATCTCAATTCACTACAACCTCCGCTTCCCAGGTTCAAGCGATTCTTCTGCCTCAGTCTCCAGAGTAGCTGGGATTAAGGCGCCTGCCACCACACCCAGCTAATTTTTGTATTTTTAGTAGAGGTGGGGTTTCACTAGGCTGGTCTCGAACTCCTGATCTCAGGTGATCTTCCCATGTTGGTCTCCCAAAGTGCTGGGATTACAGGTGTGAGCCACCATGTCCAGCTTTAGATACTCCTTAATCCAGTCAATTTGACACCTAAAATTAAGTCAACAAGTCCACTCCTCATCGATTTGGCACCCATACACATCTTAAACCACACGTAATTTCCAAATGAAGACAATAATAAAGCAGTAGTTCTGCCTAACATGATGCAACTAACATAATGAGGCTATCCTGCATACAACAGAAAATTCACTAATCGTGATTTTTGAGATTTTAGACGTTAGGGACTTAGACTTTAGGGATTTTTATCTTTCAGGATTTCAGCATTTGAGACTATGACATTCAGAATCGTGTCTTTTGGGATTGACTGGTAGTGGGTATAATGACGTATTTTGCAACTGGTTCCAGAGCTGAATTAAAGTCTATTCTCAATGGCAGCTCAATTCTAGGCACCTGTGAAAGGCTTCTTCGATCCAAAAGCACTTTCCTAACTATCTTTCCTTGGAGTCTGATAGACCACCAATGGAATTTGTTCCATTAGGTAAGGCATCAAATCCCCTGAGATCCCTTCTCCAAGCACAAGGATCCTTAGAAATAGGTAACACGTAACATCATTATAAATCACAAATACCATCATGTGAATTAGTTATCAGGGAAATACAGCTAGCAAGTTTCCAAGACAATAAGACACAGGCCCAGTAATATTTGATGGGGAGGTTGGGGAGGACGTGGAGAAGAGGTAGTTGTAGAGCAGAGTCAGGAATATCCTTTGGGAGTGTCATTGTGGAACTGCGGATAATTAAAGGACATGGAGAAGCCAGAGGCAGGAAAAAAAAAAAAAGGTGCCGCTAAGGGTATGCACCACAATCCAGGTCAGGCCCCAGCTCAATTACTATGCTAATATGGTCATGGATAGACACGGAGAAGAGAAAATTGTCACATATGTGTCCATGGATTTCTCTACGCATCTCAGCTACGAGTTCTGCCGATGCTGCCGTTTGTCACAAGGGCAGTGGGGTACATGACCCAGTGTCTCAATGAGTGGAAGCCTGTCACCAAGAAGAAGACTCTGAAGGCATGTTTTCCCAGCAGTCTGCTCAGAGTGTTTATCCCACACTTAGGGCCAAGAGGCAGTTTTGGATATTTGGTTTGGAGGGTTGGAATTTGTTAAAAACTCAGTGGATCTTATCTAGTAGTAGATTTCTGGAGCAATCTGGACAAAAATATTGTCTTCTCTCTTACATGAATGGGATGTGCTTGTCTCCCCACAGAAGAAGCGCACGCTGAAGGGGTCCATTGAGTTGTCCCGAATCAAATGTGTCGAGATTGTGAAAAGTGACATCAGCATCCCATGCCACTATAAATACCCGTTTCAGGTAAGTCCATCAGGTGGGTAGTTCCCCATTTCCTGGACCGCGGTTAAAGTCCTCAGTCACGTGCAGGTGCAGTGGCTCGCGCCTGTAATCCCAGCACTTTGGGAGGCCGAGGCAGGCAAATCACGAGGTCAGGAGTTCGAGACCAGCCTGGCCAACATGGTGAAACCCCGTCTCTACTAAAAACACAAAAAGTTAGCTGGGCGTCCTGGTGGGTGCCTGTTATCCCAGCTACTCGGGTGGCTGAGACAGGAGAATCATTTGAAGGAGGCAGTGGTTGCAGTGAGCTGAGATCGCGCCATTCACTCCAGCCTGGGTAACAGAGTGAGACTCCATCAAAAAAACAAAACAAAACAAAAGGCCTCAGTCACTGTGACAGAGGGTGGACAGGGATGACTCTCTGCTCCAAGGTTAGAACTTAGACAAATCCCATTAGGAAACATATGTGTTCCTTCAATCAATGACATTTATTTGTTAATTCTTTCACTTACTGAACACACATTAAGCACAAAATCTTAAAAAGGTGGTTATTCCTCATACCCCTTTCCCTCATGTCTTCTCTTCCTCAAGGGAAGGCCTAATTAGTGAGGAAAGAAAGAAAGCTGCTATCGGGGCCCCAAACCTAACGTGCTTTAAGTGCAGTTTACTCATGATTTGAAGCAACATATTGCAATTGCTGGGTATGAATTGCTTGGAGATTCTGAGGCACAAAGATTCAGATTTTATAATCTGAGGATTATCTGGAAATGCACTGTCTAGTACAGTAGCCACTAGCCACACAAGCATGTTCACATTTATATGTATTAAATGACATTAAAAATTCTGCTTCTTAGTCACACTGGGCACATTTCACATGTTCAATAGCCGGACATGGCTGGCAGCTACTGTACTGAAACAGCACTGGCAATAGAATGCTCCTATCACTGCGGAAAGTTCTTTTTTTTTTGAGACAGAGTCTCACTCTGTTGCCCAGACTGGAGTGCAGTGGCGCAATCCTGGCTCACTGTAACCTCTGCCTCCCCAGTTCAAGTGATTCTCCTGCCTCAGCCTCCTGAGTAGCTGGGACTATGGGCACGTGCCACCACTCCCGGCTAATTTTTGTGTTTTTAGTAGAGGCGGGGTTTTACCATGTTGGTCAGACTGGTCTCAAACTCCTGATCTTGTGATCGACCCGCCTCGGCCTCCCAAAATTCTACTGAACAGAGTTAGTGGAGGGTATCTTTAAAGTCCTTACCTTATGTATGAATCTTGGCACTTCTGGCTTCAAAGGCATGGATATCTCCTTGCACATTTCAGGGTACCATTCTTGCTTACCAACCTGAGGGATGAGTATATATTTAACGTGGCATAGAAAAGAACTTTTTTCCTACTGGAAAAGTGACCCTCATGAGTTGGAATTTTGAGGACTGAAAATAAAAGGAATAGCATGTATTTTTCAGTTGTTCGAAGTCCCAATGATAATGAGTGCCTAAAAAAGTGGTGAAATATAAAGAAGACTGCAGTTTAGTTAAAGTATTATACCAATGACAGTCTCTTGGTTTTGAAAAATGTGCTGTGGTTATGTAAGATGTCATCAGTGGAGAAAAGTAGGTGAAAAGTACACAGGAACTCTGTACTATTTCTGGAACTTCTTGTGAATCTTAAACTATTTCAAAATAAGAAGTTTTCAAAACTCTCATTACACATTTGTCATATAATATCTTTCTCTTTCATGTGCCAGAAATATTTTTTTTAATCACTAAAAACTTAAGATGAGAAATAAATGTGCTTTCTAGTCAAGAGGAGAACTTTCTCCTGCTGTTTTAGTTAGCGATTGCTCTCTTGGGGCATGGAATCTGAGACAAGCAGCCGAAACCGCTTACCCTGTGTTTTCGTAGCACCCAAACATCTGGATGAAAAGGATACTGGCCCCCTAATTACCCAAATGTTTGCCTATGTGACGATAAACACTCGAGACCCCACTCTCAGCTCAGTAGGTCTGCTGTCAGTCAACTATCTCCATGCACACTGCTCACCTTGGATTCTGTGTGTGTCTCCAGGTCATGCATGACAACTACCTCCTATATGTGTTTGCTCCAGATCGTGAGAGCCGGCAGCGCTGGGTGCTGGCCCTTAAAGAAGGTAATTAAACTCCTTTGCCATTGAATCACTGACACCCTTGATCCTATAGTAGGGTTGGGTTCCACAATAGAATAGACTGTGGTATGAGAGCAGCTGATGGCTGGTTTCCCTTTTGGGGTTAGTGGAAGTTTCCACGGTTTCATTCCGGGCCCAGGAGGCAATAACTGATATCATTCAGGGCTGACCAAATCCAGCCTGCTGTCTGTTCTTGTCAGGCTCTGAGCATATTTGTATATAACTCATTTCAAATAGTTAAATAAGTACCTACATAAGACCCTTGATTTTGTCTCATGGTCGGTAAAACCTAAAATATTTACTGTCTGGCCTTTTAAGAACAAGTTTGCCAACTCCTCGTATAGTATGAAGAAGCAGAGCATAGGCCCTAGTGTGAAATGACCTGGGTTTAAATCCCAGTCTGTCACTTGCTATGTACTCTTGGGTAAGTTCCTTAATTGCCTGTGCTTCAGTTTCCCATTTATTTAAAAGGGAGAAAAGGAAGGGATAACAGCACCTGCCTTTGGAGCTGATGTGAGCAAAGTCCTGGGAACTAGGTTGGCCCAGACAGCACGCAATAAATATCAGCTAGCTTTCAAGCGTTTCAGACCATTGGTAAGGGTATTTCTTAAGCCTTACCTTCCTGACGGCACAGTTAGAGGCAGTAGTGTTTAAGCACATGGGATGTGGAGCCAGGCATGAAAGTGAAAATCCCAGCTCTGCCAATGATTAGCATGTGACTCTGGGTAAATTCCTTGACCTTCGTGTGTCTCTATAAATTTTGACTAAAAACAGTCATGGAGCTGTTGTGAGAACTGAATGATTGAGGACTTAGGACAATACCCATCCCAAAGAAAGCACTCGATCAATGTTACCATTATTGTTCTTTAGCCTGAAGCACTGGATGTATCAGAAGATCTGGATTCAAACACTAATCTGCCTCTATGAAACTATGAGGACTAAGGATAAGCAAACTATTTGTTATCTCTGAAGTTGCAATTCCTCTATCTGAAAAAAAATGAGAATAGAAATACAAGGTGTATCTTATCCCAAGGTTGTTGTGAGCCTCAAATGAGTTATGAGCAGACAAGTGCTGGGTAAATGGGAAAGGGCTTACAGTTCTAACAGTCATGGGACATAGAGCAAACACAAAAGTAAGAAGTAATCAAAATGGGCTGGCTGCAGTGGCTAACACCTGTAATCCCAGCACTTTGGGAGGCCAAGGTGGGAGGATCACTTGAACTCAGGAGTCCAATGCTATGATGAGCCATGCTCATGCCACTGCACTTCAGCCCGGGTAACATAGTGAGATCTCATCTCTACTAAAAATAAAAACATTAGCCAGGCATGGTGGCACAGGCCTGTGCTCTGAGCTACCCGGGAGGCTGAGGTGGGAGAATCATCTGAGCCTGGGAGGTCAAGGCTGCAGTGAGCCAAGTGAGCCGAGCCTGGGTAACCAGCAAGACCCTGGTCTTACCCCACCAAAAAAAGGAAGAAAAAAAAGTAATCAAAAGGGCCCCAGCTATGATCATTGGCTTTTTGCCCTCTGTGAAGGGATTTCATACACAGGATGTTAAAATTGGAAGGAACATTAGAGATTAGCTATCTAGTTCTGTGGTTTGTTTATTTATTTATTCAAGGAGACAATGTATTAGTCCATTTTCACACTGCTATAAAGATATGCCCAAGAGTGGGTAATGTATAATGAAAAGAGCTTTAATTGACTCACAGTTCTGTATGGCTGAGAGGCCTCAGGAAACTTACAATCATGGTGGAAGGTAAAGGGGAGGCAGTCACCTTATTCACAAGGTGGCAGGAGAGAGAATGACAGAAGGAGGAACTTGCCCAATACTTATAAAACCATCAGGTCTCATGAGAACTCACTTACTATCACAAGAACAACATGGGGGAAAATATCCCCGTGATCCAGTTACCACCACCTGGTCTCTCCCTCAACACGTAGGAATTATGGAGATTACAATTCAAGATGAGATTTGGGTGGGAACACAGAGCCAAACTATATCAGACAGGGTCTCACTCTGTTACCCATGCTGGAGTGCAGTGGCACAAGCATGGCTCATTGCAGCCTCGACCTATTGGGCTCAAGTGATCCTCCCACCTCAGCCTCCTGAGAAGCTGGGACTACAGGTGTGTGACACCATGCCCTGCTAACTTTTTTCTTTTCTTTTTTTTTTTTTTTTTTTTTTTTTGGTAGAGAAGGGGTCTCACTATATTGCCTAGGCTAATCTCCAGCTTAAGAGATCCTCTTGCCTTGGCCTCCCAAAGAACTGGGATTACAAGCATAAGCCACTACACCCAACACTATTCTGTGCCTTATGTATGTATTTGTTTCAGTAGCAGAGCCCCCCTTTTTCCCCAACCAAAATCTTACTTCAAAGCCACAAACCTACAAGGGAAAAAACCAAAGTTGCTGTGGTTAAAGGTAGGAGAGTTGGAGGGATGGTGATTCCACCTTCTCAACCTTCTCATTACCCTTAAAGGCACTTTTGTAGAGCCCAGTGTTTAACAATCTCATTGGCTCAGATGAGGGTTTGCCCAACCTAAGAACACACAACTAATGCAAGGCAGAGTCGGATGTGAGCCTAGATGTGCTGAT
The DNA here is from genome assembly GCF_008728515.1 of Papio anubis. Classification (NCBI taxonomy): domain Eukaryota; kingdom Metazoa; phylum Chordata; class Mammalia; order Primates; family Cercopithecidae; genus Papio; species Papio anubis. The sequence continues at coordinate 149,857,357 of NC_044980.1, forward strand.
GCCTAAATGTAACATGAACTACCCCAGTAAATAGCACAGTGCATTTATGTGCTCAGGTCAACCCATGCTTCTGAATGGTCTGGACAATACTCATTCAGGCTCACTTAGCCAGGTCTAAACTCGAGATGGTATAAAATTGGTAGCCCTTGATAGACTGACCTGGAAATAACTCTTCTGTTGGTGCCAATCTATTTCAGAAACGAGGAATAATAACAGTCTGGTGCCTAAATATCATCCTAATTTCTGGATGGATGGGAAGTGGAGGTGCTGTTCTCAGCTGGAGAAGCTTGCAGCAGGCTGTGCCCAATATGATCCAACCAAGAACGGTAAGAGACTGGGAATTCCCTCTACTCTGTGAAATGACCATAGAAAGGTAAAAGCTTTTGGCCTTCAATCATTGAGGGTATCAGGAATGGAATGCAAAATTCTACATTTTCAGAATTTTCCAAGAGGAATCATCTGTGTTTTCTACCAGTCTGTTGGTGCTTCCATCTCAAAGCTGATGTCTTTATAGCTCCTGACCACTTAAAGTGTGTTCTTTGGACCAGCAGCATCAACATCTCCTAGCAGCTAGTTAGAAATGCAAATGATCTGGCCCCACTCATGACCTACTAGATCAGAATTTTCATTTTAACAAGATCCCAGGAGACGTATGTGCACAGTACGGTTTGAGGAACCCTGCTATAACCTGCATTTGAATGGCATGGTCTATTTAAGTCTTAAATTACAGAGGCAGCCTTAAGAGATATAAAATATTTATTTCTCACAGTGGCATCTTATCACACATATATTTAATTATACAAATTCAACTCTATAGCCTTAAAGGTGAGAGGAACTTTTTTTTTCTTTTACTTTTTACTCTGTGGTTTCTCCTTGCCTCCTCTTCAAACTTGCTCTTGACCTCCACAATCTCAGAAAGGAGAAGGCCACAGTCTAAATGCAAAGTGAAAACAAAAAAAAAGCTATTTCTTTGCCTTTGACATTAAAGGCTCAGGTCTGGGGGACTGGGCTGCAACGGGATTTTAGTAATGACTTTCGAACCTTAACCTCCAGTTCTGTACAACTCCACTCGAATGCATTTCACATTCATTATGCTCTTGTTCCTCTCAACCATCTGGGGTAAGGGAATGGGCTGCCTTGAGCAATTCAGTATGCTCCAGGTCACACTGCTGGAAGTGCTCTGCAAATTCCATTGTTGCATAGGAATGATGGACCGTGTGGATTGTTCTCCTTCCATGTTCCTCTCTTCTCAACCTCTTTTGCCATAGTTTCTCCTTCTCATTTATCACTTCCTTTTGTGCACTAAAACTTAATACTGAAAATTGGCAACCCAAGGCGGATGTAACACATGGCTCAGTTTTCTGTGGCTTCCTGATTCATAGCCCCTCTCATTACCACTTTAAAAACCACCACTTTTCACCCTGCATCTTGGGGAAAAAAGCCCTTCAACGTAATCCATCCCTGGGCCCAGAAGAATAATACTTAATAAGTTTTAGAAATTGGTAAATATTCAAGTGATCCTCCACATTAGTCCTGTGACCATATTCATGTAGGCCAATATTTAATAAAAAAGAAATGGAAAATTTTCTATGGATGGGCTCCACCGTAATAACAGAACGGCATGGGCTTACCTCAGTGAGTGAAAGCCCTTTCCAAAGTCAGGGATCTGGTCTCCAAACTTCTGCCAATGCCTTGCTCTGGGCCCTCAGATGAGTGACTTGGCCATCAAGGGGCCCCAGTGTCCTCATCTCAAAAATAGCAAGGAGTTCTGAGGGGCTTAGGATGAAATAATATCTAAGCCCCTTTCCAGTTCTGAAATTCTTTGACTCAGTATTTCCATTCTGTAGTTTGCACCATGCATGCTGCAGCTATTCCTCTTTGGGGCGCACAGTATTTCCCTCCTCCAAGTGATACACATGTGACTGAGGTGCTAGGAACATCTGAATGACTCACCAGAACTCCAGTGCAGGAGGGCTGGTCATGCTGAGCTGCTCCCCACGTGAAACCAGGGCCTGAGCACTCTTGGGGTCCTGCTGTGGGTGTCGTGCAGTCACTCTGCTAATGGTTTTGCTTTTGCATTGCAACCCATTGCTGTCTCCCCCTTTAGCATCTCCTTACTCTACCTTCTTCTGATTTGGTTAAATAACTTCGTGGATCCGAGTTTTACACAGTTGAGACTAGAGTTTTCAAGAAACACACTGCGCTGTGAATACAGCTCATGGTCACCTCCCTGGGTGAAGGCTCACAGGATTCCTGGTACCGAGCACATTGCCAGTGCGGGTCTATGAGCACTGGGCTTTGGATAACCCCTCTGAGCCTCTAAGTGCATTTCCTCACCTGCAAAATGGGGATAATGATAATAGGTAGCTACGTGTAAGGCTGGGAGATTCAATGGTGTTGTGGAAAGCAGTACAGCTGCCAACATATACAGAGTTCTCGATAAATGGTAATTGTGTCTACTTGTCTTCCTTATTGGTGGTTGAAAGAATCTAAGGCCGAGATATAGCCTCAGAACTTGTGTGTGTTTGGGAAGCAGCAGACTTGGTTGAGTAAAAACAGACCCAGCCACACCCAACCCATAATAACACCCATGTCTTCAACCAGAACTGGCCCTGATCTCTCCACATACCAACCCCACACAGATGGAAAGGAAAGAAGGGAAAAGCAAGGCCAGAGGAAGAAGAAAGAGACACCAGTCATAGAATATCCAGGGATGGAAGTGGCCAAGGCTCACAGCTAGTATTAGTGAAGTCAGAGTTAGAACACCAGTCTCCCAGCTCCAAGTTGAGTTCTAAATGGGAGCCATGCTTCCTATTATAGGGGTTTTCCTTCTTCTCTGGTCATCGCATACCCAGGTCACTACCCCAGCCTACTGTTTCTTGCCAAGTCTGCACGGGGCTGGGCTCCAGTGTCAATGTGTGACTCTCCTTTACTGTATCCCTGATGTGGGCTGTCCAACTTCAAGTCAACCTCCTACAGAAATGAGGAACTCATCACCTACCTATGCAGCCCATTCTCTTCTCATCTCTCATTATTAAGGATGTCTTTGTATTAGCCTGAAGCCTGTGCAGTGCCTCCCGTACCACAGAGAGCCCCAGACACAGCCACACACCTTTGATTCATTGAGTCCAGGAATGGCCTTTGCAGAGCTACAAAGGAGAAATAGTGAGAGACGAGTATGAAGAAATGAGAGGAAGGAGAGAGGGCAAGAGAAAGAGAGAGAAGAGAAGAGAAAGGAGGAAAGAGAGAAGAGAGAGGAGAGCTAAACAGAGGGAGACATGGAAACAGAGATAAGCAGAAAGACAAAGACAGAGAGATGCTGGGTTGGTATAGTTTGAAAGAAGCAGAAATAACACATATTCAGATGCCTTAAGGCAACTAAAAGTGGATTCCAGCCCACTCAAAAAGCAGCACAATGACCTCCCACCTTAGCCACCCCCTCCTCAAGCTCACAACTGAGTCAGGAAGCTAGTGAGTCACTGTCCCCCTGAGTCACCAATTCCCACTCCTGAGTTTAGCAGGTGGCAGAGACATTCCCAGAAGTCTCTATGCCTACAGGGAAGGGTGCAAGTCTAACCCCACTGTCAGGCTTTTCCTGGGAATACAGAGAGACAGGGTCCCTGAATATGGACTTCTGGAAGCTTCTGGTGTCTACTAGAAAAGGGAATCCAAAACCAGCAGGCCCAAGGAGATAAAAGACAGCTTCTGACAAAGCCAAGTCGGGTTTCACTGTGTCTTATTGCTCCTTCTGGCCCCCTTTCTTCTGTTGTTTTCCCTGGGCCCTTTTTCTCAGAAAAGCCCCCTGGCTGCTCACTTCCGGTTGGGTCCATTGGTTTTCATGCTCATTTTTTCTTTTCCTGTTTTTCTCTTTTCAGCTTCAAAGAAGCCTCTTCCTCCTACTCCTGAAGACAACAGGGTGAGTGAGAGCCCTAGCTCTGGGTGCAGGTCGGCCCACAAGCTACCTGATTGGCATGTTCCTATTTCATGTTCCCCTCTGCCCATATTTTTCAAACCCTGGATGTATGCAGCAGGCTGTCACGATTCAGCGAAACTCAACACATTGGGTATTTTTGGACTTCAACTGACTTGGGGGTCTGTCCCCTTAAAGAACCATTCAGCTGCTAAATCTCCATGTCACTTTGTTTATTCAACAAATACTGATATCAAATTGGGTGGCCATTCACCTGACCACTTTGGAGTATAGTATCAGCGCACTCTCTATAAAAGTGTGGCTGGCATGGTGGCTCACACTTGTAATCCCAGCATTTTGGGAGGCCAAAGTGGGAGGATTGCTTGAGCCCAAGAGTTCGAGACCAGCCTGGACAACAAAGTGAGACCCCCATCTCTAGAAAAAAATGTTAAAAATTAGCTGGTGTGGTGGTGCACGCCTGTGGTCCCAGCTACTCAGCAGGCTGAGGTAGGAGGATCACTTGCGCCCAGGAGGTCGAGACTGCAGTGAGCCATGACTGTGTGCCACTGCACTTCAACCCGCGTGATAGAGCAAGACCCTGTCTCCAGAAAAAAAAAAAAAGGTGCATACTCACTCTATGCAAGCATTTTGGAGACATACATTTGTTGGTATTTTATATTTTTCAAAGCACTTCAACCCCTTTATTATCTATTTTAAAACTTACTGTCTGTTCTATCCACTTCAGAGGGTTTTAGTTTTATTCTCATTGTAAAGCTTGGGAAATCAAATCCCAAGGGAGGTCTTAAGGCTTTTCCAAGGCCATTTAGCAACTTAGTAGGATGCAAGGTTTCTGGCGTGGTGGTCTTTAACTCGAGTGGTGGTTCTCAAAGTATAGCCCATGGACCAGAAGCATCTGTATCACCTGGGAGCATGTTAGAAATACAAATTCTTAGACCCCACCCCCAGACCTGCTGTGTCCAAAATGCTGGGGGAGGAGCCCAGGAATCTGCATTTTAATAAACCTCCTCACTGATCTATAATACACTGACTTACAAGTCTTAGATACCACAGTACCTACTCTAGGGCAGCTTATTTGGTTAAGGAGATGAAAAAAAAAAAAAAAAAGAGAGAGAGATGGGAGAAAGGATCATGACCTTTAGGTAGGGGATATGGCCCTGACCTTATGATAATATTAACACCAATATCCACTTTTTTTTTTTTTTTTGAGATGGAATCCTGCTCTTGTCACCCAGGCTGGAGTGCAATGGCACAGTCTCGGCTCACTGCAACCTCCACCTCCCAGGTTCAAACAATTCTCCTGCCTCAGCCTCCCGAGTAGCTGGGATTACAGGCGCTCACCATCACGCCCAGCTAATTTTTGTATTTTTAATAGAGACGGAGTTTTAGCATTGTTGGCCAGGCAAGTCTTGAGCTCCTGACCTCAGGCGATCAACCCACCTCGACCTCCCAAAGTGCTGGAATTACAGGCGTGAGCCACTGTGCCCGACCAATACCCACATTTGAGTACTCGCTCTTCATTCCAGAGCAAATTCTTTAACCAGAGTTTACTGATTCCGTTTCCTCATGCTTCTTCCTGAAGAATGAGCTCTGTCTTTTTTCCCTTCAGCCAACATGGTGACATTTCAAAACTGGCAGCGTCCCCATAAAGGAAGCTCTAAATCCTCAAAGTTCCAGCCTGGTGTTTAGATCTGTCATCAGCCTACTCCCTCACAACAGAAAAGAAACTGAAACTGTAGCAGAGAATGAGCTCTCTCTCCTTTTCTTTCACTGACCTTCTGAAGACTATTTCACCATCCCCCTTGAAGGCCTGATTCGGAATCCTACTGCCCTCCCTTGCAGATGGTTCCCTCAACAGTCCCGCCTAAACCCACACCTCTCATCTTAAGCCAGGCTGCTCTTGTGTCTTTGTTTTTGGTATCAATGAAGGTGAAAGCCAGAATACACTGCTGATCCTTCTCTCGCTGCACTCTGTCATTTGGCTTTTCAGCCTTCTTGGAGGAGTATCGTGGATACTGTTTTGAGTGTTCTGACCACAAGGGTTTTGGAATCATTGTTCTAGTTTCAACCGCATGTCTAAATCCAATGCAACGATTCTCTTATCTGAGCCACTTGGAGTCATTTCTCTCCTCACCTTCTCGTTCTGCTCCCTGAGTGGTAATGACATCTCGGATTGTCATACAGAGAAACTATGTTTTTAATCTAGTCTGAGCCAACAGGTCTCATGCTCTATGTGAAAAACGCTGTGAGCAGGGCCAGTCCTCTGGGGTCGGGGGATGGCTATTTTGTTCAAGATGGAGAATATCCATGGTCAGAGTGAAGGACAATCCCAGGCCTCTCTTGCCTATGGATACAAACAAGGTCGTATTTCACATTGAAGTCCAAATTCCAATTCCTCTTGGCCCCTTGCATCCATGGGAACTCAACTCTTCCTCTTACAGTCCCTCCCAGTCAACCCAGGGCTTGCTGAGGGGCCACTAGAATGAGTCTGCATGTGTCCTTTTTCCCTGGCTGCCTACTAAGGCACCCTATCCCTGCCACTGCTACCTGGACTCCCTGTGAGGGCCCCTCAGCCCAGTGGAGCTCTTCCCACCTGGGACCAGCAGAGGTCCTGGGGGGTCAGGTTATGCTGAGGCCTGTAGCAGAGTGGCCAGGAGACAGGATCCTCATTCCCTTCGTGCCTCACCACATCATGGAGGCTCCCAAACAACCCTTCCTGAGCCCACAGACTCAGTTTCTCCAAATGCCATCCCTTGATTTTCTCACTCAGATAATGGTTCCCAACCTTATCAAACTCAATACTGCCTTTTAATGATGGATATTTTGTAAGGCTCCTTTTGTTATCCTGAAAAGAAATTCATAAATAATATACCATATGAATACATATTTTTTTTAATTAAAGTACTTAATTAATTTTTGTTGTTGTTGTTTTGAGACAGGGCCTCACTCTGTTGCCCATGCTGGAGTGCAGTGGTGCAATCATAGCTCACTGCACCTTCTGTCTCTTGGGTCCAAGCCATCCTCCCTCCTCCGACTCCGCAGCTGCTGGGGCTACAAGCATGTGCCAGCACACCTGGCTAACTTTTGTATTACACATACTTTTTTAAAAAAAAATCAATAAATGTTCTAACTGTAATACTTAGAAGGAAGGAAAAATAATATATATAACAAAATTTCCATTTCAAAAATAAATAAATAAAAATTAAAAAAATAAAATAAAGTATGTGTTTCTGTATAAATATTGGGGCATGACTGCACTGGAAGACAGAATGAAATAGTCATTTTCTTGCACCTGTAGGTAGGATCCCGTTGGATTTGACATCTCAAATGCAACTGATAAAAATTGTGGCATTGGGACTCAACTGCAGCGTTACCCCTGTGATATAATTTTCCAAAATGATGAACAACTCTTGGTAAACTTCTGAACCAAAGTATAGTCTTCCCTCAAAGTACAAGGTAGTTGCATTCTTGGGAAATCCAGTGCTTTGGATAGGGTATGGATAGGATCTAGGCTCAGGATGTTCTTATATAATTATTGTATAAGCTGGTTTCTCATCACGTGAATGTTTACAAGGATATTCGAAAGTTGTGTGGAATGTGGGACTCTACAGAGCACTTTGCATTCTTGACCATCACCCATTAAAGGCCTATAGCATACCTCAAACTTTGTGATATTCAAAATAATCCCCATATTCCAAGCTTGCATGATTGTTAGAAAAAAAAAATACATGTCCAGTGTGCCTCCTGCAGAAAGGTACCATCATAATTTGAGGACCATGCTCTGATCTTTCTCTTCACAGATATTAACCAATGAGTTGACCTACAGTGGGATGAATGCCATAGCTCTCCTTCATCTTCTTCAAGCATCCTTGAACACTATTCCTCCCTCCATGAGCTCTTAGAGCAAAAGCCTCAGGACATCCACTCTTTTCTGTAGCATCCCATTTACACATCCTCACAAGCTCCACAAATATCTAGATTTCAAATTCCAATCTGCAGCCGGGCACAGTGGCTCATGCCTGTACTCCCAGGACTTTGGGAGGCCAAGGCAGGAGGGTCACTTGAGCCCAGGAGTTTGAGACCAGCCTGGGCAACACAGTGAGATCTTGTCTCTATTTAAAAAAAAAAAAAATCCAATCTGGGCTCAGTTGAGATAACATACTACATCAGTATGATAAGACTTTTTTTTCAGCTCCAGTATTTTTATGCCACCAAATGCTTCAATGTACTCAGAGAACTTGTGACTTCCTAACACTAAATCACATTCTAGTGAGGAACTCGATCTTTCCGCACATTTACTCTCACAAAGTCTGCTAACCCATAGTAGGCATGCCCATCCTGAACTCTGGCAACTGTGTGCTTTGTGGTCTTTTCTTCATGTCCTCAATATGTAATCCTAAGAAAGGGACTGAGGAACAGAGACATCAGCAATAGAGCCCATTGGAGAAGGAAGGGAGACAGGTGCTAGAGTAGAGAGAGTCTTAGGGCTAATTCAAGTGGTAGATTGGCCAGGTCCATTTCTCTTATCTGGGCCTCAGTTTCCTCATCCTAAATGAAAAAGTGTATTAAATGATCTGTTAGAGGAATTCCAGCTCCAATAACCTATGATTCTGTAGATCTGGATAAACCCATAAATCATATCAGTAAAGCACAAACTGAAAGACTTAATGTTGACTGTATCTCCTTTGCCAAGGGCATGATGCATCCGGCAGAGAGGCTGCCGCATATAACATAGTGCGGATAAAGAAACCAGCAGACTTTTGTGAAAATCATGTGGCTGCTTGGAATTCACTGTGGTCAGAATTTACCTCATAGAATGAGCAATGTGATTAATTCCAAGCACTGATGTCTTTTTGCCATGTTCAGTGCCGTAACTCTCACTCATAAAGAAAGTCAACCAGAGGAAGGCAGATTGTCTCCCCAGACACCCCAATGAAAGGAGGCATTTTCCCTCCTTTTTTATGTCTTTGCTTGGTTTTGTTGTCTCTCTTCCCCAGCGACCACTTTGGGAACCTGAAGAAACTGTGGTCATTGCCTTGTATGACTACCAAACCAATGATCCTCAGGAACTCGCACTGCGGCGCAACGAAGAGTACTGCCTGCTGGACAGTTCTGAGATTCACTGGTGGAGAGTCCAGGACAGGAATGGGTAAGGCATCTTTGTGGCTGCTGTCCCTCTGTTTGAGGTGTGGTGCGAACAAATAAAATACCAGGATGATTTGTCCTATCTCCCGCAGCGTGACCGCAGTACTGAGGTGGAAGAGGAGAGCAGAGGCAGGAGGAAGAGGGAGGAAGAGGAAGTAGTTGAGGCTCGTTTTTCCTCTTCTCAAGAAGTGACTCTGAGGCAGTCACTTGCTATGCTTGCTCCCTGCACCCCATCTCACGCACTCCAGACCCAAACTCATCTCAAAAAAAACCCTGGATTTTTCCACTGACATCTACAATTTGGGAGCTTGGCAATTTATTCTGTAAAGTGTTATTGTTCTTGAGTGTTAAGTGAGGCTGAAGGTACATCCCATTAGAAAGCACTTATTTTTGGTGAAAAGAAAAGGTGTGTGTAGAGATGGTACAGATTGATAATTATGTTAGGATGCATCAGAAAGAAGATACTAAAGATTTAGTTACAATCGCAGTCATTGAACTAGCCATCCACTTGACTCAGGGAGAAAATAAGATTGTACAAATACCACTTTCCCACTATGCAACTTTTGAATGAAAAAAAATACCGAGCATGAGATTCACACTGCCTTTTAAGGTTTTTTTTTTTTCTCTTAATATATCAGATGTATTAACCCATGCTCTGGAATATTTTCCAGAATATGAGTTCAATGGTTGCATCAATCCAGCCATAAATGTACTCTAAATTAGCAAATTCCCTTGTTGAACACTTACGTGATCTCCAATATTTTGCAAATATTAACAACACTGCAACAAACATCTTTGTATCTTAATATTAAGGGTTTAAATGTTTTCAAAGTATGAGGTTATTATTAATTTTAAAATATAAAAAAGAAAACTGTCATTGCAACATATGGATCATTTATGTCAACATTTTACTTAACTAACAGTAGAGAAAAATAGACATAAAAAATAAGCCACCCTCCATTTGCCCCCGCATCAAGTCCAAAAGTAATCACTATTCGGCTGGGCACGGTGGCTTACGCCTCTAATCCCAGCAGTGTGGGAGGCCAAGGCGAGTGGATCACTTGAGGCCAGGAGTTTGAGACCAGCCTGGCCAATGTGGTAAAACCCTGTCTCTACTAAAAACACAAAAATTAGCCAGGTGTGGTGGTGCACGCCTATAATCCCAGCTACTCCACTGGCTGAAGCATGGAAATCACTTGAACCCAAGAGGGAGAGGTTGCAGTGGGTCGAGATGGTGCCACTTCACTCCAGCCTGAGTGACAGAGCAAGACTCTGTCTCAAAAAAAAAAAAAAAAAAAGGATCACTATTAATACCTTCTTGTGTATCATAAACAAAAGTTATACCTATGCAAATGCATCCTTTTTTCGCTTGTACCAAGTTGATCCATTCTGTTCTGCATCTTGCTTTTAATTTTTAATGATATTAATACACATTGAAGATCTTTTCATACCAGTACATGCAAATCTACCTCATTTTTTAAATAGTTGCATAGGCCGGGCGCAGTGGCTCACGCCTGTAATCCCAACACTTTGGGAGGCCAAGGCAGGCTGATTACCTGATGTCAGGAGTTCGAGACCAACCTGGCCAACACGGTGAAACCCCATCTCTACCAAAAATACAAAAAATTAGCTGGGTGTGGTGGCAGGAGCCTGTGATTCCAGCTACTCGGGAGGGTGAGGCAGGAGAATTGCTTGAACCTGGGAGGTGGAGGTTGCAGTGAGCCAAGATCGCACCACTGCACTCCAGCCTGGGTGACAGAGCGAGACTCCGTCTCAAAAAATAAATAATAATAATTGCACAATATTAGAATGTATGATTATATTACAAGTGTTTAAATAACCCTCTATGGTGGGACATTTAGTTGCCAGTTTATTTGTTTCCTCTGCTGTTTCAAACAAGGCTTTAATGAAGATCTTGTATTCATGTATCTTGGCCATCTTTGGAAATATATATATATATATATATATATATATATATATATATATAAAGCATTACTTTTTCTTTTCTTTTCTTTTCTTTTCTTTTTTTTTTTTTTTTTTTTGAGACAGGGTCTTGCTCTATCAACCAGGTTGGAGTGCAGTGGCACTCTCACAGTTCACTGCAGCCTTGACCTCTCAGGCTCCAGTGATCCTCCCACCTCAGACCCCTGCGTGGTTGAGACTGTAGGCACACACCACCATGCCCAGATAATTTTTAAATTTTTTGTAGAAGTGGGGTCTCATTGTGTTGCCTGGGCTTGTCTCAAACCACTGTATTCAAGCAATTCTCCTTCTTTGGTCTCCCAAAGTAGTTGGGATTACAGGCATGAGCCACCAGGCCTGGCCTATATGTCACATTTCTAACTGTGCAACAGTTGAGTCAGAGTATGTGATATCTTAATTTTGCCATGTAATTTCATCACAAAGCTTGCCAAATTTACATTCCTGCTAACGGAGTTATGAAAGTGCCAAGACTGGGTATCATTGAACTTTTTAAAAAAGCCAATCTGATGGGTTAAAAAAAACAAAAGAGGGGCACAAATATCTTTAAGGATAAGGCTTTACCTTTTACATACACCAAGGTGCTTCCTCTTTAGGTAGGCTTATCAACCCCATTGCAGGGGGAGAAAAGACAGAAGTGAGATTTTCAAGGTGCTTCCTCTTTAGGTAGGCTTATCAACCCCATTGCAGGGGGAGAAAAGACAGAAGTGAGATAGGGTAAAAGGTGACGAGATTCAGAACAATGGTTTGAGAGGCAGTGTAGTTTGCTAGCTAAGAACAGACTCCAACTCCCCTCACCTGGAACCTCCCTCTTTAGTTGATTCATGAAGACAATTAAGGCTGGTCACATCACCTTCTCTTTGTCCATTATAGAGAGGCCCATATCTGAAATAGGTTCAAGGCTGTCTACAGGGTTTCCAAACACCAAACGGACTTAGAAATTCATTAGTTCAATCAACTGACCTTATTTAGCACACCTAACGTACCAGGAAATTTCTTCTAGGTCTTACTTCCCCAAATGATAGTTAAACCCTTCATTTGGTGAGCTGTGGAAAGGCTTAACTATGCACTTCAAAGGGCATCAAAGAGGACACCCCAGCAGCCAGTCAGCATTATGGAATTTCCCGTTTGCTTTGTGATAGTGTGGTATAGTGGAAAGTACACAAGATGGGGAGACAGAGGACTCGGACTTTATCAGCTACTCTTGTCATATGTAGCTGAAGATTCACAGATGACCATTTCATATGTGTGACCATGTCATTCACAGATGACCAAGTCACTTTTCCGCTGTGAATCCATTTCCTGAACTGTAAAATGCAGATGATAATGTCAGCTTTGTCTATATCACAGTGTTGAGAAAATCAATGAGATGATGGAAGTGAAAGAGCTTTGGGAAGTCTACACATCCACATACAAGTATAAGAGTTATCATTTGTGTAGATGGCCCAGCTTTGGGTGGCATATTCTATTGAAAAGCAAAATATTACTTGATCCATTAATATAATTCGAAAAGTATAGTATGGCAACACCAGACGTAGTTAAGGGGATTACAAGAGTGATACAGAAGGGATGGCAAATTTCAGAATAAGCTAACTTTCTTCAGTCGGAATGGCTGCCTTGAGCACTGTGCGAAGGATGATTCTGAGGGCAGATGTCCAATTCTGCAAAGAAACTATGCCGTGATTGCTTAGCAACGTCTGCCAGAGGAGTAAAATATAAGATAATCATCCTGTATTTGGCATCGCCAGTCTTGATTTCTTCACTCTTCACAACTCTGTGCACCGATTACACATTTCCCATAAACAGAATCACTAGATTGAAAATTGGCCTTATTGTAAGAAAATTAGAACATGTTATGGAATAAAGAGCAATAAACTATCAGGCATCTTTTTTTGTTTTGTTTTGTTTTGTTTTGTTTTGTTTTGTCTTTTTGAGACAGAGTCTTGCTCTGTGACCCAGGCCAGGGTGCAGTGGCATGATCTCAGCTCACGGCAACCTCCATACCACTGCCCCCACCCGCCACCACCCAGGTTAAATGAGTCTCATGCCTCAGCCTCCCAAGCAGCTGAGACTACAGGTGCATGCCACCACACCCGGCTAATTTTTATATATTTTCTAGAGACAGCATTTCACCATGTTGCCCAGGTTGGTCTCAAACTCCTGAGCTCAAGTGATCCACCCCCCTCAGCCTCCCAGAGTACTAGGATTACAGGTGTGAGCCACTGCGCCCAGCCTATCAGTCATCTTTTTACATTGGCATAGTATGGAGTATCTACTTAAACTAGATTTTAAGTATAATCTAATTTAAGCCCTTCATTTGACACATATAAAGTCAGAGATCCAGAGAGCAGAAGGGATGTCATTTTCACCTTGTGGTATTAAATGAGATAATGAATGTGAAAGTGCTTTGAAAACTACAAAGTTATACACAAATGTAAAGAAGTTTGATATTCTTATTTTGTTTATTATGTTTTTTGTTTATGCACAATTATTAATTCTTGCTCAAAAGAGACTCCCGATCCCCAAATCTAGCCTGGCTTTATCCTTTTTTCTTGTGTTTATACCATTCATATCTGAAGAAGCTCAATTAGGGAGGCCTTAAATTAAAAAGCTTACAATGCCAACTGGTAGTGTCTTTTAGAATCTGTGGTTGGAAAGTCATCTTTTATATTTTAATTATTTTGGCTTCCTGACTATAAAATGATAGTACTAAGGTGGAAAAAAATGTTGATTATCACACAAAAATGTTTCCTTATAGAAAATAGAGAATGAATATTAATCTTTTTTTCCAGTAGAGGAAATTTCACAATGAGGAGAGCAGCAAACAGAACTTTTTAAGTAAAATCGCCACTTCTTCTCTATTATGTTTCATATTTTAGTAGTGAAATCAACCTGCCTTTAACAGACAGCAAGTTGCTGTTAGTTTTACCAGTTCCTTTTTTTTTTTTTTTTTTTTTTGAGATAGAGTCTTGCTCTGTTGCCCAGGCTGGAGTGCAGTGGCATGATCTCAGCTTACTGCAACCTCCGCCTCCTGGGTTCAAGCTATTCTTCTGCCTCAGCCTCCCGAATAGCTGTGACTACAGGCATGCACCACCATGCCCGGCTAGTTTTTTTTTTTGTTTTTTTTTTTGGTTTTTTTTTTTGTAGTTTTAGTAGAGACAGGGTTTCACCATATTGGCCAGACTGGTCTCAAACTCCTGACCCTGTGATCCACTTGCCTCAGCCTCCAAAAGTGCTGGGATTACAGGCGTGAGCCACCGCCCCTGGCCTACCAATTCTTTTATTCTAAATTTTAAAATGTCTTATCGCAAATGCCAAATAATATGATATTTCCCAATCTTTAAATGACTTTTAATGGATTAAACCTATAAAACGGTGTAAAACTTAGTTCTATGTAGGTCTAAACACTAATTTTCCTTTTAACAGGCATGAAGGATATGTACCAAGCAGTTATCTGGTGGAAAAATCTCCAAATAATCTGGAAACCTATGAGTAAGATATTTTATTTGTTTTTGGAAAATACAGTCCTAAGGAATCCTCCCTAGGTTAGGAATAAATTATTGGTTGACTGTAAAAATACCAGAAGATCTCTATTGCAATAGTAATGTTCACACATACCACCCAGCTCTTAATTCCGAAATAACACTTTCCACTAAAAAGAACCAGGACTTTCTGAAGAAAAGTCTTGGGGTAGGGATAGAACAAAAAAGAACTTAGAACATCTTTTTGTGCCAGAAAGTAAAGAAGTACTTAAAAATAAGTTTTTAATTTTTATTTTTACTTTTTGAGACAGGGTCTTGCTGTCGCCCGGGTTGGAGTGCAGTAGTGTGATCTCGGCCCATTGCAACCTCAACCTACCGGGCTCAAGCACTCCTCAGCCTCCCGAGTAGCTGGGACCATAGGCACATGCCACCTTGTCCAGCTAATCTGTAAATTTTTTGTAGAGACAGAATCTCGCTAGGTTGTCCAGGCTGGTCCTGAACTTTTGGGCTCTAGTGATGCCCCCACCCTGGCCTCCCAAACTACTGGGATCACAGGTGTGAACTGCTGTGCCCAGCCAAAAAGATGTGGGCATGTCAAATGAGCACAGAAGTTGGCTTTAACGGGCTCCATTTGATGAAATCTGGGACAATTTGGTATCAAAATAAATAATGAGTATTAAAATAAGTAATAGACTAGAAACCATTGAATAATATAAGAATCTGTAATAAATAGGCTGATAGATAAATAAAGAAGTAAATAAATAAAAAGGAAAGGGTTTTTTCTTATAGCAGAATGCCAACTCATGAATGATAAAGTTTAAAAATCATCATTTTGTAACCCAGAGTATCAACTGATTCAGGCAAGAATCCTCGATGAAGGTCACCACTAGCAGATTAAAGTTTGATGAGCTATGGGATATTTACATAGTCGCAAAGTATTTCCTCACAAATCACTTGTAATTACAAAGTGGAGGTAACTAGTAGGCCCATCTTAAACAATCAATCCAAATGCACATAAATAATGGAGCAAAAAGCTATCTTGTGTCTTCTTATGTGATGCACTGAGAAGGGCACACATCACTTCTGTGATATTCCTGCTCAAAGAATGCACAACATGAATTTACTCATGAGGATATATTCATAAGGATATATTAGACAAATCCAAATTAGAGAATGTTCTCTAATATTAATGTCTTGTGCTCTTCAAAAAAAGAAAAATCATTAATATCATGAAAGACACAACAGGCTGAGAAACTGGTCCACATTAAAAAAGACAAAAGAGGCCAGGCGCAGTGGCCCACGCCTGTAATCCCAACACTTTGGGAGGCCGAGACAAGTGGATCACCTGAGGTCAGGAATGAGACCAGCCTGATCAACATGGTGAAACTAAAAATATTCTACTAAATGTAATACCAGTTTGAAAGTTTAGCAAATATCTCTACTAAAAATACAAAATTAGCCTGGCATGGTGGCGCATGCCTGTAATCCCATATACTCGGGAGGCTGAGGCAGGAGAATCGCTTGAACCCAGGAGGCGGAGGTTGCTGTGAGCCAAGATTGCGCCATTGCACTCCAGCCTGGGCAACAAGACCAAAACTCCATCTAAAAATCCATCTAAAAAAAGAGAGAGAGAGAGAGAGAAAAAAAAGACTAAAGAGACATGGTAACTAAATACAGTGGTGATCCTGGGCTGGATCTTGAACCATACAAAAAATATTTTTTGTTATAATATACGTTATTGGGACAACCCATAAGATTTGAATAAGATCTGCAGTTAAGTACTAGTATTATGTAGATCTTAAATCTCATGATTTTGGTAATTTTACTGTGGTTAGATAAGGGTATACTCTGTGTCTTAGGAAATAGACATGGAAGTACTTAGGAGTAAAAGTCAATTCTCAAATAGTTCAGAAGAAAAGTCAATCTATGTCTAAAGGGAATAGTAAAGCAAATGTATAAAATATCAACAATTGGCTCACCTGGGTGATGTGTAGATGAGGGTTCTTTTACACTATTTTACAGCTTTTCCGTAAGTTTGAAATTATTTAAAAATTTAAAAAAATTAATTACTCACTAAATATAAGATACCAGGCCTAAAGAATAATGCTAATGAGGACACCTATTAACACAATAGGGTTCTTAATTCAAATGTGGTCGAGTTATTTGTTGCTGAAATTCTAGCAGATTCTTTAGTGAAGAACCATCATTTTCTGTAGTCTCTCAACCTGGTTTGTTTTGGTCAAGTATGTGTGAGTAGCCCTTCCCTCAGTGAACAGAAGAGTCGTCAGTTCTAAGAATTTTTGAGCTGACATAAAACATATAGGATATATGCTTAAATAAAATAACAAAATTATAGGCAATACCTTTGAATAAAAAAACAATAAGCATTATTTCAAATGACCACTAAACTGTGTAGTTTTGTTTGTTCATCTTTGCTTTTAATCAGAATCTCTTTGCTTATGATCAAAGGAGCAAACTCAAAATTCCAACAGGATAAGCAATAGGAAATGGTGACGCCTGGAGCAAATAAAAAAAGTCTATTCACCCACCTAAAAGTATTTTAAGCCATTTCAAAAATAAAACACTATACCATTCAAACAAAACAATCTAGTTATACTGTGCACTTTCAGTTTGCATTCTCCAGATTATGAATCTCAGCTGGAAAATAACATGACTTACAAGCAAATATGCAGATATTTAGTATATAACTGGATATATGAAAGATTCCAGTATGATAACTTTTTATTCGTGAACTTAGTGTTGTCTAGTTTCAGGTGAGATCTGCTTAAGTACTTAAATATGTACCACCTGATAACATAGTCATGGGTTGGTAAATTTAATGGATTCAGGTCTCCTGCCTTGGTTTGCAGTCATGACCTTGGGCAAGTTACCTCATCCTATTTGAGTTCTGATCCCTTCTCCATAAAACGAAGGTTCAGACAAGATGAAGGAAAGCAAATCATGACTCTCTTGCTGGCATTCCCTTCCCGTGCACTGAGGTCAGGTAGATATCACCCTTTGATAGTGAAACTATTTACCCACCATGGTGGTGACAACCTTTTCAATGCACAGCTCTAGGCAGCCACTACTATTGCTGGGGGCTTGTGTATGAGACGAAGCCTATATTTTCCCAATCCTCAATTAGATAATCTCTAAGAGCCCATGTTCGTGTAATGTATGTACTATTCTGTCTTATAATGTTCAAAAACCTCTAACGAATCCATGAATTCCTTTAATCATGGCTACTCTCAAATAGCCAAACAAGTTTGTTAAGTGGTATTTCTTCCCTACCCAGACCTTCTTTCCTCCTGGATTTATTAATTTTCAAAACTGATTATTAACCGAGGATCAGTCTGCCTCCTTTCACCTAAAAAGCAGCCAGAGAGGTTAGGATGTTGGCTCAAATATTGTTAACAACATTAAAAAAAAAAACCTTCATCCCTAAAAATCATTTATATTCTTCTTTACCATTTTATAGTTGTTTTTCACCAGACAACAAAATTATAAAAAGAATGCAATTACTTGGCAGAATGTCTGGAAGACCAGTCTTAAAGAGGAAAATACTACAGTTGTTTTAAAAGGATTTTTGCTAAACTTTCAAACTGGTATTACATTTTTATAGCTGCACTAGCACCCTCCTCCTTACAACCAACTGCCTACTGACTTATGAAAAGAAGAGAAAAATTGATGTTTTCTACAACTTTATTTTAGAAAATTTCCAACATATGCAAAAGTAGAGAGAATAATATAATGAATATCCATGTTCCCCAAACCCAGCATCAACAATGATAGATATTTTGCCAATTCTGTTTCATGTGTTTCTTTCCAATTAAACATTTTAATACCTGGAAATGAATCACGCATTTGCTTTTGAGTTTAAAGGCACTGGTAGAAACATATGTGTGCAGGCTTGTTAAGTAGTAAAATAGACTTAAAATTTTGTTTAAAAATTTGTTTAAAGCACTGTCAGAAATAGAAAATGACCATATAATTTTCTAGCATTGTCTTTTATAACTAATGACACTTTAAAATATGTCATTGACATATGACTTTTACTTGCTTTCAGGTGGTACAATAAGAGTATCAGCCGAGACAAAGCTGAAAAACTTCTTTGGGACACAGTAAGTCTCCTTAACCTGTCTTTTGACATAAAACAAAATGAATTAAGTGCAGTGTCTCATGCCTGGAATCCCAGCAATTTGTCAGGTCAAGGTGGGAGGATCACTTGAGCCCAGGAATTCAAGGTTACAGTGAGCTGTGATTGTACCACTGTACTTCAGCCTGGGCAAGATCAAGAACCTGTCAAAAGAAGGGAGGAAGGGAGGAAGGAAGGAAGGAAGGGAGGGAGGGAAGGAGGTAGGGAGGGAGGGAGGGGAAGAAATGGAAAAAGGAAAGAAAGAATTGTATTGTTTTTTCAGCCTTGCTGTGTTTTATGGCCATGCAGTGGATTAATAGGTTGGATTAACAATAGTTTTCGTGTCTGGTGAAAATATTCTGGGAATTTACAGGACTAGCAAACCACAGGATGAGAAACCTGGGCTTGGCATTGGCATGCAGACATCACCACAGCTGCAGCAGTCTTTATGAGTGGTGATGGCTGGCCATGGAGTGCCATCAGGGCTGGTCTGCCATGCCTTCTTCTCGGTGTAGGTCAGAGGTGCTTATGACTCTGATTCAGCCTGGCTGGGCTGTGAGTCCAGATGGAACACAGCACTTGTTTTAATAGTTATTCTTTAAAGCCATGCATAGCAGGACTGATTTTACTCAGGGATGTCAAGATTAAGGGAGAAAGGGAAGAGAAAAGTAGAAAACACGGTATGGTGGGGGCAGGTACTGGGCTCTAGTTCCTTAAGTCATCAACTCAGTGTGTGACTTTGGGGACCTCTCTTCTTCCTTCTGGGCCTCAGTTTATCAATGAGTAGAAGGGGAGCATTGGATTGAATTGCCATCCCTGATTTAATCAAAAATACAGAATTGTTTTTTTGAATTTTTTAGAATTGCTGGGAAATGTTCAAAAGTACAGATTCCCAGGTCCCACTCCAGATCCACAGAATCAGAGTCTCCAGCATGAGTTCCTGGGAATCTGTGCTTTCTCAAGTTAAATTTACAATGCAAATGTGGCCAGCTCAAACCTGGCACTGCCAGTCTATGTTAATGGATAACAAAGTAGAACTTGATTAATATGAGCTAATTGAGTGGAGTGCAAAATTAATTAAAACTCTGAATTACACTGTGTTTAAACAAGTGTAGTTTTGTTATATTAAATCACACATCAGTTAATGTTGTCTGAGGAGCACTTCAAACAGCCCACATTAATAATTTCCTAGAGATGATTCCTGTATTACGGCAGTTCTTGTGAGGTGCTAAGTTCATTTTGCTTGCTCTGGCAGTTGAAACATTCCTCCTTATTGATATATATGAATGTGGAGGGGAGTTGTTTGTTTTGTTTGTTTGCTTGTTTATTTATTTATTTTGAGACAGAGTCTTGCTCTGTCACCCAGGCTGGAGTGTAGTGGCCTGATCTTGGCTCACCGCAACCTCCGCTGCCTGGGTTCAAGTGATTCTCCTGCCTCAGCCTCCTAAGTAGTTGGGATTACAGGCACATGCCACCACACCCAACTCGTTGTTGTATTTTTGCTAGAGACAGGGTGTCGCCCTGTTGGCCAGACTGGTCTTGAACTCCTGACCTCAGGTGATCCACCCGCCTTGGCCTCCCAAAGTGCTGGTATTACAGGCATGAGTCACCATGCCCAGACTCCTTACTAATATTTTGAGCTACTTTACCAAATTCTTTTCTCCTCCTTAGGTAAATATGAGGGCAAACTTCAAACTTAGCCCAGATTCTGGATAGAATTGAATGGCATTTTCTTGCTATTTTTCACTGTTTTTGTATGCTGTTTTTGAAACAATAGCTGTATTATTTCTAGGTGTATTTAGAGTCTTTTTATCTAATAAGTATAGGACCTTTAAGAGAGGAATTGCTGCATAGTATTCCATGGTGCATATGTGCCACGTTTTCTTTGTCCAGTCTATCACTGATGGGCATTTGGGTTGGTAAAAGGATGGGTTCATGTCCTTTGCAGGGACATGAATGAAGCTGGAAACCATCATTCTCAGCAAACTAACTCAGGAACAGAAAACCAAACACCGCATGTTCTCACTCATAAGTGAGAGTTGACAATGAGAACACATGGACACAGGGAGGGGAACATTACACACCGGGGTCTGTTGGTGGGTGGGGGACTTGGGGAGAGATAGCATTAGGAGAAATACCTAATGTAGATGACGGGTTGATGGGTGCAGCAAACCGCCATGGTACATGTATATCTATGTAACAAACCTGCACGTTCTACACATGTATCCCAGAACTTAAAGTATAATAATAATAAAAGAGATGAATTGATTCATTACACCTTTTTATGAACTAAAACTCCTGGTATACTGCCTCATACATATTTTGCCACTACACTATAAACGCTTTATCTTGTTCCTGCTGTACCTAGGCACCCAAAAGTGTATCTAGCCCCTTGTAGTTGTTCAATAAATATTTGTTGAATGAATGAATGAATACATTGAATGCTTAATAAATGTTTTTAAACTAACAACTCCACTTAAGGGGGACCTGGGTGATCATAAGCATCACTGCAGGAGCTTTTTAAAAATACAAATTGCTGGACTCCAGGCCTATCCAATCAAAACCTCTAGAGGTGGCACCCAAGTTGTTCTGGGACTTACCCATGTTTGGGAGCCACTAAAAAGCATCTCCTAATGTGCTGTATCCGTTCTTCCAATGTTGCCTCCTCCAAGAAGTCTCTCCTGCCTTCCCTCGCCCTAGCTATGGAAAATGGTTTTTCTTGCCTTTGAACCCTTATAGGTCAAATGTTATTATTAGTATTATTACTTCTCCAGTGGCTCTGTTCTCACTCTGCCTCCAATCTCAGCAGTTTCTCTTCTGTCTTTACCCATCTAGGTAGATGGTGAATTCCTTGGAAGTGGGTACTCTGTAATTCACTGAGAACACCTTACAACACCTCACACATGGGGTGACCTGAAGTTCAGACATTATAAACTGTCATTGAAGACTCAATGTTGACTTAATAATTGGTTTGTTTCCAGAGAAGAAAAGCACCACCTCCAGACTGAAAGATGGCGGTACATCAGAGACACTGTTAAAATATAACGCAGCGTAACGAGACTATGAATTATCAGTTCATCTTTTCACAATAACTTAACCTGTGTGTTGAGATTATCTTCTGAAAGGTCACTTTCAAATTATAAGAACAGAAAGCAAGAAAAATACTCCTAACATATCCAACATGCCTCAGATGGAGACTGACAATGGAATAATTACTTCCAATAAGTAGCATACCATAGCATGTGATAATAATGGCCAATAATAACCCTAATAGTCCTTGTCCTGGTATTGTACTCCAGGAGCAATTCTAGGCCCATTACCTTAATTCTCCCAACAACCTTCCAACGGTCATTTTACAGATGAGGAAACTGAAGCTTATACAGTTACTCATCTTTATAAGTTCCTTTTAAGGCCAGGCGCAGTGGCTCACACCTATAATCCCAGCACTTTGGGAGGGTGAGGCAGGTAGATCACTGGAGGTCACGAGTTCAAGACCAGCCTGGCCAACATAGTGAAACCTCATCTCTACTAAAAATACAAAAAATTAACCAGGCATGGTGGCAGGCACCTGTAGTCTCAGCTACTTGGGAGATTGAGGCAAAACAATCGCTTGAACCCAGGAAGTGGACGTTGCGGTGAGCTGAGATTGCGCAACTGCACTCCAGCCTGGGCGACGGAATGAGACTCCATCTCAAAAAAAAAAAAAAAGAAAAGAAAATTCGTTTTAAACCCAGAGATTCTAAAATTCAAACAATTAGCATGGGCTACTGTGTGTGTGCACAGGTGTGCACCCATAAGCAAACCATCTTTGTAGTTGTGGGATACAGGGATTTGCGTTGTTGTAGGTTCTATATACTTTGTTCCTTATGCTCCAAGTGTATGCCATCTGCACAAGGATCTTGTCTAACTCTGACCTTTACTTGGGGCCCTCACTATGTCTAAGTTAAGTGAATCATAATATTAGGCTTAATAAATGTTACCAGCGCAAATTTACAGCGGAGTAGGAACAGAGTGTTAGATACGAAGGACTTAAAATAGATTTCTTATTTTTAATTTCCACCAAGAATGAATACAATGGTATGTCCATTTATTAGTGCTTATTTCGTCAGTGCTGGCAAAATTGTCAGGGTGGTGAAAGTTACATTCTCAGGGCACTCCCTTCTTCCCACCTCTCTCATGAAACCAGGAGCTTAATGTTTTTGCCTTCTGCCCTGCAGCAAATTCTCACTCTGGAAGGGGCCTAAGAAATATATTATCATTAAGAGAATCCTTATGCACTGTTGGTAGGAATGTTCATTAGTTCAGCCCCTGTGGAAAGCAGTTTGGTGATTTCTCAAATAACTAAAAATAAAATTATTAGTCAACCCAGCAATCCTATTGCTGGGTATATACCCAACAGAGAATACATTATTCTACCTAAAAGACACCTGCACTCTTCATAACAGCAAAGACATGGAATCAACCTAGGTGCCTATCAACAGTGGATTGGATAAAGAAAATTTGGCACATGTACACCATGGGGTACTATGCAGCCCTAAAAAAGAACAAAATTGTGCATTTTGCAGCAACACAGATGCACCTGGAGGAATTATCCTAGGTGAATTAACACAGAAACGGAAAACCAAATACCACATGTTCTCACTTATAAGTGAGAGCTAAACAGACATCAAGATAGGAATAATAGACAGTGGGGACTCCAAAAGTGGGAAGGAAGAGAGAGTGACAAGGACTGAAAAACTGCCTATTGGGTACTATGTTCGCTATCTAGCTAATGGGTTCAATAGAAGTCCAAATCTCAGCAATACGAAATATGTCCATGTAACAAACCTGCACACATACCCTCTGAATCTAAAAAAAAATGTAAAAGTTTTATATTCCCATTAAGACACTGATGAAGTTTTCAGGACAGTTTTGTGACTTTGTAGGGGAATGGAGAAGCAGCTTCTAACTTTCTTTGAAAGGAGGCATCTGGAGTAGTAGACCAAGCCTGGGCTTTGCTTCAAATCCAGAGTTCAAATCCCAATTCTGTCACTTTCTAGTTGTGGGTGGCAGGAATGCCACTTAAGCTCTCTGGCACTCAGTGTCGTTGGCAGTTAAGGATACCAATATCCAGACAGCAATATTGTGGTAAGAGTTGGAAAATATCTGTAAAGAGTCTGATCCATGCGGAGCTCTAAAAGGGCAGAGCTTATGTCTCTCTGTCTCCATTCATGGTTCATGTCAGCATGAGAACAGTCTGGGATCCACGTCGGAGACCAAGGAATATCTACTGAAGGACAGGAGTAAATGAAACGGTAGCCATTCTTACTGAAATCTGCTCTATGCCAAGTGGGCCTACAGTATTTCCTCCTTCTCTGGGCAAGAAAGGGGAGCTGGAGGAATAAGCCTGGCTTCCTGAGATCACTAACCTTCCATTCTTTCTAACCATACCAGGGCAAAGAAGGAGCCTTCATGGTAAGAGATTCCAGAACTCCGGGAACATACACCGTGTCTGTTTTCACCAAGGCTGTTGTAAGGTATGGAGCTAACTCTGCTCAGCAAAGTGGAGAGAAACACTTCTGAAGTGTGTGAGCATTGGGGTACAGATGACAAAGTCAGACAGTGCAAGAGGTAGAAGCTCACTAGAAATGGTCTGTTTTCCCTCTTCACTCTGAGAAAACCAAGGCCATGGAGATCAAGGATAGAACTTAAGAGATTTAGAAAGTGACAGAGTTGGGGGTGGACGCCAGGTCCTCTTTCAATTAGCATCTCCGATTTTAGAGTTCTAAAGACATAAAATGCTTGGCACTGTATTGGATGAGTATATAATTTAATACATAGAATAACAGAAGAGATATTTCTATCTGGAAGCAAAAATATATGAACTGCACTTCTGGCTCTGCTCATAAAACTACCTACCGTTAACTGAATCTTTATTATGTGCCAGAAAATATGCAGACCATTTCCAATCCTAAGAAGCCCTGAAGGCAGGTATTACTATGCTCATTTCACACAGAAGAAACCGAGGTTGAGGAGCTGATGGTGCTTCCCTACGGCCGTGGGTCTGAACGGGCCAAGGCACCTCCAGCCTCCAGCCAACTGGACTGCAAGACCCTTGCTGCTTTTCTGCCCCTCTGGGCCTGTTTCTTCTCTGTAAAACAATGTCTAAGAACCTATCTAGGGCTCAAATTCCCTTCTAATTAGAACATTAGTTAGAACTAAGCTGTTTGACAATGACCAAAGTGCAGTCAGAATTAAGAGAAGAGACAAATAATTTTTAAGGTGTGTTTGGAAAATTTTTTTGGAAGACTGAGACTGTGAGCAGGACGTGGAGCAAGGGCAGGTGGCAAAGAGGAAGGGCCTGATCCAGGGATGGGAGGGAACACAGGGGCTGTGCCTCTGCCATGGCTGGGAGATAGTAAGGAGGTGACCTTCAATCCCGCAGGTATGATGGCAAAGGGATGAAACATACAGTCTGTGTTGAGGCTCCCCACAACTACCCCCAGCTTCAGGAACTCACTAGGAGGCCTTACAGGACTAAGACTTATTGAGATTTAATACAACAAATTGATACAAAGCAAACTCAGCAAAGGGAAAAGACACATGGAACAAAATCTAGAGGCCACAAAACACAAGCTTCCGAGAGTCCTCTCTCATTGGAGCCACACAGGATGTGCCTAATTTCTCCAGCAACAAGTTGTAACCACACGTGAGCACTGTCCACCAGGAGAATTCATCAGAGACTCCGTGCCCAAGGCTTTTATTGGAGGCTGTTTCCATAGACAGCCCCTGCCTAGCACATGCCAAAATTCCAGATACCCAAAAGGAAAACAAGAGTTCACCTTAAATCACACTGTTTCTAGCAAACAGTTTAGGCACAGCTCACCACCCTTATCAGTTAGAGAAAGAGCCCTCCCGAAATCCCTGTTCCCCAACACCAGCCAAGGGCTAAGCGTGCAAGCAGGCCCTTCTAAGGAGAGTCGTCGGGCCTGTTAGGTTCATCCTGTGCAGCGTAAAGTCAAGTAAGTGTGAAGGGGTCATAGAGGCCTTCTGAACGTATGCTGGCAATCAGTTAAATTCACAGAACAGGCAAAGCACTCACATAGCAAATATTTCCCTTCATTCCTTTTGTGGCAGTGGAAGAACCATCACCAATCCATCACAACACTGCTGTCCACTGGGTCCAGACACAACCTCAGAGTCCTTTTAAACACAGTACTGCAGCACCCAGGGCCAACCTGTCAACACTGACTTACAAGCTGAACAATATCTACCATCTTGTGAGAGGTTACAAGTCAAAGATAATAAGAACTTAATACTAGTAGACTTTTTTTTTTTGTCTCAACATTGCTTCTTAATAATCACTACATTTATGCTTCATTTGTTTAAGTGAGAACAACCCCTGTATAAAGCACTATCACATCAAGGAAACAAATGACAATCCTAAGCGATACTATGTGGCTGAAAAGTTTGTGTTCGATTCCATCCCTCTTCTCATCAACTATCACCAACATAACGGAGGAGGTAAGCCCTAAAGCAGGGGTGGACCAGGGCCGTCCAGCAGGAGGTGAGCAGCAGGTGAGCAAGCATTACTGCCTGACCGCCGCCTCCTGTCAAATCAGCTACATTAGATTCTCATAAGAGTGCAAACCCTATTGTGAACAGCACTTGTGGGATAGGTTGTGCGTTCCTTATAAGAATCAAATGCCTGATGATCTGAGATGGAACAGTTTCATCCTGAAAGCAACCCCCTGCCACACCCATCCATGGACAAACTGTCTTCCACAAAGTCGGTCCCTGGTGCCAAAAAGGTTGGGGACTGCTGCTCTAGAGGACAAAGGCAAAAGGCACCTGGGTCAGGCTTTTTTGAATTGCTATCAAGGAATACCTGAGGCTGGGTAATTTATAAAGAAAAGAGGTTTAATTGGTCCATGGCTCTATAGGAAGCATGGTGCCGGCATCTTCTTGGCTTTTAGGGAGGCCTCAGGAAGCTTTCAGTCATGGCAGAAGACAAAAGGGGAGCAGGAGTATCACATGGCAGGAGCATGAGCGAGGAGGGAGAAGGTGCCACAGACATTTAAACAATCAGGTCTTGCATGAACTCAGAGTGATAACTCATTTATTATCACAAGGACAGCACCAAGGCATTTGTGAGGGATCCTGCCCAATGACCCAAATACCTCCCATCCCACCAGGCCCCACCTCCTTTCCTTTTTTTCTTTTTTTTTTGAGACAGAGTTTTGCTCTGTAGCCCAGGCTGGAGTGCAGTGGTTCAATCTTGGGTCATTGCAACCGCCACCTCCCAGGTTCAAGTGAGTCTCCTGCCTCAGCCTCCTGATTAGCTGGGATTACAGGCATGTGCCACCACATCGGGCTAATTTTGGTATTTTTGGTAGGGACAGGGTTTCACCGCATTGGCCAGGCTGGTCTTGAACTCCTGACCTCAGGTAATCTGCCCGCCTCAGCCTCCCAAAGTGCTGGGATTACAGGTGTGAGCCACCATGCCCAGCCAGCAATTACATTTCAACATGAGATTTGGAGGGAACAAACATCCAAACGATATCAGCACCCACACAGGAGACTTAATGAAAACTGGCAAAAGCCCACCCTGGCTTCGTTTTGACCATAAATAATAAACAAATATACAAATAGAAAAATATGACAAATATTTAATTATATTATATATCTTCTATTAGCAAGTTATCTTATGGAAATCATGAAATTTTACCACCTGCCCATCTGTGCCTATGATGTTTTCAAGGAGGGCGCGATATCAGTAATTAGGCTTTGGGATTTGTTTTCCAGAATAAAATTAGCTTTTGCATCTGATTATTATTATTATTATTATTATTATTATTTGTAGTGATTTAAGGTAGATGGTTGCTACAGCAAAGCCCTAACCACTGCTTCTTGGCTTTTCAATCATCCCAGGCCTGGTGACTCGACTCCGGTATCCAGTGTGTTTTGGGAGGCAGAAAGCTCCAGTTACAGCAGGACTGAGATACGGTGAGCAGTACAATCAGGAATGTAAACTCATGTCCCTCGAGGTCTGGGGCAAATTCTGAATAAACTGGCCATGAGCCTACCTGTTCCCCAGACTACAAATCACCATTAAAACAAGTATATTACATATCTAGAGATGATGGCACTAATGAATATTTACATTGTGTGTAAGAGAAGTACATACATAAGCATATTTCTCTAGGTCAAGCCAGTGGCCATTGGTTTTAGTGAAGAGTTCATTAATGAAGTGTTTATTAAGCACCTACTTTGTACAGAGCACTCTACTAAATGCTATTAGAAAAATATTAGAAAACCATGCCTTAGCACTGTGTTTCCACCTATCTTCTAGAACTTTTATATCATCTAGTTGGCTGAGTAGCAGACTATTGCAAGAACTGCAAGCTGACAGCATCTGGAAGTATTTGTCTGCATAAGAGAGTGTTAAAATTCTTTGGAATGCCTTTAGGCGTGGCATGATCTCCAGTGCTGCAGCCCCTACTATGTTTTCTTGTCCTATGGAATTGCTTCACTCACTTGGGATTATCTGCCTGGACTCTGAAGGCATATGGCTTTGCATAGCCTTGGCCCCAACTGTGCGCTGCCTGTGGATTAGGCAGAAGGCTGCCTAATTTTCACTTCTTATCTCCTAGGTTGGTGGTTCTCAAACTTCAGTGTGCATCAAAGTCTTCTAGAATGCTTATTAAAAATGTTGACTCCTGGCTCCTATCCAAACACTCACCAAAACACAATCCTTGATAGGGTCTAGGAGTCTGCTTTTTTTTTTTTTTTTTTTTTTTTCTGGCATGGTCTTGCTTTGTCACCCAGGCTGCAGATGCAGTGGCGTAATCACGGCTCACTGCTGCCTTGACCTCCTGGACTCAAGCGATCCTCCCACCTCAGCCTCCCAAGTAGCTGTGACTACAGACACACGCTACCATGCCTGGCTAATTTTTAAAAATTTTTTGTAGAGACAGGGTCTCACTATGTTGCCCTGGCTAGTCTTAAACTCCTGGGCTCAAGCAATCCTCTTGCCTCGGCCTCCCAGTGTTAGGATGACAGGCATGAGCCACTGTGCCCAGCCGAGTCTACATTTTAAACAAGCATGCTAGGTGATTTTGATACAGGTGGTCAGAGGGCAATACTTTGAGAACCACTACCACGCATGGGCTTCTTTATCCCTAACCAGCACCATGTCTGGCACATAGTAGGTGCTCAATACTGCTTGTTGTTGAGTCTCTGCCCCAAAGCAGTGGAAATCTTGCTGTTTAGGTACCAGACCAAGCATTGGAAAAGGATAATGCTTCTTTAGCCTCCTTATGAAAATAAGGGTGTTCTAATAAATGTAGAATCTTAATGTGTCCATGCTGGATGGGATCTCAGATATTATCTGGTCAGCCCACGCATTTGGTCGGTGAGGAAACTGAGCCTTGGAATCTCGTATTTGTTTGTTAAACTTTTCTTGAGAACCTCCCATGTGCCAGACACTGTGCTAGATTGTGCCTCTGCACAAACTGTCTTTGAATCTGTCTCTTTAACTGCCCCTCCGCTCCAGTAAGGCCTAATAGAGTTCTGCGTATACAGCAGATGCGCTTGATAGATGAACGAATGAAAGAATGATCAGCTCAAATGAAATTTACTTAGCGTGAAAAATGACAATAAAAACTTTAGAGTCAGACATAGAAAATGGTTGTGACATTGCAAGAACCCTTTCTTTAATATTTTGATTAACATGGTTTCTTTAATATCTTGATTAATGCCACTCTCCTTCTTCTTTCCATGTTACCTTCCCACACATATTTTCATAGTTTTCTAGCATATCCTATGTTATTAGGTGGGAAAAAAAGATTATTTATTTGCCATCTTTGAATTATATTAACATAGGCTAAAATTCTAGATAGGGCTTTATAATCCCCTGGTATCCCAGTACCTTGTATCTACCACTTGCTGACCCCAGGGAACTCTCTCTTTCTCTTCCAGGGAAATGGGTGATTGATCCCTCAGAGCTCACTTTTGTACAAGAGATTGGCAGTGGGCAGTTTGGGTTGGTGCATCTGGGCTACTGGCTCAACAAGGACAAGGTGGCTATCAAAACCATTCGGGAAGGGGCTATGTCAGAAGAAGACTTCATAGAGGAGGCTGAAGTCATGATGTGAGTGCTCGAAACAGGGATATGCAGAAACTCTGGGTGGAGGAACATCAGTTCCGTGTTCTTGAAATGCCATTCAAATGCCATAGGGTACTATCTCCCTGTGCAAGCTCCCGGCAGTGGCTTCCTATCGCACAAAGAATAAAATCAAACTCTTCACAGTGGTCTCCAAGGCCCACCATAATCTGATCATGCCTACCTCCCCCTTCTCAGCTCCTACCCATCTCTCCTCCGGTCCATGACATGCCAGCCACACTGGCCTCTGCTCATCTTCACACACACAGCTGACTCCTTGCCATTTGTCAGGTCTCAGCTCCAATGACATGTTTTTGTTTTGGGGAGGGAATGAATATTATTTTCATCCAAACCATAAATTAGACAAAATGACCATTGGCTATTTTGGTACCATAATATTTTCGGCATTTTGGGGAGGCTGAGTTTAGGCCATCTCACCCCTTGTCTTTTTCCTCCAGGAAACTGTCTCATCCCAAACTGGTCCAGCTGTATGGGGTGTGCCTGGAGCAGGCCCCCATCTGCCTGGTGTTTGAGTTCATGGAGCACGGCTGCCTGTCAGATTATCTACGCAGCCAGCGGGGACTTTTTGCGGCAGAGACCCTGCTGGGCATGTGTCTGGACGTGTGTGAGGGCATGGCCTACCTGGAAGAGGCATGTGTCATCCACAGAGACTTGGTATGAGCACGCAGGGTGAACACCCACAGGTCCAGGGTAAAGGGACAGGTCTCACTGAAATGACTGGGAATGCATTAATAAATAATACATCACAGACAATCTCCTTTCCTCTCTCAACTTCTCCCTTCCTTCACCTACTTTGGGTGGTCCTAGTGGAAAGTGCTGCATGAGGACTTACTTCTGGGCCCTAATCCCAGTCCAAAGTCTTTCACCTCCTGCATTTCAGTTTATATTCTTCCAAAATGGAAATCACTGCCACTCCTTCTTAACCTCCCTGTGACTCAGTTTCCTCCTGGTAAATTGAGGAAACTGAGTTTGTCTGAAGGTGTTATTCAAGGGTCTACCAGAATCACACTGGGGAAGCCCTTAAGCTCCTCTCAGAATCTCTGGTGGCTGGGACTCAGGAATATTCATTTTAACACATTCCCCATGTGATTTGTACGCACATTAGAATTTGAGACATACGGCCGGGCGTGGTGGCTCATGCCTGTAATTCCAGCACTTTGGGAGGCCAAGGTGGGTGAATCACAAGGTCAGGAGTTCAAGACCAGCCTGGCAAACATGGTGAAACCCGATCTCTACTAAAAATACAAAAAAATTAGCTGAGCTTAGTGGCGGGCACCTGTAACCCTAGCTACTCGGGAGGCTGAGGCAGGAGAATTGCTTGAACCCAGGAGGCAGAGGTTGCAGTGAGCTGAGATCATGCCACTGCACTCCAGCCTGGGCAACAGAGTAAGACTCTATCTAAAAAAAAAAATGGAGACACACTGGGGTGTTATCTCTAAGGGCTCTTTCAAAGCAACATTGTATAATACTAATTTGGGGTCAGATACTCTCCTTATTAAAGAATAGTTTTAAGAGGATTAACAACATCAAAACATTCTTAATCTAGTCAACTGGGAGACGCTTTCTTCCTGTTATCCCTGATGTTAACATTTCCTATCACATCAGGTTGCATTAGAGCCTATCCTTGGTTAGACAACACCAAGGATTTCTAATTAGAACTCAAGAATGGAGATAAACTTACTCATCTTGATAGTGGATCTTACACATTCAACTTTCCAGTTCACTTCTAGCAGGCATTTGTGAGGCTTAATTAACATTTGTAAAGCTCCAGGATGCCCTTGTATGACAGCACTGCAGTAAAGCAAAGGACTGGAATTATAGGAGACTCCTTAACTACTGACGACCCATCAACAGTTTTCCTCTCCCGCTTTGTTTGCCTGTCTCCTCTCCAGGCTGCCCGAAATTGTTTGGTGGGAGAAAATCAAGTCATCAAGGTGTCCGACTTTGGGATGACAAGGTAAAAGAGGGATGTGGTGCCAGTGAAGTCTCAGGAATGGGACTCAGGCCCCCGGAACATTCTGACCTTCTCCCTCCACTCTCTTCCCAGGTTCGTTCTTGATGATCAGTACACCAGTTCCACAGGCACCAAATTCCCGGTGAAGTGGGCATCCCCAGAAGTTTTCTCTTTCAGTCGCTATAGCAGCAAATCGGATGTGTGGTCATTTGGTGAGTGTCATGCTCGGCCCCACTGCCCCAAGATCTGGGCTGCAGGCCAGCTGTTTCCTTTATCAAATGCAGACAACCTTACCCACCCTGAACCCAGTATCATACCATGAGGGTGTCCCACTGGAGGGTTGCGTAAGAAAGGCCTTGAAAACTATGAAAGGGTCTTCATTATTTTGTTTGTTTTTAGAGATATTGGACATGGTTGGGAGCTAAACTAAAAGTGAAAACAGCGTTCTGGTGCCAGCTGCTGTGAAGTCAAAAGCTGGAGAAATCAGGAGATTCAAATATGAGCCCCTTGAAGGCAGGGACCATGTTTTGTCCAACATTACATTTCCATACTTATCTCTCAATAAGTATTAATATTTATTCATTCAAAAACAATGAACTGAGGATCTATTCTATGCCAAGGGCTAATCTAGGTGCTGAGGATGCAATGGTTCATAGGACAGGAAAGACTTCTGTTCTTTTGGAACTAAATTTGAGACGGGAGGAGAGACAGAAAATCACAAAAGATCATAATAACCATCATAAACCATAACAATCATAAACAAGCTAAGGGATAGAAGATAAAGTCAAGCAATCATAAATAGGTGCTAGGAATAAAATAAAACAGTAATGGGGCAGAGTGACTAGAATGGAGAGAGGGTCTGCTTTGAATAGGGTGGTGTGGGAGGGCCTTTCTCAGAAGGTAATTCTTTAGCAGAGACTTGAATGATAGGAGGGAGCTGTCACCATTTGAAGAGACAGGGAACAGTGTCCCTGATAGAGGGACCAGCAAGTGCAAAATCTTGGTGCATCCAAAGAACAGGGGGTACTGACTTATTGGGAGAACAATAGACAACGAAGGTGGCAGGCCATGATAAAGAATTAGAATTTCTAAAAAGTGCAAAGGGCTATGAATGAATGAATGATGTTGGTATGGCGGGATGTACCAAATGTTCTTGCTGGATTTGTCATGTCACCTGAAGTCATAGTTTGTGCATACTAAAGTGTGCAACAAATATATACCAGAGAACCTCTTTGATTTGGATTACAAGAAGAATTATACTGTGTACAGAAACTACTTGAAGATTGATTTTTGCCATTCGGTATGAAGGAAGGGTTTGACAAGGTCTTACTAGTAGTAGAAACCAGGGGGAGGTTGGCTAGGTAAATCTTTTAGGAGAAGAATGAGTGTTAAAAATCTTCTCCAGCATTTTAGACTATCCATCTCTAGGAGCCAAGTGGTTTGTTAATTATGAGTCCTACCTGTTTCTTAAAACAGTCCCCTGTTCACCAAACCTAGCAGCCACTTTGTTAACCAGGTTTAAGTTACAGAATGGACCTGAAAGAAATTTACTAACAGCATTCTTGGATGACTCTCCTCTCCCCAGTGTGTATAACTAGGAAGGTTGGGGCTGATGTACAGTCATCTCACTATGGGTGATGAAACTGATCACACTGCACCAAGCAAGGGCCCCACAATGAGACATTTGGAGCAATGGCCACTTTAGCACATTCACCTTCTGACTCTGAATGGGGTTTATTCAGCCAAAGGGTATCAGCCTGGGAATTTCCTGCAGCATCTTACCGTTAGAGGGTTGGGCTGAAATTCATCCCTGCCTAGGATATGTTATTTGAAGAGAGTCCAGAAATGGGGTTGATGGATGGATGCAGAATAGAAAGAGGTCAATGAAAAAAAAGTGTGAAAAAACTGGGGGTACCAGCCTAAGCAACAGAAACCTGGATGAACTGAAAGCTCCATGCCTGCATCAACCCATTTGACTTTGTCCTATGTTTTAAGTTTTTTTGCCCTCATTAGCAGTGTGCTATTCAGAACAAGTCAACCTCTTTGTACTTCACTCAATTTTTTTTATCTATACATATCTCATCTATGCATCTATGTATTAAAGAAATCATTCTGAAACCATGTTTTAGCAGCAGCACATTTTCAAATAAATTTTCACTAAAAATTATGGTGTCTTGGAGTGATAAGCATTCTTATTTAGGGTCAAGTTCTGAATTTCCAACTCCGGAGGCACCTCTGAGTAACACTAGAGATTCTGATCACTGGATCTG
This sequence comes from Papio anubis, assembly GCF_008728515.1. NCBI lineage: Eukaryota > Metazoa > Chordata > Mammalia > Primates > Cercopithecidae > Papio > Papio anubis. The sequence goes on from NC_044980.1 coordinate 149,891,415, forward strand.
GGCTAGGGCCCAGGAATCTGCCATTTGAACAAGCCTGTGAGATGATTTTTATTCAGGTGTTTTGGGGATCATGCGTTGGGAATGTGTACTCTAAGATTCTCTGGAACAAGCTTCGGAAAGCTCTGGATTAGCTGATTTGCAAGCAGCCTTCTTGCTCTGACAACCTGTGAATATATCAGCACATGATAAAGACAAAGCTGGGTGTGACATTTCTACTAAGGGCAGAAGAGGAAAAGAAAGGGATTAAATCAGAGGTCAAAACTAGACAAGCAAAAGATGTGTTTTGCTTAGTCTGCATGGTATTTTTAAAATTCAAGAAGTTCAACTCTTAATTTTTGACTTCTTTTTAAAAAAAAAATCAGAAAATGTGACAATTCTGATCCCTCATTTTCATGTGCCATACTTTGGTTGGAGTCAAATCATAGCTGTCTCCTTAAGACAGAACTGTTTATTTCATTTTCCACAATCCTCCCCAATCCCTATAGTGTCACACCTCCTGCATGCCATTGATTTACATCCTGCATCGTGGTGTTTCAGTCTACAACTGTTAGTTGTAGCATTTGAGTTTGATATAACAAAGGGTCCATCTTGAAAAATCCTTCTCCACTACAAAGGTCGGGAAATTTCAGTTCTTTAAAAATAAGACAGGCCTAACAAACCTCAGGTAGACTCAATGTACTTCTGGAGGTAGCACATGGATCCTAGTGCCAAGGAGTCTGTAATTTCTAGAGGCAGGTTGGTTTGTTTGCTGTCTGTGAGCTTTGTCATTCACTGTGCTGTGCTCACCATTTCTCGTAGGTGTGCTGATGTGGGAAGTTTTCAGTGAAGGCAAAATCCCGTATGAAAACCGGAGCAACTCAGAGGTGGTGGAAGACATCAGCACCGGATTTCGGTTGTACAAGCCCCGGCTGGCCTCCACACATGTCTACCAGATTATGAATCACTGCTGGAAAGAGGTCAGTGGAGGAAGTGCTTCCCCATGCATTGTCGTATACAATTTCAGGACCTGCCTCCTTCCCTAGAGAAAGGAACCCTCTCGGAAGGATGAGGCAGGAGGGATAACTAATATAGATTAGCAACAACATGACTTTGAGGATCTATTAACGGGATGGATCCCCCATCCCTAAAAAGGAGCTGACGGTGACCTTAAAGGTTATTTGGTTTGCTACATAATGTCACAAGCTATAAGCATAGCTTCAGAGAGGAAGATGGGGTGTGGCCTATGCCAGTTTCCTTCTTGATTTTCTGAGAAGAGAAAAAAAAATCCGTAACATCATAAAACCATTAGAAGTTATAGAAATAACTTCGGGAACGAAGTTCACTTGCGCTATGAAAATATTAAAATGGCTTAATTTGAGTACATTTTATTCATTCAGCAATTTAAAATGAATGGGGAGGCAATTACTCCGTACCCACCCGGGTGGCTCATTTACCCCATCCTTGGATTGCAGGCCATGGCTTGAGTCCCATCACTATGAGTCTTAGTCTTTGCTGAGTTAGAAAATCATACATTTCAGCCAAAGTGGAAAGTTGCTGAAATAGAGAATTAATAAAAATTCAGATCATTGTAGGACAACAAGATAGAATACAAAAAATTTAGAACACTAGGATTTTGTCTCAGCTTTACCATTTATTTGCCATTAATCTTTGACAATTCTCTGAACTTCCTTTTTCTTACTGTTGAATTAAATAATGCTTGATCTATGAGCTTATAGAGCTTTTATAATCAGAAAGAAACAAACAATAAAGACATAAACTAGGGCATAAAACAAATCTTATCCACTTCATAAGGATTAGCTGCAATAATAATAATGATGGGTGACATTCAGTTAGCACTTTTTTCCTCTTTTAACCATCGTGTATTGATTTTTTTAAATTAATAGACTTTATTTTTTAACAAAGAGTACGGAGTTCTCATATACCCACCTCACCTGAACAGTTTCACTGTTCACTAACATTTGGCATGAGTGTGATACTTTTGTCACAATTAATGAACTTCTATTAATACATTAACTAAAGTTCATAGTTTACATTAAGGTTTAGTCTTTGTGCTGTAGAGTTCTGTAGGTTTTCACAAATTCATAATGCCATATATCTGTCACTATAGTATCAGACAGAATAGTTTTACTGCCCTAAAAAATCTCCTGTCCTTCACCCATTTATCCCTCTCCTCATCACCAGACCACTGACAACTACTGATCTTTTCACTGTCTCCATAGCTTTGCCTTTCTCAGCATGCCATATGTTGGCATCATACAGCATGTAGGCTTTTCGGTCTGGCTTCTTTCACTCAGTAATATGATTTAAGATCCCTCCATGTCTTTTTGTGGCTTAATAACTAATTTCTTTTTATTGTGAAATAATATTCCATTGTATGGATATATCACAGCTTGTTTATCTACTTACCTACTAAAGGAAATCTTGGTTGCTTTCAGTTTTTGTGTTGTTTGTTTGGGTTTTGGGGGTTTTGTTTTGTTTTGTTTGAAATGGGGTCTTATTCTGTCACCCAGGCTGGAGTGCAGTGGTGCGATCTCAGCTCACTGCAACCTCTGCCTCCCCGTCTCAAGCGGTCCTCCCACTCGGCCTCCCAAGTAGCTGGGACCACAGACGTGTGCCACTGTGCCGAGCTAATTTTTTGTATTTTTAGTAGAGATGGGGTTTGCCACACTGCCCAGGTGAGCTCAGGCAATCAATCCACCCACCTCAGGCCTCCTGTAGTGCTGGGATTACAGGTGCGAGTGCTCAGGCAGACTGGTGTCTTTCACTCAGTAATATGCCTTTGAGGTCCCTCCATGTCTTTGTGGCTTGATAGCTCATTTCTTTTTATTGCTAAATAATATTCCATTGTATGGATATACCACAGTTTGTTTATACATTTACCTGCCAAAGGAAATCTTGCTTGCTTTCAGTTTTAAACAATTATGAATAAAGCTGCTATAAATGTTTATGTGGAGATTTTTGTATGCACATAAATTTTCAACTCAATTGGGCAAATGCCTAAGAGTATGCTTGTTGAATCATATGGTAAGACTATGTTTAACTTGTTAAGAAACTGCCAGAATGTCTTCCAAAGTAGCTGTATTATTTTACATTCCCACCAGCAATGAGAGTTCCTCATTAGCATTCGTTGTTTTGGATTTCAGTGGTTCTAATAGATGTGTAGTCATATTATATTGTTGTTTCAATTTGCATTTTCCTAATGACATATGATGTTAAGTATATTTTCATATGCTTATTTGCCACCTGTATATCTTCTTGGTAATATCTGTTCAGATCTTTTGCCCATTTTTCAATCAGGTTGTTTGTTTACTTACTGTTGAGTTTTAAGGGTTCTTGGTATATTTTGGATACAAGTCCTTTATCAGACATGTGCTTTGCAAATATTTTCTCCTAGTCTGTGGCTTGTCTTCTTATTCTCTTGACAGTGTCTTTCACAGAGCAGACTTTTAAAATATTTTAACAAAGCTCAACATCAACTTGTTTATTCATGAATTGTGCTTTTGGTTTACATCTAAAAACTCATTGCCGAGCCCAATGTCCCCCAAATTTTCTCCTATGTTATTATGGAAGTTTTATAATTTTGCATTTTTACATTTAGGTCTGTGATCCACTTTGAGTTAATTTTCCTGAAAGGTATAAGGTCTGTGACTAGAGTCATTGTTTCACATATGGATGTCCAATTATTACAGCACTGTTTGTTGAAAAGACTATACCCTTTCTCCTCTGTTCCTTTGTTAAGTATTAGTTTACTATATTTATATGGATCTATATCTGGGCTGATCCATTAATCTGTTTGTTTATTCTTTCACTAGTACCATCCTGTCATTACTGTAGCTTTAAGGTAAGTCCTGAAGTCAGGTAGGGTCAATCTTCTAGCTTTGTTCTTCTTCATTATCGTATTGGCTCTCTGGGTCTTTTGCCTCTCCATATAAATGTTACAGTAAGTTTGTCAATATCTACAAAATAACCTGCTGAGATTTTTATTAGGATTGCATTGAATCTATAAGTGAAGTTGAGAAGAACTAACATTTTAACACTGTAGTGTCTTCCTGTCCATAAGCATGGAATATCTGTCCATTTATTTAGATCTTCTTTGCTTTCTTTTATTAGAATTTTTAATTTTTTCTCATATAGATCCTGTAGATATTTTCTGAGATTTATACCCAGATATTTCATATTTTGATGTTCTTTAGCATTAATGTCATGATATATTTTTATATGTGATTTAATCCTCAAAACAATTTCATGAGGTAGATACTATTATTATTCCCATTTTACAAATGACAAAACTGAGGTTCAAAGAGGTTAAATAACCTGCTCAATGTCACACAGCTAATTCATGGTACAACTGAAATTAAACACTAGTCTATTGGATTCCAGAATACCTGCTGTTAAAAACTAGGACAATGGATGTGGAATACAGTCTATATGGAAACACATATAAAACTCCGCAGGGGATGCTGCTATTAAATTCTGGTTTGTTTTGGATTTACCTATGACACACAAGTACAGGGAACTTACAGAATTCTTTTTTCCCTCTCCAGAGACCAGAAGATCGGCCAGCCTTCTCCAGACTGCTGCGTCAACTGGCTGAAATTGCAGAATCAGGACTTTAGTAGAGACTGAGTACCAGGCCACGGGCTGCAGATCCTGAACGGAGGAAGGATATGTCCTCCTTCCATAGAGCATTAGAAGCTGCCACCAACCCAGGACCCTCCAGAGGCAGCCTGGCCTGTGGCATCAGTCCCTGAGTCACCATGGAAGCAGCATCCTGACCACAGCTGGCAGTCAAGCCACAGCTGGAGGGTCAGCCACCAAGGTGGGAGCCAGGCCAGAACAGAAATGATGTCTCTGCCCTCCCTCTAGCCTCTTGTCACATGTGGTGCACAAACCTCAACCTGACAGCTTTCAGGCAGCATTCTTGCACTTCTTAGTAATAGAGAGAGACATGAGTAAGACCCAGATTGCTATTTTTATTGTTATTTTTAACATGAATCTAAAGTTTATGGTTCCAGGGACTTTTTATTTGACCCAACAACACAGTATCCCAGGATATGGAGGCAAGGGGAACAAAGAGCATGACTCTTTTTCTAAGAAAACTGGTGAGTTAACTAAGGTTAGAGTGAGTGTGCTCTGTTGCTGTGATGCTGTCAGCCACAGCTTCCTGCCGTAGAGAATGATAGAACAGCTGCTCACACAGGAGGCCGGATATTCTGAGAAGCAGCTCTATGAGGTTTTACAGAGTACGCTGCTACCTCTCTCCTTGAAGGGAGCATGGTGAGACCCGTTGGATGGATTGGGGTGAGCAGTTCAGGTCCCATGGTTGGAGCGTTGGGTATCTGATGTCTGCGCCAGAACAAGAGAACATCTGACGGTGGAGAACCACGTGGTACAAGAAGAGACCTTAGGTTTTATCACTCCCATGCTCATCTTTTATACGAAGCTGTGCAGGTGACTATGTCTCTTCTTCAGCACAGAACGCTTCCACCAGCATCCTGAGAAGAAATGATCACTTCTGAATACGGACTCTGAGGGGCATCCTGTTTTTCCAGTCTCTGGGAATCAGCCCCTTCTCTGCACTATCCGATCCTCATCAACAGAGGGCAGCATTGTGTTGGTCAGTGTTGCTTTGGCGAGCAATTGAAACTTGTTTAGGCCCTAGGATTGAACAATTTTAAGGTTGAGACTCCAAGCCTCCTAAAATTCTAGGAGAGAAATAAAGAGTCTGTTCTTGCTCAAACCATCAGGATGGAAACAGCCAGGCACTGACTGGGGTGCTTCTAAGAGGCACGAGAATGCCTACTCTGGCTTGAGCACTTCTGTATGCAAGGCGAATATGTGCTGAGCTAGGAGACTTTCCTGCACTATCTCTGTTCACCCAGGGTTCACATCTCCATGAGGCAGTATTATTATTCCCATTTTACAAATAATGTAACTGAGACTTTAAAAGACCAAGACATCTGCCCAAAGTGACGGAACCAGAAAGTCTAGAGCTGGTATTCTAGCCCAAATCTGTCTGACCCCAATACACAGATTCTTTATTCCTTTTCGACAATGCCTCCTACTGAAAGTGAAAGGGATTGAAGAGGGAATAAATACAACAGAGAGGAAAGATGGAAAGTCAGTAAAGAAGTAAATATAGAACCACTAGCGAATAGTGTTGCTCTGGCACAGACCACTGTGGTTGATGGCATGGCCCTCCAACTTGGAATAGGATTTTCCTTTTCCTACTCTGTATCCTTACCTTGGTCATGTTAATAGTTATGAACCCTTTAATTCTCAGTTAATGAACCCTTTAATTCTCACAACCCACCAGTCATGTTGCTTGAAGCCGTTTATAGACGAGCTTCAAAGCAACTTTAGAAGATTCTTCTGTAGAAGTGTGAGTCCTTCCTTTAATTATCATTCCAACTTTCAGCTGTAGTCTTCTTGAACCCTTCATGAGGAGGGACATTCCCTGATATGAGAGGATGATGTTGCAATTGGCTCTTTCTAAATCATGTGACATTTTGACTGACTTGAGATTCAGATGCATAACTTTTAATTATAATTATTGTGAAGTGGAGAGCCTCAAGATAAAGCTCGGTCATTCAGAAGATGATTTTACTCAGCTTATCCAAAATTATCTCTGTTTCCTTTTTAGAATTTTGTACATTATCTTTTGGAACCCTTAATTAGAGATGATTTCTGGAACATTCAGTCTAGAAAGAAAACATTGGAATTGACTGATCTCTGTGGTTTGGTTTAGAAAATTCCCCTGTGCATGGTATTATCTTTTTCAAGCTCAGATTCATCAAAGCCTTAACTCAACATATGTAGATACTTCACCTCCCGGTGTCCTATCCCGCAAAATGGGCTTCCTGCCTGGTTTTTCTCTTCTCACATTTTGTAAATGGTCCCCTGTGTTTGTAGAGAACTCCCTTATGCAGAGTTTTGTTCTAGTTTTATTTTGTAGATTTTGCATTTTGTACCTTTTGAGACTATGTATTTATATTTGGATCAGATGCATATTTATTAATGTACAGTCACTGCTAGTGTTCAAAATAAAAATGTTACAAATACGTGTTATCCTTTGTAGAGCACACAGAGTTAAAAGTTGAATATGGCAATATTAAAGTTGTGTTTTAAGAAATGTGGTGCATAGGGCCTGGGTTCTGTATTTATTTAAATCGCAAACTCTCAGAAATTTTCCTTAAGTAAAAATGGTTACGTGGTTTCATTTTCCACAGACAATTAAAGACTACATATCATTGAACAACATGCATTCAACAAGTAAATATCAAATGTTCCTATGGGTCATGCACACAGCTCAGTGTATGTATCCTCTTGAAAACAAAGATGGAAAAGGCATAGTCTTTACTTCTAAAAAATTCCTAGTCTGATTGTAAAGGAAAACATATAAAGAAATAAAATTATGATACAGCAATTAGGGCAACAACAAAAAACTGGTCAAAGAAGAGAAGAGCCCAGAAAAAGTGATGGAATCTATCAGGGAAAGGATGACACCAAGGGAAACTTCCTAGAGCCCTGATACTCAAAGTGTGGTCCCTGGACAAGCAGCAATAGCATCACCATGTTGTGAGAAATGCAGATTCTCAGGCTTCTTCCTCACCTACTGAGCAATAATCTTCATATTAACAAGATCTGCAGGTAATTGTATACACATTAAAGTTTAAGAAGCACTGTTACAAGGATATACTGTCTAACCCAGTTTTGAAGATAAATTTATGAGTTACAAGGTAAGTAAGTGGGTAGAAGTAAGAGAAATAGTTTCCTGGTAGAGAGAACAGGATGTATTGGGAAGCTATTGTCAGTTCACTATTGCTGGAGAGCGCGTGCATGCGCACGTGTGTGTGTGTGTGTGTGTGTGTGTGTATTTTCTCAGCAAAGGTAAGGATGATAAAAGAGGTGGGTAAATTGAAACTGAGTCTATAAATTTAGGCAAGAACTATACTTTAAAAGACCAGGAAGTTGGAATTTCACCCTATAGGTAGAAAAGATGTCATGGCACAGCAAGAGAAGGTCAAATTTGTGATCTGTGTTTAAGAGTATATTCTGACAGCAGCATAGTGAATGGATTTGAGAAAGGCAAAGCCAGTGGAAAAGAAACTAATTCGGAGATGATTTTTGCCTTGTTCACAGTACCATATTATTTTTCCTAATCATTCACTGTCATCTGCTGTGTGGGTGATATATGGAAATTGTAATTTGGAGTTCGTCACTTACTGTTGGATAACAACAAAATAGCTTTCCCTCTTAAAATCCCAGTAATATAAAGGCTGGGTGGTTATAGTTTTGGTGTCCAATAGTTTTTCAGTCCACCAAATGCCCAGCTGCATTGCAGGAGCCAGTTTGTGTGCCAACCACTGAGCATGGATGAGAAAGCTCAAGGCTTCCATGCAGTCCTTTCTAGAACTCACCTCTGGGCTTGAATCCCACTGCCAAATCATCCACATGAGAAAGTCAAAAGCAGATTGGAGGAACAGATCCGCTTCTTAGAGGATTTTTCCCGCAGACCTTGCTCTTCTCAGAATCTCCTAACACCTAAGGCCACCCTTTTGAGGAAGAGACAGAAATACCTCATTCAGCAAGACAGGGAGTGTGTGCATCATCAGGTGCGGAAACAGCTCCAGATTCCCAATTAGAGGGCTTGGGAAGGTGGCCTGGTCAGGAAGAGAGGGTTAGGGGTGGAAGCTGCATTTGAACAGTAAGCACATGGTTTTACTTTAGAATAGATATTAATTTGCGTGAGCTTTAATGGGGAAGGTGCTGACATTTTGGTGCACTGAGGCTCACTTCCCAGAGCCACCCCTTGGTACCAGCACTAGGGGTGTGTATGGTTGTGTAATGGTGTGTCTGCAATGACTTTGAGATTCTCCCTAAGGTACAATGTATAGGATAACAGAATCAGACAATGAGTGGTAGAAGGAGTTTTAGAGGTCATTTATTTACTTCATAAATGTTTACTATTCATCTACTATGGCTCTTTGTTAGGTACATGATCTAAAAAGATGACTAAGATATATTATCAGTTAGGGACCAAGCATGTCACAATCAAATTAGTATAATTCGAGGAGAACTTTTTCACAAAGGACTATTTAAAACTGTGTGGGTCAGTTTGGGAGAACCTTAGAAAGTGGTACAGAGGAAAACGACAGCTGAGCACTCATGCTGTGGTTTGAATGCTTGTGCTCCTCCAAAATTCCTATTGAAACAATCTCCAGTGCAATAGTATTAAGTGGTGAGGCCTGTAGGAGGTGATCAGGTCGTGAGGGCTCTGCCCTTATGAATGAGATTACTGCCCTTATGAAAAGGTTTGAGGAGTTAGTCCCTTTCTGCCCTTTACCCTTCTGCCATATGAGAACACAGCAACAAGGTGTCATCTATGGAGCAGAAAGCGAACCCTGACCAGACACTGAATCTGCTGGCACCGTGGTCTTAAGCTTCCCAGTCCCCAGCACTGTGAGAAATAAATTTCTGTGGTTTATAAATTACCCAGTCTAAGGTATTTCATTATAGCAGCTTGAGTAGCTTGAAACAAGTAGTTATCACCCCCTAGGCCCGAAAGGATGATGAGCGGGAGTGGTCATTTAAATATGGAAAGAGAATATTAGAGAGTGCTGCCTTAAAGGAGAAGACCTTTAGTAAGGGACAGAGGAAACCCAAGACAACATCACAGGGAGGAAGCCAGGGACATCAATACCCTGCCTCACTCTCCTTCCTTCCTCCCATCAACTGGGTCTTCTATTGGTCAAATCCCACTGAAGGCAGAGGACAAGGAAGCCCTAGTAGGGTAGTCCATAGAGGTCGGTCTCCAGGACCAGAGTGCAGGGTGAGAGAGTGGAGTGGTCTGGAGAGACAAAGAGAAGATACCTAGTACAGACACCATCCTTCCTATAAGAGGGCTCAGCCTAGTGAAAAAGTTCAACACTTAAACAAATGCAATTGATTCTCATTACTCATAGATTCTGTATTGGTAAGCTTGTCTACTGGCTAAAATTTATTTAGAACCCTAAAATCAATCCTGGAGGCTTTTCCTGCAGTCATTCATGACATGGCCAAGTGTGGAGCAGTGAAAATTTTGCATTGCTCCATATACACATTCCCAACTGAGGTCAAACAGAGTGGTGTTCAGCTCTCATGCTGCAAGCAAGTGGCTTTAGAAAAGCCTATTTAGTGACACATTTTCTGCATTTCTGTACTTTTTTTCTGGTGATTTTGCTGTTTAAAATGGCCCCCAGCCAGGCATGGTGGCTCACGCCTGTAATCCCAGCACTTTGAGAGGCTAAGGCGGGTGGATCACCTGAGGTCAGGAATTTGAGACCAGCCTGGCCAACATATAGTGAAACCCCATCTCTACTAAAAAAAAAATACAAAAATTAGTTGGGTGTGGTGGTGCATGTCTGTAGTCGCAGCTATTTGGGAAGCTGAGGCAGGAGAATCGCTTGAACCTGGGAAGTGGAGGTTACAGTGAGATGAGATCCTGCCACTGTGCTCCAGCCTGGGTGACAGAGCAAGACTTCATCTAAAAGATAAATAAATAAATAAATAAATAAATAAATAAATAAATAAAACGCCCCCCAAAATGTAGTGCTGACATGCTGTCTAGTGTTTCTAACTGCAAGAAAGCTGTTACTTCGATAAGTTTAATAAGGTATGAGTTATAGTACTGTTGATTGTGAGTTCAATGCTAATAAATCAATAATATACATTAAATAAGTTTTTTTTTTAACAGAAACATGCATAGAACAAGATTATGTATTGATCAGTTGACAAAAGTGTGGTGAACAGGGGCTTGTAGGAACCTAACCCTTTATTTCTCCTAGAAGCAATGGTTCAGTATTTGTTAACTCAGTGTTCACGGCAACTTTACAGAATTACTGAATAATAAGAACCAACTATAATTACAAAGAGCTGTTGTAGGTTATGTGATGTAGCTACAGTCACAGTACTGCAAGAGCACAGAGAATTAAGTAAACACACCTAAGGGATCAGGAAGGGCCTCACAGGGGAAGTGAAGTTTGAGATGTGCATTGATGGGTAAATGAGAGTTCCCAGGAAGGAGAGGGTCTGGAAGGGCATTTCAGGTGGAGAAATTAGCAGGCATAAAAATGCATCTTATTCCAACTTCTTTCCCTGCATTATTTTCATGGTAGGTCTAGGACCTTCGAGGCCCAAACCAAGTGCTGGCCACAATCACACGAGAGACAACTGAAGAAGTCAAGCACAGTTGACCTTGAACAACATGGAGGTTAGTGATCCCAACCCCTTTCACTGTCGAAAATCCATGTATAATTTTTAATGTTCCAAAAACTTAACTGCTAATAGCCTACTGTTACTATTAACTGCTAATAGCCTTATTGATAATGCAAACTGTTGATTAACACATATTTTGTATGTCTTACATTTATTATATACTGTATTCTTTTAACAAACAAAATAGTTGCGGAAAAGAAAATGTTATTTAGAATATCAAATGGAAGAGAAAATATATTTAGTATTCATTAAATGGAGGTGGATCATCATAAAGGTCTTCATTCTCATCGTCTTCACATTGAGAAGGTTGAGGAGAAGGAGGAAAAGGAGAGTTGGTTTTGCTATCTCAAGAGTAATAGAAGCAGAAAAGGTGGAGGAGGTAGAAGCGGAGGCAGGAGAGGCAGGCACACTCAATGTAACTTTACAGAAATACGTCATAATTTCTGTCTGACTTTTTGCCTTCTCATTTCTCTAAAAATGTTTCTGTATAATACAAATCCTTCTTTCGCTATTTGCCTTAGTTTCAGTGCCCACATCATAGAAGGGTCCATGTGATAACAGAAGTCAAAAGTCATCTTGAGTAACCAAAACCCGTTGCCAGATTGTCTAACATCAATTTGTTTTCTGATATTGCCTCTTTTACCTCTTCTTCCTTATTGTCTGGTACTGGTTCAGTAGCACTCATCTCCATCGAGTTGTCATCTTCTGTCAATCCCTCTGGAGTGGCATCTATTAGCTCTTGATTTCTCCAAGATCCATATCTTGAGACCCTTCACACAGACCTCTCACCTACCTTTTCGCCATATGCTCAATCTCTTTCATGATTTTCTTGATTGGCTCTGCTGCAAATCCTGTGAAGTTATGCACAACATCTGAACACAGTTTTCTCCAGCAGGAACTTGTTGTTTTGGGCTTGATGGCTTTCATAGCTTTTCCTGTAACAAAGATGGCATCTTCAAAAGTGTAATCCTTCTAGACTTTCTTGATGTTCTATCAGGGTTCTCTTTCATAGCGTTGACAATCTTTTCCAAAGAGTATCATATATAATGGGAATTAAAGGCCCTTATGACCCTTTGATCTAGAGGCTGGATTAGAGATGTGTTTGAGGGCAAGTAGACCACTTTCATGCCTTCAGTGTTGAACTCTTGGGGTTCTAGATAACCAAGAGGCATCCTTCAATATCAAAAGAACCTTGAAAGGCAGACTCTTAGTGGCAAGGTACTTCCTGACTTCAGGGACAAAACATGGATGGAACTAATCCAGAAAGAGTTCTCATTGTCCAGGCCTTCTTGTTGTACAACCAAAAGACTGGCAGCTGGTGTTTAACAGTTCCCTTCAAGGCTTAGGGGTTAGCAGCTTTATAGGTAAGGGCAGTCCCGATGATAAGCCTGACTGCATCTGCACAAAAGAGCAGAGTTCGCCTATCCTTTCCTATCTTAAATCCTGGTGATCGCTTCTTTTCCTCATTAATCAATGTTCTTTGTGGCTTTTTTTCCTCCCAGAATAGGATACTTTCATCCAAATTAAAAACCTGTTCAGGCACTTAGTTATCCTTTCCCCTCCATGATTTTGTTAATGGCATCTGATAATTCATCTGCTGCCTCTTGGTCGGCAGAAGCTGCTTCTCCTGTTATCTTGATATTTTTTAAGCCAAACCTCTTTCTAAAATTATCAAACCATCTTTGCTGGCATTAAATTATTCGGCTTTAGATCCTTCACCTTTCTTTTGCCTTAAGTTATCATATAATGACTTCACTTTTTCCTGACTCATATTAGAGTCTATGGGTACGTCTTTCTTATAGCAATCTTTATAGCAATGCACCCACCTAAAACTTGCATTTTCAATATGAACTAAAATGGTATTTCACCAAAAGTGCAAGGTTTTCATACCTGCTGGGAGCTGCAGCTACTGCTTCATGAATTTATTTTTTCTTTCTTTCTTTTCTTTCTCTCTTTCTTTCTTTCTCTCTTTCTCCCTCTCTCTCTCTCTCTCTCTCTCTTTCTTTCTTTCGACAGTGGTCCTTATGCTAAATTCATTCATCTTAAAATGATGGACAACTGCAGCTGCAGACCTCAATCTATGGCATATATCAAGCAACTCAGTTATTTTCTTGTAATGTCATGACTTTTCTCTGCTTTTCGGGAACACTTTCAGCATCACTAGTGTCACTTCACGTGGGTTCCATGGTGTTATTCAAGGTTTGCTGTATTACACTAAACATGATGAAAAATGTTTTATCATGAGAACCAGGAGATACCACATTTTACTCTGATATCCAATTAACTGCAGAGATGAATTGCTAACTCAGAGATAATTAGCATCACACAGCACTTGAAGTGGATACTGGCAACACTTGAGTTCACCACAATAGCAACAAGAGATGGCCACAGGCCAGGCGTGGTGGCACACACCTGTAATCCCAGCACTTTGGGAGGCCGAGACGGGAGGATCGCCTGAGATCAGGAGTTCAAGACCAGCCCGGCTAACACGGTGAAACTCTATCTCTGCTAAAAATACAAAAATTAGCCAGGTGTGGGGGCACACGCCCGTAATCCCAGCCACTCGGGAGGCTGAGGCAGGAGAATCACTTGAACCTGGGAGGTGGAGGTTGCAGTGAGCCAAGATCACGCCACTGCACTCCAGCCTGGGCGACAGAGTGAGACTCCATCTCAGAAAGAAAATCATAATAATAATCCCATTTCTGAGCATTTATTACGTCCTAAACTGCTTAGTGTGTTACATTATCATTTCGCATAACCTTCACAAGAATCTAAAGGATATACTTTTTTGTTTTGCTTTGTTTTGTTTTGAGACAGTGTTTTGCTCTGTTGCCTAGGCTGGAATGCAGCTGCACCATCTTGGCTCACTGCAACCTCTTCCTCCTGGGCGCAAGCGATTCTCCTGCCTATAAAATGAGGCAATTTTGAGCAAGTGGTCAATGGCCAATGTAAATTCTGTAACTGACCATCAAGTTTCTCTTTTCCTGCCACCCACATAAATACTTGGAACCAAATGTTAGCAAGTTCATAGCAGGTAGACTTGTGGTTGATTTTTGTTGTTTTGTTTACATTTTGGTCTTATGTACATTTGATTCTCCATCTCATCTTTGTACTCTTTTCCTTCCTTTTAAAAAATTTCTTGCTGATTTTTAATTTTTTAACATAATGTATTCCTGTAACTTACATTTAATATGTTTTTAGAATAAGGGAGCGTATTAGTAAATACATGGACTTAGCTTGGCAGAGGGAAAGTGAGGCTGTATGAGATTGTGGTAAAAAGCATGGGTTTGACTTCACTACCTTGGGCAAATTATTAAATCTTAATTGCCTCAATTATAAAAATGGGAAAAATGATTATATTTTCCTCATAGAAAAATTGTGAAAGATTATATGAGATAATGTACTTGGTAAATGTTAGCCATTATTGTTATTATTATTATTTATGTTTTCCCTTCATGCCCATTCCAGATACTTCATTACTGGTGTCTATAAAGCAGGGTCTCCTGATAGTTTTAAATTTTTTTTTTTTTTTTTTTTTGAAACGGAGTTTCACTCTTGTTGCCCAGGCTGAAGTGTAATGGCGTGATCTTGGCTCACCACAACCTCTACCTCCTGGGTTCAGGCAATTCTCCTGCCTCACCCTCCTGAGTAGCTGGGATTACAGGCGCCCACCACCATGCCCAGCTAATTTTTTGTACTTTTAGTAGAAATGGGGTTTCACTATGTTGGCCAGGCTGGGCTCAAACTCCTGACCTCAGGCAATCTACCTGCCTCAGCCTCCCAAAGTGCTGGAATTATAACTTGAAACTTTTCTAAAACACAAGGCAATGTTGCCACATGGACGACACATGGGCCACAGCTTTGCAAGTACCAAAGCAATTCTTATTGATATCGTCTACCATTTCATTGCTGATGGCACAGCTTGGGGTTGGACGTGAAGGAAATCTGAAGGCAGTAGACAGATAGCTATACATTTCAGTGGCAAAGTTTAAAAATGTCATCTATGGGTGTTCATTCCATCCATTTTTACTGAACTCCTGTTAAGTACCAGGCTCCGAGGATGCAATGGGAAAGCAAGACAGACATATCCCTGCTCCGTTAGATTTTATGGTCTCATGGTGGAATACAGGCAAGTGTATTGACAATTATATCACAGATTAATACGTGGGATGATAGAAGGAGCCCAGGCAGCTAAGGGCACATAGACAACCAATCTCAAGCTAACCCAGACATGTAGGAATCTTGGAGGAAGCAGCATCTAAATGGATACCAGAAAGATGAACAGAACTTCATCAGGTAAACTGGGAAAAAGTGTGGAATGTGGAGGGAGGGAATGTCGGCACAGAAAGGGCCATTCAGGAAGCCTTGCATGTACGAATGTCAAGCACAACAAAGAACACAGCAAGTTTGAGGAACTAAAAGCTGTTCCTTTTAGCTGAAGCACAGCAAGCTTGGTTCACAGGGAGAGATAGCTGCCAGCTCTTGACGACTCTCTCCGGCCACTGGAGAGTCTGGGCTTCATCGGGGGGCAGTGGGGAGCTAGGGAAGTGCCTTAAGCCTGGGAGGGGCATGCCCTTTGTTTTAACTCATGTAATTTTCCACATTCAGAAGGATGTGGAGTGCATCCAACCTACTTCATTTAATAGGTGGGGAAACAGAGGTGAGGCTCCTTGCCTAAGATCATTCTTCTGTTCGTTGCAAAACTAGGACCAAAAGACAAGCCTCTGGATTTCCAACACGGTGGCTTCAAAAGACCATACTGCTCTCCTTTCTACACAAGTAGAACTCAGAGGTCAGGGAGTTATTTTTGCTTAAGATCTAACCAAATATACATGTAATAGTCTTTTCTGTTTTTCGGCAACTTGTTCCTGAAGGTGAAAAGACAGCGAAGGAACAACAGGGAGAAATACGTCTTCCAAAAAACGATACCATCTGAAATAATGTGCCCCTTAGAATGAAAACCTGACTTATTGGGATTCTCATTGTAAAGTATTTGTAATCATTGAACTTGAAATCCCAAGGATCACGGTGGAAAATGAAACATTTTTTAAAAAGGAAACCTCGGTTCTGTTTTTAAACCCATCCTTCACAAACACTCCCACAGCTTTTCACACAGAACCAGGGACAGAAATGTATGTGTATATATATATATGTCATTTTTTTTTCTGAAATAGCAATTTGAATTGGAATTAGTGATTTAAGATCAAACCACAAGGAATCATGGATTCTGAGCACTTGGGAAATAAGGTGAGATCAGTAAGGGCAAGCAAAGGCTTCTACAAGTCCTTTGCTGGAGCTTGAATAACGGGGCTCCTCTACAAATTGCCCTTATTAGGAATAGCTGAGTGATTAAGTATAAATTTGTGGACCCTAGGAAACCACTCCTTATGTCTACATACACTCCACAATGTCTTAAATGCTTTCAAATTATTTACCCTGTAAGGTATAAAAGGCAACCGTCATTCCCTGTGTTGCAGATATGGTGACCTCTGTGGAGCAGAGTGGTGAAGTAACCTGCTCAGGTGTCTCAAGGTTAGAATTTGGTGCAGCAGCCTGACTTCAGCCTGGTCTGAAGGCCTACCAGGCTGGATCTCAATGAGAATTGTTTCTTTCTCTCTTTCTTTCCTCTCTTTCCTTTCTCTCTTTCTCTTCTTTCTTTTTCTTCTCCTCTTTCTCTCTTTCTCGTTCTTTCTCTTCTCTCTCTCTTTTTCTTTCTTTCTTTTTTTTTTTTTTTTTTTGTGAGACAGTCTCACTCTGTCACCCAGTCTGGAGTGCAGCAGCGGGATCATAGCTCACAGTAGCCTCAATCTCCTAGGCTCGAGCAATCCTCCCACCTCAGCCTCCTGGGTAGCTGGGACCAAAGGTGCATGCCACCACACCCATCTTTTTTTTTTTTTTTTTTTAATTTTTAGTAGAGATGAGGTTTCGTTGAGTTGCCCAGGATGGTCTCCAATTCCTGAGCTCAAGCGATCCTCTCTCCTCGGCCTACTAAAGTGTTGGTATTACAGGTGTGAGCCACCGGTGGGCAGATAATCGCTTCTTTAAGGAGCCCGTAACGGCAGATAAGCCTTGAAGAGAAAGGTACCTGTCCTTTCAGTGCTTCCTGTCGCCTATTTGTCGGTGAAGCAATTCCAGAATGAAGTTGAGGCAGGCCCCTGTTAAAGAGGTGGCAGCTTCAGGGACTCTTCTCCAGGGAACTGGAAGGGAGGGGAAGAACTTATTCTTGAGCGAAGAAGCCCCATCAGCGTCCAGGTTCAACTGGTGGAAGGCCCCCTCCCCTAGCCCCAGTTGCATCTTCAGTCACTTGACCCTGCTACTTCTCCTCACAGCACTTGGGGCTGTAACTGGACGTTAGATGGGTTAATGTACACCCGTCTCTTCTGGCAGGTGATAAAACTCCACGGGGGCAGGGACCCTGTCTTTTGTACACCAGTGCACACCCAGGTCCTGGCACCGTACATGGAACGGAATCGGTAATCAATAAAGATTGGGTTGATAAATGAGCACTCGGAAATCATGTGGGGCCAATGAGATCCGAATGCGGCCGAAGCTCTCGTTCTCGGGTTGCTGCAGGTGTGGTTCCTAGTGATGGAGGCCGTAGAAGAAGCCCTCCCTCCCTTTCCCGCCCCCAGGGCAGGAAGCCTGGGTGCTGAGCTGTCCTCTGAGCCCGAGGGGCAGGTCCCGGGCGCGCCGGCGGTACAGCGGGGAGCGCCGAGAGCCCCTCGCCGCAGCCATTTCCTGCCCTTTGTGTGACAGCCGCAGCGGAGAAGGGGCGGGCGCTGGGCGGGGGCGGAGCCGCGGCAGGCGGAGCGGCGGGGCCGGGGCGGGGCCGAGCGCCGCGCAGCGGAGCGGGGCAGAGCATCCTGCGCCCCGGCGCGGGGCCCTGCGGTAGCCTTGGGCCCCTCCCCTGAACTCGCCGCAGAGCCAGGTAAGCGGCGCTCGCAGGCCTTGGGCCGGGCACGGGGACCGGGATGCTGCCGGGGACGGGGTTGAGGCCGTGAGGATGCGCGAAGGGCCGCCCCCTCTCCCGGTCCGCGGGGGGCGCTCGGCGCTGCGCCCGGGCTAGCGCGAGGCCCGGCCTCAGGCCCCACGCAGCCCCTTTCCCCCTCGGGTCCACGGTGCGTCCCGCGGCACCGACCCTCTGCCCGGGAGGCGCGAGCACATCGCAGAGTTCCGGCGCGGCGGCGGGGTAGCCGCAGCAGCAGGTGCGCGGCCTGGGCCGGAGCCGCCAGCCCGGGAGGAGGCGGTGCTAATCTCAGGGACCGGAGACACCTGCGGTGGCCGCGAGCCCGGCGGCGGCGACATCCTCGGGTCCAGGTACTGCAGAGCGCTGGCCCCTGCCTCTGCCTCTGTGACCACCGTCACCTCCCCCAGGGCCAGCGAGAGCCGCCTGGGCCCTCCTGGCAGCCGCCTCGGGCACACAGAACGTGTGATGGGTGGGGCGAGGGGCGCAGCGGCGATGTTTGGGGGCGGAGGGCTTTGATGAGAGAGAAGCAGGTCTGACCCGCTTGGAAGCTTTCTGGCCTACACTAGCATCGCTCTCCAGGCTGGCCGCGGGCAGGATGGAAGTGGGGGAAGGGGATGAGTGGGCTGACTCCTGGGGGAAAAGATTGTTTTTTCTTGAGCTCTGAGGAACCAGGAAGAGGCTTACCTGTCTGTTGTGACGTCTGCTTTTCAAGACAACCCTACCCCTCACCCCAAGGAACAGCCCACCTATGTGCAAAAGAAGAGGAGGTGCTCTCTGCTTGGGGATGGGGGATGGTCCACAGAAGTATGGCCCTCTATACCCAGAACCCGGCTGGAAAGGACACTGACAGCCCCCCGGTGCCCCCCCAGCACAGGGAATTTGATTTTGACCTTTGCTTGCCTACTTTCCCCAGCACAGTGGAAACATTCACCAGCCCCGACGAGCCATCAGCTGTCCTTCCAGCTAGGCCAAGAATGGGACAAGGATCCTTTTCTGCTAGTTCCTGGGTGCCTGTGCCCTCAGCATGGGCAGGGAGACGGAGGCAGTCCTGCTGGCAGGAGGGGCAAATCAGGAGAGTGTCGGTTCCTGTGTTCCCATTTCCTGCCTCCTGTCTGTGTCCCAGTTAGGGCAGCGGGTCTCACCTTTCTCTTGGATACAGGCTGTGCCAGCAACCCGGGTCCCTGAGATCTTAGAGGGTAAAAATCAGGTCCGTATCTATGGGCAGGTCTGTGAAGGCCTTGACGGTTGCTTTCTCCACCATTAGACCCTCTCTCTGTGGCCCTCCTGGTGGCCTACCACCTCCACTTCCATACAGTGCCCTGCTCTTCCCCCAGTCTCCAGTGTCAGAAATTGTTTTCAAGAAAGGAGCCAATGATTGTGTTTATCTTGGAGAGCTGAATACAAAAGAAGTTCGCATTTGATGCAGAGCAGGTGCTTTACAAGTCATTTGACCAGAAAATAAACAGAGGATGGAGGCATTTTAATGGGAAACAAAGCTTTAATGGGAAACACTGTAGAAATATTTGCTATCGCTAATGGTGGCATTTCAAACAGTGGGCTGGAAGTGGAGGTGGGGAGCTGGGTAGTTCTTTTGGGAACAGGTCCCTGAAATGACAATATCTAGCAGCTGTCAGCTCTGTATTTGGCAAGGGCAGCTTTGGCCCTGCGGGCAGGAATGCTGTAAGAGTGTGTGTGCATGTGTGTGCATGAGTGCATGTTTGTTTAACTGGTCAGGGGTTACTGTCACCGGAAGGCATTTTTTGAGCACCCAGTGTCCACTTTCAGGATGAGATACTTGTGTACACAGGGTTCCTCGTTGGCATTGGCTACCCTTTGCCAAGGCAATTATTAGACCTCAAGAAGAGAGTGTTGTTTGCTTACAAAGTCAGTGCCTCTAGATAGTTCTGCACACTGAGCCTCTGGCTGGGGGCATTAGCTCTCTGCTCACTAAGCTTCTTTATTATATTTCCTGGCCAGTTCTGACCGGTTCTGTAGGCACCCAAGGCTGCCTTGTTCAGTCCCTGCTGAAAAATGAAAAAGGAAAAACTTGCTTTAGGCATTAGGCCAAGAGTCGAATGTACAACCCAATGGGGTTGGAGAATTTTACTCAAATCAGATGCTGGCCCAGAGAAGGAAGTAGACATGAATTCAAAAACTGGTAAAAGGCCCTGGGAGAACTCTACATGTCCCCTCTGATAAATCATGCCCTCTCTAATGTTCAGTGGGCCTCTGCTGCTGTCATTGACCAGAAAACTGAATGAGATGAATAGGCAACAAGCTAATTAACGGAAAAGCGCTCCTGGAAAACAGTACGGGCCCCAGTCCCTACGTTTAAGGATTGGACTACACTCTCAAGGCGGCTTCTTTGGACCTCTGTTGGCCCCAGGGGTCCACCAAGAGTGTCACAAAATGGCCTTTTGTAGCCTCCATGTGGCCACCATAACAATGAGTCTATTTCTTTACTGGCAAGTATTAATTATTCACTTGTAATTGACGAAGCCAGACATCAGTCACCTCACTGGAGTCTTTATGAAAGGCCTTTGGTCGTGTCATTCTGAGGAGCAAAGCCATGCCTAGGGTCCAGGGGATGGCCCCTGCATCAGTAGTGAGATGGTGGGAGAAGTGGGGCAGGCTGCTGCCTTCTAGGCAGTGAATGGGGGCGGGGGAGGAACTAGAATATCTTTGAATGCTCTTACTACCCGAGGGGTGCATGAAAGTGCCGAGCAGAATGCTTAGCACATAGTAAGTACTAGCATATTTATATATTTATTGTTATAATGTATTCGTTACATAATCATTAAGAATTTGGCTCATGTATGGAATCAACCCTTGGCTGTTACCAGCCCCTCTCCCTCCAGAGCTTTCCTGAATTTTGCTTTTTTGAGGGAAGTTGGTCTCTGTGACCAGTAAACCCAGCCCCAAGTTTACCTGCCACAGGAAGGGAAAGTTAAGAGTGGTAAGGCATGAACTGAAAGGCTTCAGGTGGGAAGTGCTCTTAAGTAGCACAGGAGAGGTGGGTGGAACTTGAGTCGGCAGGGAGAAGTAGGAGGGAACACGCCAAGCAGAAGCCCAGGGCCATTCTCACATTTCAACACAGAGAGTTAAGGAAGGGCCTCTTCCTCTGTGAGAATTTAGCATTTTGCAACCACCCAAAAAATGTTGAGGGCATGCTTTGCTTCCAGGACAGACACAGCAGCACAGTGAGCATGGGACACAGGATCCCTGAGTTGCTGTGTGCCCTTAAACCAGCCACTACCTCTCTGACATTCAAAACTGAGCAATGGAAGGCAGCCTGCCCAACTGTTACCTGCCTGTCATTATGGAAGCCTGCGGATGAGGTAATGTCTGTAAATCCCAGTCTGAGAAACAAAGACCATGGAAATAGAGAAGGAGCCTCCTGAATGTGTGACTCTTTGGGGTAAATGCCCTCCATTCCTTAAGAAACAATTTATTCATTATATATTGTGTGTCACTTTAAGAAGACGGATCTGTGGCCTCTCTGTACTGTTGAGCCAATGGGAAGCTTAAAGGCATTTTGTGATTCCCAGATTCTGTCAAGGCCCCTGGATAGCCTTGTCTGTACAAAGACACTTCAGAATTCAGTCAGTGGGTGCGGGACGCCTCCCAGGATGCAAAGAGCTTAGATATTGGCTTTCTAGCCATGGCCATTATGCTAAGGGCTGTGTGTGATATACTTCAAAAAAAAAAAAACAAAACAAAAAACGGCCATTTAAGCCATACTTGGGCCCTGGCAACAGAGGGTGCAAATTCTTGAAAGAAATCGTTTTGAGAAGGCAGAGCTTGAGTTCAGGCAGAATTTCTTGCAGGGATCATTCTGGTTGTGTGGCATTTTGATAGACTTTGGGCAACTCAGCTACAGGCAGTGAGAGAGGAAAGTAAATAGGACTTTTTGGCGAGATGCCTGAGAAAGACCCAGTGATGACTTCATCAGTAGGCCTTTTGATTCTGTTTGCGTCATTATTTGGTCATTGTAGAGCAGTGGTTCTCAGGCTTTAATCTCTAGGTAAAACAGAGGTGTGTTTAGTCTGTCCACGTTCTGTAGTCTCTGTTTTCTAAGTAAGGCAGGAGGTGAGGTCCTCTGCAGGAAATCAAGGTGATGGACTGGTTAGGAAACTTCAGGAGACTTCAGAGTTTGGAACAGTTGCCTCTGTGGGTGGAATAAGAAATCAACTGGGGAAGAATGAGAGAATTGTCTAACTTCACTGAAGGCCTGGCTGAGATCAAAGGGAATTTGCAGGGCTGACCCTCAGAGAAGGCATGCAATAACTCTTAAGGAATATCTGAGAACTACTTTTGATTTGTGCTTTTAAAATATGATGCTTTAAGATTTGTTTTGGCAATATATGAATGACAAGATAAGAATTCAGAACTAGAGGTCAGCCCCCTATCTCCAAGTCTGTTATACTTCCGTATGGGAAAGAGAAATGAGGACCTGCTTCTTAGGGTTTGAAGTGGAAACTATATGATAGAAGGATTCTCTAAAGAACTCTCCTCAGATTCTTATATTGATAAGGCAGACTTGGATATGGGACCTCAGAGAAGTGTGATATTTTAACTTTCTTGTTAATTTTTTTAAACCAGAAGTTAAGAATTTTGGTCATTGGCTCCTGCATTCAACAAATCATTCATGAATTATTAATTAAGCAAGTAATTCCTGGTGTGTGCCTATCTCTGTGCTGGTTGCTATGGGTCAAACTCAGACAAGATGACTATCCTTGGCATTCTTAGCAATCCAAAGAATTAGTGAAATATAAAGCAGTTTGTAGTGCGGTTAAAAACTGTGAACTCTAGACTGTGAGTGCTAATGGAGTGAGAGAAATGAAGGTCATTATGGGGCTTGGCTGGTCAGACCTTTGTGGAAAAGGCCTGTCTTGACTTGGGCCTTGGTAGATTGGCAGGATTTAAGAAGGAAAGAAGACAGTCTGTAAGGGAGTGGAGACAGTTTGAGCAAAGGCACAAAGGAAGACTATCCTTGGACAGGTTTATGATGCCCTGTATATCTTGGCCACAGAGAATGGTCTGCATGATCCTTAACATGTGTCTTTAAGGAAGCCCTTTGGGTGGAATGTCTAGACTGTAGTCATGGTCATTTGCTTTAGAGTTGGAAGGCCCCTGAGAGAGGCCCAAATCCAGTGATTCTTAACTTGTTGCTGTTGTTGTTTTTTTAGTACACAAAATGGACAATATTGACATGCTCAACCCATCAGCCCCCACAGCCAATCCCCCAACTCTGCTCCAGTCCTGCCATTCAAGGGAAGAGATGAACATACAAGAATAATATCACACAGAGACCTTGAACCCTCGCCTTACATACAATAAAATGTACCTTGTTTGCAAACCTCAGTGCTTAAGCTATTATTAGCACAAGTTACCTGCAATAACCTTCACAAGGCAGGACATCATGGTTGAGAGAGAACCAAGGCTAACCTCCATATTTTACATACAGAGAAATTTGCCCTTTTAGAGTGAGTGAAAATGTGATTTGGGGACCTTTGTCTTCATATTGAGCCATGCTCGAGTTGCAGTTTCACGTCCATGAAGCTGAGTTCCACATGCTCCGATCTGGTGGCCAGACCTGAAGTCCTGCTCCTTGTTTCCGTAGCAGATGCATGGCTTCCCTTTGTGAGTTTTAGCAGGTGCATCTGAGAGGCAGCTCCTCTCCCCACATACGCGTCATGTTGGTGTTCCTCATATGACAGCCCCAGGGCCTCAGCAGGAACAAATCAGCAAGCCACCTTGGTGGCATGACTTCCCCTCCTGAGAGCGTGAGGCCGTTCCCCTGAGCCGCTGGTAGCTGCCTGGTTTGGTGTCACCAGAAAGGCCGCCTCAACCCTAACAACACAGGAAGCAGCTGGGCAAAACGGCAAATGAAGTGGCAAGTCCTTTAGCCCCCGCCAAGATCTTTTTCTCTGTCCACTCATAAACAACGAGGAAGGTAGGCCTTCTCCAGAGGCCCAGGTCGAGGCTGACTTGACTTCTCCACTCTGACTGCAGGTCCCCTGTGTGGAGAGAAGCTGTAGGTGATGGAGCCTCTGGTCCCAGAAGACAGGCAGCAAGGGACTGAAACAGCAAAGACCGCCTTGCCAGTCAGTGCTGGGTACCAGCCAGGTGTCTGAACTGCTAGCAGGGAGACTTTGGGTGGTTGTCTTCTAAAGCAAATTATTAAATTTTGATCAAAACAATACACACACATGTTTTTAAAAATCAGATACTATTGAAAGCCTTATAATGAAAAACAACCATCTAGCACCCACCGTCCCCTAGAAGCTGCCACTTTTAACTCACTGTTTCTTCTAATAGCTGCCTCCTCATCTCTAAATGATATGTGCTTACACTGCTATTTCCTGATTTATCTATTCTGCACGTTGTCTATTTACTTCCTGCTGTGATGAATGGAGATTTTGCTTTCTTACACCATCTCCCTCCCTCCCCTGCCCCCGTCTCTCAAGATAGGAAGAGCTCTATTTTAACCTAAATCAGGTTTAAAGTGTCTACATGATTAAGATATATAAATGATGATCACAGAGAACCAGTAATGTCCTTTGATTGTATTTCCTTTCTTAGAGGGCTTTTCGTTTTGCTGCAGAATTTTTGTTGTAATATTTGTCTTTTTCTTTTATTTATCTATTTATTTCTTTTGAGATGGAGTTTCACTCTTGTTCCCCAACCTGGAGTGCAATGGCGTGATCTCAGCTCACTGTAACCTCTGCCTCCCAGGTTCAAGCGATTTTCCTGCCTCAGCCTCCCGAGTAGCTGGAATTACAGGCATGTGCTATGACACCGGGCTAATTTTTTTGTTTTGTTTTGTTTTGTTTTGTTTCATTTTTGAGACAGCGTCTTGCTCTGTTGCCCAGGCTGGAGTGCAATGGCGCGATCTCAGCTCACTGCAAGCTCTGCCTCCTGGTCACCTGGCTAATTTTAGTGGAGATGGGGTTTCACCATGTTAGTCAGGCTAGTGTCGAACTCCTGACCTCAGGTAATCCACCTGCCTCTGCCTCCCAGAGTGCTGGGATTACAGGCGCTAGCCACCATGCCTGGCCCTCTCCTTTTCTTTTAAAGCTCTGTGTCATATGAGTTATTCTATTGCCTTCCCTTGTCTTCTCAGGAAGTGCAATGTTAACCCCAGCTCCACCCCTAACTAGCCCAGTGACCTTGCACAAGTCCCTTCTCTTTTCTAAGCCTTGGTTTCCTCATCAGTAGAAAGAGAGCTAGACTCCCTTCTTGTTCTCATTCTAAACCTCAGAACCTGTCACTCCACCCACCTCACAGGTGGTAATATTATTACTCCTCAGATAATATTATCTGAGGAGTCTTTACTCCGGCGGGGGGGCAGCCCCAGGACCTGACAGATGGCAGAGAAACCAAAACAGGCAGGGGCAGGGGGAAGGGAACAAACAAGCTAGCTGGGCCTGCCCTGTATGGTCTAGTTCACTCCTGCAGTTTAGGGGGCCGCTCTGCGGGGTGCTATGGTTGTGTCTATTGCTCTTTTCCTCCCCTGCTGTCCCCGTTGGTTTTTGCTCTCCACAACCTCTGCTTGTAGGGGCAGCGTTACAGTCCCCAAACTCCCCAAGCTCCTACTCCAACCCCAGCTGTCTTTGTACCCCTTCTGCTTATGTTACACCCAAAGTTTCCCAAAAGGTAGTTATAAAAATACTAACTTTTGGTAACAGCTTTCTTGAAATATAGTTTGCATACTGTACAATTCACTCATTTAAAAAATACAGTTCAGGGCAGGCATGGTGGCTCATGCCTGTAACCCCAGCACTTTGAGAAGTCGAGGCGAGTAGATCACCTGAGGTCAGGAGTTCGAGACCAGCCTGGCCAACATGGCAAAACCCCGTCTCTACTAAAAATACAAAAATTAGCTGGGCATGGTGGTGGGTGCCTGTTTTTCCAGCTACTCAGGAGGCTGAGGGAGGAGAATCATTTGAACCTGGGAGGTAGAGGTTGCAGTGAGTGAGATCGCACTGTTGCATTCCAGCCTAGGGAACAAGAGCAAAACTCTTGTCTTAAAAAAAAACAAAAAACAAAAAACAAAAAAACCAGTTCAGTGGTTTGTAATATATCCACAAAATTGTACAACCCATAATTGTAGTCAGTTTTAGAGCATTTTAGCGCCCCAGAAAGAAACCTCATGGCCTTTAGCAGCACCACCTATTTCACCCAATCCCACCCCTAGGCAACCACTAGTCTACTATAAGTCTCCATAGATTTGCCTGTTCTGGGCATGTTTAATAAATGCAACCATAGAATACAGAGTCTTTAATGACTGGCTTCTTTCACTTAGCATGATATTGTCAAAGTTCATTCATGTTGTATCAATATCAGTACCTAATTCCTTTTTATGGCTGAAAAATATTCCATATGGCTGTACCGTTATTTTATCAGTTGATGCATATTTTAGTTCTGCTTTTTAGCTATTACAAATAATGATGCCATGAACATCCATGTACAAGTTTTTGTGTGGACATGTATTTCCATTTCACTTGGGGTTATGCCTAGGAGTAGAATTGCTGGGTCAAACGGTAACTCTGTGTTTAAAAATTTGAGGAAATATCAATCGATTTTCCAAAGGTGTGGCACCATCTTGCAATCCCACTAGCAACGGTGTTCCCAGTTTCTTCACATCCTTGCCAACACTTGTTATTGTCTGTCCTTTTGATTATAGCCATCCTAGTGGGTGTGAAGTTGTATCAATTTGCATTTCCCTAATAACTAAGGACATTAATCTTTCTGTGTCCTTATTGGCTATGTGTATATCTTTGGAGAAAAATCTGTTCCTTGCCTATTTTTAAAATCAGGTAGTCTTTATTAATGAGTTTTAAGAATTCGTTTTTACATTTATTTTTATTTAAAAAATTTTTTTGTAGAAACAAGGTATCGCTCTGTTGCCCAGGCTGGTCTTGAACTTCTGGCTTAAGCGATTCTCCCATCAGCCTCCCAAAGTACTAGGATTACAGGCATGAGCCACTGTGCCCAGCCAAGAATTATTTACATATTTTATATATTTAGCAAATACATGATTTGCAAATATTTTCTTCTATTCTGTGGATGGACTTTCTTGATGGTGTCCTTTGAAGCACACATTTTTTTATTTAGGTGTTTAGTTTATTTTTTATTTTGTTGCTTGTGTTTTTGTTATTACATAATTCAAGGTAACAAAGATATACTCTTATGAGTTTTATAGTTTTAGCTCTTACATAGATCTTTGAATTAATTTATTATATATTACATTATTTATACCTCACACCATAAAACAAATTTTGCATGTGGGTATTCAGTTGTCCCAGAATCATTTGTTGAAAAGAATATTCTTTCTACATCTCTTGTCAATTGACCATAAATGTGAGTGTTTATTTCTGGATTCTCAGTTCAGTTCCATCAATTTATCATTGTTCATTGTCTGTCTTCATGATAACACCGCACAATTTTGATTACTGTAGCTTTCAGTATGTTTTGAAATCAGGAAGTGTGAGTCTTCCAGTTTTGTTCGGTTCCCCCCACCCGCAAGATTGTCTTAGTTATCTTGAGTGAGTCCCTTGAATTTCCATATGAATTTTAGGATCAGCTTGTCAATTTCTGCAAAGAAGCCAGCTGAGATTTTAATAGAGATTATGTTGAATCTGTAGATTCGTTTGGGTAGTATTGCCGTGTTAACAATATTAAGTCTTCCAGCTTATGTACATGGGATATCTTTTTATTTATTTAGGTCTTTAATTTTTTTCAACGAGGTTTTATTGCTTTCAGAGTGTATGTTTTGCACTTATTTTGTTAAGTTTATTCCTAAGTATTGTATTATTTTTGATGCTACTATAAATAGAATTGTTTTCTCAATTTTCTTTTCATATTGTGCGTTGCTGGTATACAGAGACACAACTGATTTTTGTATGCTGATACTGTATCCTACAAATGTGCTGAACTTGTTTATGACTTTAATAGTTTTTAGTGGATTTTTCATGGATTTTCTATATACAAGACTATGTTATCTGCAAATAGGAATAGTTTTACTTTTTCATTTCTAATCTAGATGTCTTTTATTTAATTTTCTTGCCTAATTACCTTGGCTAGAACTGCCAGTACGATGTTGAATAGAAGTGCTAAGAGCAGGCTTGTTTGTCTTGTTCTTGATCTTAGTGGGAAAGCATTAAGTTTGATATTAGCTAAAAGTTTTTTGTAGCCATTTATGGTCAAGTTGAGGATATTCTCTAATCCTAAGTTTTTGAGTGTTTTTATCATGAAGGTGTTGAGATTTTGTCTAATGCTTTTTCTGTGTGTATTGAGATGATATGGTTTCTGACCTTTATTGGTATAGCTTATTACATTAATTGATATTCTGATGTTAATGTTAACCTGATCTTAACATTCCTGGGATAAATCTCACTTGTTCATGGTGCATAATCTTTTTTATATGTTTCTAGATTCAGTTTTGTTGAGGCACTAACTTTTATCCAGCACTTTCTACCAGCCAAGCCATTTACATGGATTAACTCATTTAGTTTTCAAAGCCTGTGAGATAGAAACTATCATTATCCCTTATACCAAAATGAGGAGAGTGAGGCTCAGACAGGTTATGTCACCTACTCAAGGTCACACAACTAGGTATTGGCAGAGGTAAG